>NW_006160047.1:153235-155015 GCF_000334495.1 Tupaia belangeri chinensis
TAGGGAAAACAAGGGGAAAATGGAATAAGATAAGATTAAAAGTTATGGGCACCAGGAACTCTCAAGCAAGTTTATTTTACACATCTTTCTTTAAAATTCTAAATAAATAAATGATCACTTTGGTTCAAAGAAAGCATGTTGGAAATCAATGAAAGACTATGAAGTTATAAATTATTTGAATCTTTCTGCAAGATTTTAGTCTCTTTCAATTATACTCTCTAATTTAGGTACCAATAATGCAAATTATTTACATGAATCATGTGCATAGCTATAATTTTGATGCTCCGTCATTTATACAAATCAGAGAAAGCCCCATTCTGTATATTTGTGGGAAGACAATTACTATCTGGTAAAGTTAGCAATTAATTCAATGACTGAAAAACATTTCATCCCCAAAAGTATTTGATAAATAGTTCTTGCTCTTCTGGTTCTGGTAAATTTCAGTAGTTTGAATAGATTTGAATTTCACATATAGTTACAATAAATCCATATGATGGAACAGAATGGAATGGATTAATTAATGACTTGGGAATATACTTCTCATATCTAGAAAGTTAATAGGAGCCATGGTGGTTGTCAGTGTGGAACTCAAAGAGGATGTTTATCTACCTTATTGTATAACACAATATTTTAATTTACAAACAACCCTAGTCTTAACTATTTTTTGCTCCAGCCTCTCTCTGAAAGAATAAAGTCTTTGGCATCAGTTCTTTCTTCTTGGCCAATAGTTACTTGCCCTATTACTTCCAGAACAAACTTTCTCTTGTCCTTCTCTCAAATTGTTATGTTAGAACTCATTATCGACTTCTCAGTTTTTCGGGGCCAAAATGTTGGAAAACTAATGGAAATTAATGGTTAGCCAACTAAATATGTCTTTTTTTTTTTTTAGAGGTTTTTGCTATAGGGCATGCACACTTGCCAGAAAGACAGAGACAGAGAGACATAAAGCAAGAAATCACCCACCAGGTGGGATGGTGAGATGGCCACACCACAATCCCTTCTCCTCCATTCTCCTCTTGGGATCTGGGGCATGCATGCACATGTGCCAGCATGAGTTTAAGCCACCGGGACCAAGACTTGAACCACGTTGACTACACGGGAGTCCAGCGACATAGCCATTATGCCAACTGCTGGTCCTCTAAATATGTCTTTATTTGATGTCTTTATTATAGAATGTATTGCTTTTCTGAATACTAATTGTACTGGAGTGTGTTAACTGGTTAACTGTGGAAGTGATTTCAATCCTTTTCTTGTTTAGAATAACTAGACTTTGAACCAGAACCTCTCTGGGGTTCTTGCTGTTTCAGAAAATGTATAAAAAAAGATAGTAATTTAGCACCATGCGCCTTATAATTAACTTAATCGTTGTCAGCATGTAGCTATAAACCAAATACCAATTAGTCCTATTTGTATATCCATGGGCTTTTCTGGTTGTCTTTGAGTTAAAGTTTCTTATTTGTGCAACTCAGAGCCCCCCCAGTGTGCAAGGGAAAATGTTTTTTTAAATATATTTTTAAATGTGCAAATTAACAGCATATTTAGTTTCACTATGCAAATGAGATGAGCAGATAAGTTCTTATTAGCAAAAGACAGGTTTTGTAATGCTTAAAATTCAGTGAATGTAGGAAAGCAATCTGCGAAATGCTTCCCCAGTCCACAAACGGTGGCTAGGTATTATCAGAGATTCAGTTACTGTTTAATAATTATTTAATGCCTATTGTTTCCTGTATTTAACAAAAACTTGTTTTCCAACTTGTAAAAAGCATATATATATATATAT
>NW_006160047.1:161006-203877 GCF_000334495.1 Tupaia belangeri chinensis
TGTCCTGTATATAACAAAAACTTGTTTTCCAACTTGTAAAAAGCATATATATATATATATATATATATATATATATGAAAATGAGTTGTATTCACATATTAAGACAGACATATAGAATAAGTAGTACACACATGCTGAGAATTCATTATACTGAGTTTCAAAAAGTATATTGAGAAAAACACCCAAGAGCAGATAGCAAGTCACATACATGCAAAGAGACCCACAAACAACACAGTCACAATAAAGCAGAAACAAAACAAAACACATTCAGGTCCAAAAAAAAAAAAAGTGAATGTCCTATAGAAGTATAAAAAATGTTTCACAAGATCTGTTTGCTCCTCTGCTGGGTAATCAGCATATGTATCTCAGGCTCTGCTGCAAAGGTTTATATGAGTGAGTTCTAGACAACGAAATCAGGAAGCAGATGATGAATCCACATCCAAGTTTGGCTATAGTGACTTCCCTTACGTATGTCTCTTCTGGCTGAAAGCAGAGGAGGCATGCTCCATGGTGACCTTGGAACCTCTGTGTGAAAAATGGCAGAATTGTTGTTAGCCTAGATCCCTGACATGGTCCTGAACCCCTCTCAAATTCCCTTTTCTATTACGTCGCCATCCATCTTGAATTCTTAATGGAAAGAAATATATTTCTATGTTATTTGAACCATCATACATTTCTATCTGTTTTTTTTGTTTTGTTTTTGACTTGTAATACTTGAACTAACATACTGAAGGAGAATCAGACCTAACTGACATATTTCTTGCTTTTGGTTAGCTTTGGTGTTTTCCTTCAAGGACTGTTAGAGTTTATTGAGTTGAAGAAAATACTTTGAGGGAACCAGCAGTTAGCGTAATGGCTATGTCGAGAGGTTTGCATCCCGGACCCAGTGGCTTAAAACTCACGCCGGGCGCGTGTGCGTGTGTGCCCAAGATCCCGAGAGGAGAATGGAGGAGAAGGGATTGTGGCATGACCATTCCCCATGGGGGGTGATTTCTCGCTTTCTGTCTCTATGTCTCTCTGTCTGTCTGGCGAGCGCATGCGCCCTATAATGAAAACCTCTCAAAAAAAAAAAAAAAAAAAAAAAACATTTGATAGTTTAGTTTTCAGTTACCATGAAATCTTTGTCTTACAAATCAGGTAACAAGGGTTAATGGGAATCGTGTTGTGGACATAACTAACATTGAACTGCAAATTAAAAAGTATTATTGATATGCATGATACTTCCTAGCTGATGACATAAAAACATGACTATTTCTGAATAGAACTCCTGCTATTTTCATATTATAAAATCTGAGCACTTAAAATGATTACCAAGTCTCTATCACACCATAGTTCTTATTCTGTGATTCAGTAATTCAGAAGAACTAAAAGTATTACAGAAATTTTGTATGTAAAACAGATAATAAAATTAAGGCAAGTGAAAAATTACGCCATATGCTTTGTTTCTTTTAAATTTTGTCTGGGACTCATGAGACGTGAGCTGTAGCCCTAGTATAATTCTGAGCTAGTACCTATCTACTGACTCATTTATTACAACTCTAAAATGATAAAGTCGTATGGACAAATATTAAAATTATTTCCAAATAAAATGTACCATGGCACTCAGAGATAGCAAGTGCTAATCCCTAGAAATAATTTGCTTATTTGAAGCTTTGTTAAACATACCCTACTTCTGTGAACAAAAGACTAAAAACTTACGTGGCTTTTGAAACAGGATCTGTGTGATAATGAGGAAGTTGCTTAACCTCTCAGAACCTTATTGTTCTCAACTATAAATGAAGGTTAACATTGCCTCTGCTGTTGTTACAAGTGTTAAATGAGATTAGAAATGTGAGAGTTCCTAGTTTAGCTCTTGCCATGCAGAAGCCTAATAACATTATGTGTTGGCTTGTTTCTTAATTTACTATATGGTGTAGAAAGGGGGATGCATCCCAGAAGGCCCCACTCTGGCCCAGTTTGTGTCTTTGAAAAATACAGGATGGTTAACAGAGTTCTAAATATATGCAGTATATGCTGGTTGTGAGAAAAAGACAAAATAGAAATACATCATTTTAAAACGGACAGTAATTAGACTGGCCCCATGGCCTATTGTTTAAGGGAATAGGATCGCACAAGGCAGCCATGTGGTTTGAATCTTGGACCTGGTAGCTTTAAAACATGCTGAGCACGTGTGTGTGTATGTGTCCCAAATCCCAACAGGATGGAGAAACAGAGGAGAAGGTATTACGGCATGTTGACACCACATTAGGGGGTACTTTTTCTTTTCTATTTCTCTGGCTAGTGCACATGTCCTCTGGCAAATGATAAAACAGAATAAAATTGACAGTAATCATTGATAAATATTTTCTTGAAGTTATTTCATTTAAGCTTACAGAGAGAATAAAAATAATTGCCTTTTTTTTTTTAATATTAAGCAACTCTGCATTCAAAGTAGTAAAATAATTGACCTTTTCTGATTACCTACTAAATGCCAGAGGTGCTTTTTTGTTACACAATTTAGCCTTACAATAAAACTTTCCAAGTCAGCACCCTTTGCCTTCTCCATTATTTGGGTAAGAAGGTAGAGGGTCCACAGAGCTAAGTTCTCTGCCCAGGACCATGTGTTAAACTTAATGTAGAATGAAAACTTAGCTGTAGAACTAAACCCAAGATTTGCTCCAAAGGCCATTTTCATTTTACTATGTCACATTGACTTTCCATAATAAAGTCTGTAACACCAGCAAATCATTGTGCTTTAATTCACCCACTATTACTGCACTCATCATTCTTATGAGTTCATGTATTAAAACTCAGAAAAACAAACCCCAGGCACTTCATATGAGGTAGTAGAGCAACTGATAGGTTTACTAATCCTTCATAAGTTATGCTTTCCATCAGAAAGGACACAATTGTTCCAGAATACTTACATATGTTTATTTACTGGCAGAAAGCAAGGAGGTAATGGGAGCATTCTGATGTGTGGTCAAATCAAATATAGCATGGTTAGTATAGAGAGAAAACAAGACACTTTGTTGTGACAGTCCCGCTGCATGATGTCATTTGATTTTGGTTAGTAAAAATCTATAAATGACATCTGTTTATCCATTTGTGAACAAGAAAAAGCCAAATTTTGCACTAGGTTTCTCAGCACAGTTCCCTAAAGGAAGGTCCTCTGTAAGTGATGATGTGTCAAAAGTCACAAAAAACTGTTAAAATTCTACTTTTGCTGAGAAAAATCGTGCACTTGATGGATATGTGTGTGAAATGTATTAAATCCAGATGAGAGTGGTATTTCTGTCTCCATTAGCAACAAACACCCAAGAGAATGAAATGTTTAACTTAAAGAAAAGATTGTTTGTGATCAGAATGGCAATTTCCTCAAGAGAGGCCAAAATGCAGACAACTATAGCACCTGGATATGCCTCAAAATTTCAGCTCCCACCCTCTCTCTGAATCATTGCATGTGCACAAGTAGATGGCTTCACAGAAAGGTTTGCTGTTGAGTCTGGAATTTTTATTTTTTTTATTTTTTTTTTTTTATTTTTTTTTTACTTTTAGAGCACACGTGCTCAAGAATTGACACTCATAACATTTGCAGGAATTGTCATCAAATCTACAAATGAACCTCCTTTTTTATAACTATTGCAGGTAATATTTGAGATACTCTCATATCCCTGGCTCACCTCAGCACACTTCCTCTATATGTACCATTTGTATACCAATAGGGTTCCTATTCAAATCAGGAAAAACCACCTGTGCTCTTGGCCATTGGATGCTTCTATTAGATGACTCAATCAAATGACTCAGCCAGGTGAAATTCATGGGCGGGCATCACAGTTGAATTGAGAGGCTGCTTTTACCTTGATACAGTATCACTGAGGTTTCTGATTTACAAGTTGCTGAAACAAAGATATCAGAAAGAACAAACACAGTGCTATGAGATCATTTTTTTTTCATGTGCTGTGAAAGAAAAATTTTATACATTAGGTGACTTAAAGCAACTTTTTTTTTCCTTACAGTTCTACATATCAGCAATTTGGGCTGAGCTGAATGGAAAATTTTCTATTTGTTCTCACCTGAGATATCTCATATGTGACTGCAATCATCTGATATCTTAATGGGAACTGATTTAAGATTAATTCATTTATGATTGATGCTAGATGTTAATGGCACTAGGGGCAATTAGCTAATTTGTTCTCTCCCATTTCAGTAAATTCTTCCAGGCTTCTTCACATGGCAGTCTTAAAGGAGGAAAAAAATACAGGACAAACCCCAAAGTAAGGGTGCTTTTCTTTTCTTTAGAGAGATTTCTGCTATAGAGCACACGTGCTCACCAGAGAGACAGAGAGAACACGAGAAATCACTCCCCAGGGGAGATTTCCATGCCACAATTCTTTCTCATCCATTCTCCTCTCAGGATTTTGAGCATGCATGCTTATTATGCACCTGGCGTGAGTTTCAAGCTGCCAGGTCCAGGACTCAAACCATGGTCGACTACATGGGAGTTGAGCAACATAATCATTATGCTATCTTCTAGTCTCAATGAAGGTGCTTTTCAAATCTCTGCTTTCTTCCCATCTGCCAAAATGTATCTCATGTTTGAGCCCTGGTTCTTAATGAAGAGACCGAAATGTCACATTGCAAAGAGGCATTTACACAGAGAGTTGTCCTCCAGTCACAAATTATTCATGTATCCTCTGCACGCAGAGTATCTTCACCTCCAGTCCAAAGAATGACATCCAAGTGTTCTCTATTTGTGCAACTAGTCATTTCTGCTTCGGTTTTCTCATTCCTTCTTTTTGTTTCCTTTCATTCACCAAAATTTTATTTTGTTTCTTAGAGTGCTTTTTGCTCTTGTCTTCTGCACATGGTCTCACCTTCCACCAAGAATGGCTGTAGATATTTGCAGGCAGTTGATTCAGGAAAATTAAAATATCATCTGTTGTGATTATTTATGTTATTTGATTTGTCAGGAGAGGAAAAATATACCTTTATTTTCCGCCTATCTGTTTTTCAATTGCACCTTCTTTCCTTTCCACTGGGTGATATTTTGGATAAACCAACTAATTTTCAAGTATAGGAAGAGCAGTATTTTTGTGTATTAAGAAGTCAAATCAGAATTGAATCAAAGTTTTAATTTTGCATTTAATTCAGAGCTTCTTCTCTTCCCTGAGTAACATTCAGACTCTTAAATTCTGTATGTTAGCATTGGAAAGGGGGGATATAGGTGGCTGATCATTTCTCCTCCAAGGATAAAAACAATATGGGAAGATTGAAAATCAGGAAAAAGACAAGACCTTTCTTGATCAGTGCTGCCGTGATTTGACTTCACTGCCAACAGTGTGGCAAACAAGCAGATATTAGCCATTTCTCTGGCAAAGTACAATTGTGGGTTAGTTATCCTGGTATAAAATTTTAACCAGCAATTCCCTAGTGGGGGCAATGCCTCTTTAGCTGACTTCCACATACCTTGAAACTGTAAATCTTGCTCCTTCCACAGCCCCTTTCATTTAGGCTAAGTCATCACTGTTGTCATCTTCTTGATTATGGTCTTTTCAAAAAAGCTAGGCTTAGCTGCTTTCTGTACTGACCATTCTGCCTCACAGGAATCTTGAACACAGAACTTGGGAATTATAGGCCATTTCCCATGTCTTCCAAATCAATGGGAAAGCCAGGCTTTCTCCTTTTGCCTTTTAAAGTAACAGTCAAGGACTGGTCTCTATAAGTCAGACTTCAGACAAAGGTAGTTCTTTCAAAATCTCCTGCACCATGCTTTACTCTAATAGCACCATGAAATGCATCTATGGGTTTCTGAAGCATAAAAAACATCCCAACAGAGGAAGATGCCAATCTTCCTTTCTGGTGAGCATTTTACTACATTTGGACTGGCTTTTCAGCATCCTACCTCATTTGTGTAGGAGCACCTCTTCCCCAAAGAGAAGAGAGGTGATGCCTCAGTGCTCTAACTGGGAAAAGTCCATTGAACACCCTATTACTTTGAATATTATCTATTTAGCCTTTTCCTCCCTGAACACTTAAGTTTGATTCCTAATGGAACAAGCTTCCTAAAGTGACTCTTGTCGCTGTTCTTTGTGTATTGTCTGTCTATTCTATGTGGATTTGTATATTTGTATGTACATTGTGAGGCTTACATGCCAGGAGGCACTTCTTTCAGCTTAATTAGAAAACCATTAATGTTTTTCTTTTTATTCTGTGGCACTTTCTCATTGGTGCTGCCAGCATTGATCTCTTCTGGACTCAATTTTTTTTTTTGCTGCATATACTAAGGTTCTATGCTTACTAATAGTTTTTTGATTGATTGATTGATTTAATTTTATTCCCTTAATAATGTTTTTGTTTGTTTGTTTGTTTGTTTTTATGAAGCTACTGACTCTATAAGACCAGGATCAGACAGCCTCTTGTCCTTTAATAAGCTATACTTTGGGCAGAAATATAGGCTGGTGATCTCGATTTTCACATAATCTTTCTGGCCTTGCTTTTTGTAGATTGGCCATCGAACTCTAACCACCAAACACACCTGGCGTCCTACTGATTGTCATATCTCTCTGAACTGCTTTGACCTTGGGCCATGATTTTTCACTTCTCCTCTGGCTCTTGTCAGCTGTTGTCTGACGTACTCTGGAAACCTTGTTTACCCTGCCCTCAAGGATCCTGACTTAATATAGAAATAAATAGGATATAGGCTACAATTATGATTTTAGGAAAAGCAAACTGATGTATCTTTTTTAAAATTTATTGATTTACTTGATGCATATTAATTATGCAGAATCTCTAGCTCTCATTTACTCAGTCAAAATAAGATGAGCAAGAAGGGACCCTTTTGCACCTTTAACTTATTCTACAACAAACATGTCTATATTATGCTAGTATTCAGGACCATACACATAGATGAGACTGGGCCTTACTTTTCTATTTTACACATCAAGCGACAGAGAGTATAGCTGACCTATTATACATGCTATCACTCAATCCTTTGACATTGTTCTATTATGGACTATATTGAAAATATTCAAATATATTTATGTAAGTCTCCAGACAAGACCAAAGGTATAGAAAATACTATCCCAAAGGATACCCAGTTCAAATTGTCACAGTCAACCATTCTACGCTGCTTTCATTCTCTTAGAATCTATGGCAAAATTTTAAATACCAGAACAACTACTTTATTCCAAATTTAAATAATATCTCAAGTCTTAGCAAAGTCTGAAGTAGCCTGAATCAGTGTTTATATTTAAGATTGGTTGCACAGTAAAGGGAGTATTTTTTTTCTTTATATATGATAGAACATGTGCACAAAAGAGAAAGAGAGATGAGCATCCTCCATGAGGTCTGATCACTCTACGATCCTGTTCCTCTAGTCCTCCAGGCCCGTGGATTCTGGACACGAGTACACTCTTAGTGTTTTTTGGGATGACCAGGCCAGGCCAGGAATGTGATCCTTAGTCCCCTTGTGTGACCTGGCTTCTCTTGAACAGCACATTACCACTGCCCCACAGAGACAGCCCAGGAGTAATATTTTTCTATTATTTTCTGACCACAGTTCCCCTAGGAAGAGGTCAATCCTCATTTTCATTATGTAATGCCAAGGCCTGAAAATGGGCTCTAACAGTTAGTTCACAGGGCTGTATATTTGTCTACAATTCACAAAATTACCATATTTAACTGCATTGGTATGAATATGCTGTTCCTTTACACTCCAACATCCCTTTAGTTGTACTTCTTCTCTCTTGTCTGGTGGTTTTCATGTGGCAGAAGCATAGTTAAGGTGAAAAGCAGTTATGAATCTGTTTAGTTTGGATCTAGTGGTTTGCAGTCATTTCCATATATAGATTAAGGATTGCTCGTCATTCATCCAAATGCAGAAACAGTTTCAGACTACTCCGGCCACCCAGTGCTGACCCACTGAATTGTGACTGATACTGCAGTGTCAGAGATGTGGTAGCTGTGCGAATGTATACCATGGCATTTGAAATCAGCAGAAACTGGCTACAGGTTAGAGCTTGCTTCAAAGAATATTTATTTGTTACTGAATAGGAACCATTGAAATGCTCTAATTTTCTACCTCATATATGAAAGAATCTTTTTTTGTCTGATGAGGTCTGATCACTCCACGATCAGATTTGTTTGTTATTTGAAAAGGTTTTTGCTATAGGGCGCGTGCACTCGCCAGAGAGACAGAGAGAGACAGAGAGATAGAAAGCGAGAAATCACCTCCCAGGGGGGATGAATACGCTGCAATCCACTCTCCTCCATTCTCCTCTCGGGATCTTGGGCACGCACGCACGCGCGCCCGGCTTGAGTTTAAGCCACCAGGTTCGAGACTCGAACTGCAGTCGACTATGTGGGAGTCCAGCGACATAGCCATTATGCTAACTGCTGGTCCCATATATGAAAGATTCTTAAGAGACCTTTTTTTTTTCTTCAAATTTTGCAGTAATCCTAAAAATGTATTTGATACTACCAGTAAGAAAGTATGAAGGTAAAAGAAATTGTTTTAAAAACTATGTATAATAAAATATTTCAATCAAAAAAGATTGAATTATCTGAGAAAAAATAAACTATCTTCTATTAATTCTAAAGAAAATGCTGTCTATAAAGAGATCATCAAAAAGTATGCAGTCAAATGTCTGGAGAAGAAATGTATGTAAAATGAATAATAGAGGTGTCTCAGGTAATTTATAGATTTTTAAAATACTGGTATTTTCTGGACTTTATAATATTTTGATTGCTTTTAAAATTTTAAAGGTTTTTTAACCATTTTTTTTTCTAATTTCACTTGTAATTTTTCGTGAAATTGTATTTTCTTTTAAAGAGGGCCTCACAAACTGCATAAGCTTCAGGCCCCCAAAACCTGGATTTGCCTTTGCCTCTAGGGTATAGGGGTAAAGATAAGAAAAACTGAACAGCTCCCTTAGTTCACTTCAGCTTCTAGGAAGTAAAATTAGTTGATGCAGATGCAGACAGTACCCAAACCATACAGGACTTTATGGATCACAATCAATATTTCAGTGCAACCAGCTTGCACTTAGAAGCTAACTATCAGCCAGTGCAAAACACATAGATGACTCACATAAATAAAGCAAACCTCCTAATGGAGTACATGTGAAAATTAAGACAGTAGCAACAACCTCCCATTTAAGAAAATTATCTGAAGAACTCAATTCCCTTTGTATAGATGCTACATTCTCAGCAAAACCCTGGGACACATTAACAAGAGTCCACCTTGCCTTTTTCCTAATTGACTGTGCTTAGTGAACGAGTAATAGATTGAAGAGCCATTGGATTTGGAAAAAGTTTTTTTTTTTTTGAAGATGAAAGTATTATTAGATAACACCTTTTTAAAATCTGAATAACTTACCATTTTATACTCAATAAAAATCCCATTTTAAAAAATAAAAATGCTTTTTTTGTTGTTGTTGTTGTTAAGGTCTTTTATGATTAATAATATACCAACTGGCTATGGTATTTGAATGAGGTATCTTCATTGTCTTTTAACTGCTCAAATTTTACAGCTTTCAGAAGCAACATGCTTTTGAATAAAACTTAATTTTAAAAATGTACCTGAGGAACTTTTCTTTAATATTCTCTAACAGGAAAATTTCAGTTGCTAATAAGCTCTAAGAAATATTTATATTTTGAATAAAAAATAAATTTTCACAGTCTTTTTCTAGTAAAAACAAAAAAATTTAATCAGAACTTCCTAAACTCATGGTCACATAGCATAGGACTTTTGAGGTAACCAAACCTATTATTTGTATGCCAGCATTACCCCTTCTCAGGTAAAAGACCTTGGACAAGTGGCTTAAACTCTGACCCTGATTATATTTATGTCTAAAACAAGTATCATAATGGATCCTAAATCTCAGTCTCATGCTGAGAATTTCATATGATCCTAGATGAAAATGTTTTTACTCAGGGCCTTTATAAAATAACCAAGGCATTTTAAAACTTTTTCTTTCAACTTTTTATTTTCAAAAATAATTTGCCATTAAAATATCATCCCCAGGGACCAGCAGTTGGCGTAATGGCTATGTTGCTGAACTCCCATGTAGTCGACCATGGCTTGAGTCCCGGACCTGGTGGCTTAAACTCACGCCAGGTGCATGTGTGTACGTGCCTAAGATCCCAAGATATATATATATATATATACACACATATATATATGTATATATATATATATGTGTATATATGTGTGTATGTATATGTATATATGTATATCATCCAAAAATATTGGGGGGAATTTTAAAAAGGAGCTAGGGTAAGTAACTAACTTAATATTTAAAATGGAACAAATAGAAATGACATGTAATATCTGCTAATTCAGATTAGTTTATTTTCTTTTTAGTCCTCCCCCCACCCCCAATGAAGACAATAAAAGACAAGAATATTTTACCATAGTAGAGTCTACATTCCCGAGTCAAGTCAAAACATCTACAAGGGAGTAATACTCAAGATAACCTGGAATAAGAGGAACCTCTTCTGTTGTATAGGTGGCTTTTACTTCATTGACCAAGAAAATGGACAATTAATTCCATTGTTACTCATTTCTCATCCAATAGGCAATAAATACTGTACCCTAAAAGACTCTGACTTAAAATATATTACATATACCCATACACACAAACAAACACATTATATTTCTATATTTTTTCTTTTTTCTCACAGGTAAGAGAGGAGATGTAGCTTATAATTTTGTAGGTGGTGAAAGAAATTACAATTATTGAACAGAATTTTGTTCTGTTCTTTTTGACCTTTAATAATTGTTTGCTTTTTTTCCTTAAATGAAACAGCATAAGTGAGTTATTACTATCCAAATTGTAATTTGCATTTTAAAATTTAATCTAATGATCTTATGCATCTGAATTCTTCTAAGAAAATACTAAAATTTATAAATAATGATACTTTAAAAAGTCTTTACTGTGATCAAATTCTATATTACTTAATAATAGCAATAATAGCAATATAACAATAAAAGTAATTATTCTCATAGTTTGGTTGTTGAAACACTGGATTAAGCATTTTATTATATTATTTCTTTTCCTAAGAATAGTCATGTGAAATGTCTTTTTTAAAATTCAGATGAAAAGACCAAAACTAAGATGAGGTGAATCTTTTGCCAAAGGGATCTGTCCAGGAATTAATCGAATTAAAATTTATATTTGAACTCAAGGACCTATTGCATTTTATTCTTCTCAAGGTTATCGAGAAAGAACTATGCTCAGTCCATAGTGTGGCATGATGGTAATGATAATAACATTAATAGTTAACATATTTGAAATCTTATTATGCTATACCAAATTCTTTACATGTATAATCAGTATAAATTAAAATAAGTATAAATGCCCTAGGATTTTAGTTTTTTATTATCTCCATATCTTCATCAAAAGTGGGTCTTGGAAAAGTTGTGGAATGTGATATCAAATTGATGCAAGTTTTTGCCTACCAAGCTTCCACTATGTATCACTACACAGTGTGCCTTGGATATTGAGTTAGCAGAATCTGAAAGATGCCATTGTTTGCCCATAAATACCTCTGCCTTTGGAGCCTTTGGGCTAAGTTATTGTTTAAAGGCAAATAATAGTATATTTTGTCAAGTCTAGATTACTCTATAGCATAGCTTGGGTCACCTGGAGCATCCAGAGACGGGACTAAGGAAGAAACACAGAGGGCTGTAGACCAAGGCCAACAGGGTTATTGGTAAGGAAAAACATTGTACCCGAAAAGAACAATTCAAGGAACAGAACAATCAAGCTGCAATAGCAGTTTTGTGACAAAATATTGTGTGTTTCATCTGGGATATACTTTTTTGACACTTTGGAAGAGTCATAACAAATTTTTTTCTATGAAACACAAGATGGCTTCTTATACCAATGAGAAATAGCCTTCACTGTTGATCCTTTTGTTCATATCCCTGATTCTGAGAGTCACAAATGTAATGCTTCTACTCATTTCAGCTGTGACACTGTCTCAGAATACCAAAATGGGAAAATGATGAAAACCTTGGGGATTCTTTGTGCTAATAGAAGAAAAGAACATTATTAAAACAAAACAAAAAAGCAAAACAAAACAAAAACACTATGGAGCCTTTAAGTTGTCAAATGAGGCTACCATCTTTCTCACTTATTTCCTGACAACTTACCTCTCCTTTTAACTTCCTTCAATGGTCCTGTCTACATAACCGTAGGAGTAAGATCTAGGACAAACATTCTGCAAAGTTCTCTCCTCTCACCCTCAAACCACATTCTTGGTTCCAGTTTTCTATCTGAAACTCTTCTGACAAGGTGATCTCCTTTCCTCTGTAATATATTGCCAATGAAAGTAAGCCATGTTTTTTGATTATTGACTGGTGTTAGAGAATTGTGGGTAAAGAACTGGTTCCTAAAAAGAGGACTATTTTCAATCCCAGTGTCTTTACAGGCAAAATTCAGTTTTAAAAAATTGCTAGAGGGTACTTTTGCTTACCAGAGAGAAAAGGAAAAAGAGAAAATACCCCCTAATGGGCATTGTCATACAACAATCCTTTTCTTCCATTTCATCCCATCTCATTAGCATTTGATACATATGTGCACTCACATGTAAAGCCAGAGATATGAACTGCAGTTGGTCACATGGGATCTAGCTCCATATGCATATTGCTTAACTGGTGTGCTACTGAGTTGACCCACAAAGGATTATTTTTTGGCATGCTTATATTTTTTATATTCCAAATACCTATTTGACAATTAATTTCTATGGTTAATGATAAACTGGACATGACCTCTGTTCTCAAGCATCTTGCCATTTAATATAAGTATGCCTACACACATCCAGGTACACACTGGGTACAATAGATTATATTTCCCAATATGGTCACAACAGTATCACCCATCTTACAAGTACATGCATGGTGATATTTTCCACTATCTATAAAGATATGCAGCCAATTTCTCCACCCTTGAAATATGACCTGTGAACTTTTTTGGCCAAAAATATATGGGAGAAGTGATGCTGTATAATATCAAAGGCCAGGCTTAGGTACACTTTGGAACTTTTTACTTGGAAACCAGTCACTATTCTGTGACCAAGCCTAAAAGCTCTGTGCAGAGGCACAAAATGGAAAACAAAACAAAGCAAAGCAAAACAAACCAAAAACAGGCTTCTGGCTCATAGGCCCAGCTGAGCTCGCACCCAGAAGCTTGGCCATGTAAATAAGGCCATTTTGGACATTCTAGTCAGTCCAGCATCCAAGAAAATACCATATAAATTGAAAGAACTGCCCAGGCAACCCACAGATTTAGAAAATACTGCATTATTGTGGTTTTGAGCCACTAAATTTTTGGATTTCTTTGCTATACAGTAATAGATAATCAAAACAATGAGTATGTAGCTTAAATTCTTCTCTGAGACTTTCAAAGTTTAATACATGAATAAATGAAATAATGTGTATGAATAAATACACTGTCTTTGAGCCAACGTGAATTTGATTGTAGTTTCTCAAAATAAAAAGTAACAGTATGTAAATAGTTCTACTGTAACAGCAGAATGGGGAGGTATTATTTTACTTTTTTATTCAAAAATAATTGGGTACTCTGCTATAAAATAGTTCTTGGAAGACAAACTATAGTTTTAGGTAAGAAGATCAGTCTCTGCCCTTAATAATTTAAGTAATTCCCTTGAAACCCTTTCTTCACATGCTTTGCACCTGCTTCTGAATTCTGCTTCTGCTGCTGTCAAAGTTTCTACATGAGCTCAGATTTTCACCACCATGGCAAGGATCCACCTCAAACTCTTGCCAACATTTCCCTGCTTTTTACCTTGGGCTTTTTTCCAACACAGTGGAAGCCTCTGCCTAAACATTCAAGAGAATATACTAGGGACAACCCTCAACCAAACGAGATGGTTAGGAGTGAATAAGTGTTCCAGCCTCTACCCTTCACATGGACAATTCTGGGAACTGTTCTGCACACTTCTCAGAGGTTCATAAAAATTAAGTCTCTGTTGTTTCCTGCAATGCACACTTACATAAATTGTCTTTATTCTGTTACCATTCTCCTTTTTCCTTCTCTTCACAAACCAGCCACCTACATGGTCTTAAAAGCCTTTGTGGGACTAGCAGATGGCATAATTCTTACTGGACTGCCATGTAGTTACTGCAATTTTGAGTCCTAGACTCTGAGACTTAAAAATCACGCCAGGTGTATGTGCGTGTGCGTGAGTGTGCACGGCCCTTATCCCTAGAAGATAATGGAAGAGAAGGGATTATGGCATGGCCATCCTCCCTGGATGGTGATTTATCGCTTTCTGTCTCTTTGTCCCTCTGTCTATCAAGTGCACACACCCTGTAGGAAAGATTTCTCTCCAAAAAAACTAAACAAAACAAAAAGCCTTTGCTATTGGGTGCACTCAGAACAAGACAATGAACAATGTCCAGGGGGTACAGAGAAGAGTCACCCAAGACTGCTGAGACTGGAATAAAATAAGCTAGTTGTCTTTGGACGAAAAGTATGGTCAGCAGAACACATGTTGATTGAATGATTGATTGAATGATTCCAGGAAGGAGTTATCTTGCTAATCTGAACAATAGATTTTATCTATAGTCCCCAAATTTAGTTTCCCATTAGTTTTTAGAAAGGCAAAAGAGGAAAATCAGAGAGGGTAGATGGTTAAGGATCATATGAATAAATGCAGTTACCAGATGTTCATTTTCCATTTTAAATTAATGTGGTGAAAAAGTATATAGTTTGTCAAAAGAGTCTATAGAATGGAAAAAATTAATAGCAAGAAGTCTTATAAATGATATATTCCCCAAACAGCTGAATATACAAGATAAATTCAATTTCAAAGCCCTTGTGTCACTAAGAAACTACTCATGCTTTTCTCACTAAGCTTATGGATTCTCCAGGACATTCCATGCATTGTGTCACATGGTAACGAGTCCTTAACTTCTCCTCCCTATTTTGTTATTATTCAACCCCTAAATTAATCTGTCTCTATAGAATTTCCACCCCTATTTTTTTTCCAGACCAAATTACAGAAGAATAAATTAAATTTGAGTGAAAAATGTTGCACAACTCCTCACTACTTTCAGTAGTATTTGGAGTTGTTTGTAGGCCAACAGAAGTAGCCAGGAACAAAGATTTCATCTGAGCAGTCATTTTTTGCTTTAACAAATATTTCCCAAAGAGTTGATTCAGTGGAACAGGAGGAATGATTCAAGTGTGAATTATTAATTTCAAATTTAGGGAAAGCTAAATTTAAAATATGTGTGATCATTTTGGAGTACAGTAATTCAGGGTAAAAAGCCCTTTTGAAAAAAAATAAATTGGCTTTCTCTTATGTCATTTGCAGCAGGTCTAAGAGAAAGGGAGGGAAGTTCATTTTCTCATTTCCGTTTGTATTACATTAAGTCACAAAGCGAAGTGTGAAGAATCAGTTTGTGAATGTGTGAAGTGAATCAGAAGCATACATGGCCAGGTGCATCTTGAAATGCTCGATTAGAATGGCCAGATCTCCGTATGTGAGCGGTTTGAGTTTATAGAGATATTCAACACAAATAATATTTACAGATGTATTTTTAAGAGCCATGCTAATTGTTATATTGCATAAAAACAAAATTTGTGGACCTACCAGTGGCATGGTGGTTGAGACAGCTAGATCCTGTAGGGCCGATTGCACAGTTTGAGTCTTGACCTGGTGGCTTGCAAGGCACACCAAGTGCGTGTGCATGTGTGTATTCCCAAAATCCCTGAGAGGAGAATGGAGGAAAAGGGATTACAATTACAATGCAGCCATTCCTCAGGGGATATTTTCTCATTCTCTTGCTCTCTCCATCTCTTTTGTGAATGCACACACCCAATACCAAATGAAATGGAAAAAAAATGTGAATTGGGCCACATAATTGAAGTTTAATTTGTGCATATGTGTATATATGGTTATATGTCTGTTATAAATTATACAGTATTCTTTATTATAATATTTTCATTACAATTTCTACAAGTCATTTACACCATACTTAACAGAATTTTATAAACATTTTTTTCTCAGCATATTCTGCCTGTTTTCTATTTCAACCCAAATATTTAGGGCATTATTTTTCTAAATACCTGTGTGTTTTTGTCCCCCTTCATATATCTCAGTTCTTTCTTAACTTTTATTTATCACATTTTTTTCTCAAAAATTATGCCTTAAGTGGCATAATAAAGCCTCAATTCTGTAACTATGCTTCTCATTGCTTCAAGATTGTTACCCAGCTCCAAGGTGAATAACAACTATTGTAATGCTGAACATTCTCAGAAAGTTGTCTTTAATGATTGCTTTATTCTTACTTTACCTATTCTGAACTTCTAAATCTTAACTCAGAGAGAGTCCACCTTCTTTAATGGTCTAAGAAAAACAATCACTATTATTACAACCCACTCCGATTTCATTTCTGAATAGAACTAAATAGTCAGGGACTTTATTCTACTTTTATTTTTAACTACTGCTCTCTTGCTAGTGCCCACAATGGGGACTGGGACACAGTAGGAACTCAATCTAAATACATTTTCTTTTTGAGCAAATACAGTGTCATTAATTATAGTTCAATATTCATAAAGATGATCTTTTTATTAATTTGTGACTAGTACTTGTGATCCAAATACATTTTTGAGCAAATACAGTATCATTAATTGTAGTCCAATATTAATCAGAATGATCTTTTTGATTTGTGACTTATACTCATGAAAAGGATCTGGCCTTTCCATTTTATATAATTTTGAGTTGCTCAATTGGACCTACTGCTCTGTAAGATAGTTTGCAACTTGGCAAATCCCAAAGAATGACTGGTGGACTGAGTTTAGCAGACTTTACCAGTTCAAGACTTATCCTTATGCTTCCTGCCCATAGCCTTAAGAGTGGCCAACATGATCCTGGTGGCCATCTATTTTAGAACAGTTTTGAAGAATTGTCAAAATTACTGACTACCTACCACTGTACCTCCCCAACTCTGGCCTGTTTAATTTAAGTGTCTCATCTTTCTCATGTGTTTGATATGCTGAGTTTCCCAAACAAATAATTAGCTGTGTATACTACAATAATACATGTGGGCACTGAGACCAATTTGGAGTCTCTCCTTACTAAAAAGGGAGAGACAGAGAGAAGAAAAGTGAGAAATCACCACAATCCCATCTCTACCATTCTCTTCCTGGCTTTTGGGCATGCAGGCACATGTACTTAACATGATTTTAAAACCACTAGGTCTAGGACTTGAACCATGGTCTTCCATGTGGGAATCCAGCACCTCAACAACCGTGCCACCTACTGGCCCCAAAAAGTAAGTCTTAGTGATCAGTCTACACAGTGAAAGAAGAGTCTCTGTCCTGGTCAGAATGAGAGCATTCTCTTCATGCAATGATGATATTAGAGACATTTTAAAACTCTTCAAGTGGGAAGAATATTGAACTCAGGGTAGACTAGATTGCAACTATTAAGTAAATCAAACACATGTAATGATCAAAAGTAAGAAAAATCTGTTTCTTACTCCATCTATCCTTCTGAGCAGGCTGCCCTGCTTTGTGCCATCATCCTGATAAAGAGATTACATTTCTTCTGTACATAATTTTAAGGTAGCCCTGGGGGAAGTTTATATCTGACTAAACGTTAGAGAAAATGAATGACATTGAGAGATATGTTCTTATTTCCCATACCTGGAATCTGTACCTCAATTCTGCTTATATTAAGAACTCAGTTGCTGGGATTATCAGATGGTATCATGGTTAAGGTGCTAAATACACACATGCTGACCATAGTTTGAATCCCCAGCTCCTTGGCTTGAAACTTACATGCTGACCATGGTTTGAATCCCCCACTCCACAGCTTGAAACTTACTCCAGGCACGTGTGTGGATAGATTGAGTGATAAACAAATTTTCCTTATTTTTGATCATTACATGTGTTGGATTTACTTAATAGTTGCAATCTAGTCTACCCCGAGTAGGCAAGTGCACATGTCCTATAGAAAAAAATATATTTTAACAAATATATTTTAACAAAAAAAATATTAAAAAATAATATTTTAAAAATATATTTTAACAAAATAAAATTCAGTTTCTATCCCTAACAACAAGAGTCAGAGGAGTATAGTCCAGCTGTACATATATATATGCTCACCAAGAAGAAACAGATAGTGCTACAGCCGTGAAAATGCACTGCTGAGGTCTCTTACTGCAGAGTATAATGTAATGTTGTCCTAACTGCTATCCCTCTGGACCCACCACTGCATTTGTACTGAAGCAACACTTTGCATAGGCTGCTCCCAGCCTTTGACCAAACATATCAGGACTCCAAGACAGGTTTATCCTCATGAAACACAGAATTCTTCCTAAAATGACTTAGCCTTGAATCCTCCCCATTGGTCTAGCTGACCCTTACTTAGAGCTGCACTGCGTTTTAAGCTTCCTATCCAATTCTGCTTCCTTCCTCTTCTTATTCTTGCAGGTCAGATCTGCATTATGGTCTGCAGGCTCTGTCCACTTTTCTGGCTTCATCCTCTACAGGACTCTCTCCCCAGAATATATGTTGCACAGACAGTCTCATCTCAGTGACTGCTCCTAGGGGACTCAAACAAACACAGAGTTTCTGGTGCCTACCTCTCCCTTCCTAGCAGTCTCAGCCAAATTATGCTTTCCAGATCAACATTTGTACCTTTTATTCTATACAGTGAACACACTCAAACCTCCTCCCCAAGAGGGACAATCTGAAATTCTACTAGTTTATTTACATCCAGCTATAAGTCCAGAGTCTTAGTGATGTGTAGCCCTTTTCAGCAGGGGCCAGTGTGGCATTTTATTGTCCTGTAACCTGGAATTTCAAATGTAGCTATCTTGAGACCAGCAGGTGGCATAGTGGTTAAAGATGCTGGACTTCCATATGGGCAACCACTGGTCAAGTCCCAGACCTGGCGGATTCCTTTCTCACTTTCTCACTCTCACTGTCACTCTCAGTCTGTCTCTCTGTGGTCAAAAAGAAAGAGAAAGAAAAGAAAAGAAAAGAAAAGAAAAGAAAAGAAAAGAAAAGAAAAAAAAAAGAAAAGAAAAGAAAAGGAGGGAGAGAGAGGGAAGGGAAGGGGAGGGAAGGGAAGGGAGGAAGGGAAGGAAGGAAGGAAGGAAAAGAAAAGAAAAAAGAAAGTTAAATTTAAAAATAATTCTTAAAAAACAAAAAGCAGTTATGTCTGTTACCATTCCCATAAAGACATGGATGTTGGAGCAGGGATGATAAACACGCAATGTAATCACTACTTATTAAACAAAGGAAACAGTGGCTACTGAGAACATTGAAAAACTCCTCTGGGAAAGCTATTAAAATACTTTATCTAACAGAATAGAAGTCCATGATCAGATGGTAAATTTGTTCTTGGAGAAGAAGCCTTGTTTGTTATTCACCCTGGCCCCTGTTCTGTCCTCTGAGAGATTCTGTGTTTGATTCTGCATGACTACGTATGAAACATACATTGAGGCAGGTACTCTCTTGGTGACCAGAGAGTCCTCTAGCCTTAGCCCTCTTCTTGGTAGGAAAAGTTTAAAGGCCCAAAGGTTTAATTATTATGTCACTGGACACCCAGTAACTTAAAACTCACACCAGGTGCATGTGCGTGCATCCCCAAAATCCTGAGAGGACAACGGAGGAGAAGTGATTGCAGTATGTCCATTCTCCCGGAGAGTGATTTCTCATTTTCTGTCTCTCTGTCTCTTTCTGTCTCTCTGGCGAGTACATACACCCTATAGCAAAAATTTCTCTCTTAAAAAAAAAAAGATTGAGTGATAACTATTTATTCTTATTTATTAATTATTTAATTTGACCAGGCTTGGGGGTAGTGAGAATGCAAGCCACTTGGTCCCATGACTTAAACCACAGTTGGCCATATGGGAGTTCAGTGCCTTAACCACATCACCTGTTGCTTTAAAGTCATAGACTTTTCAGGAAAGTTTCTGAAAATTCATTCCCTTCAAGCACTACCAATCATTTTTGTATTTGCTTCTTGTCATTTCTATGTACTAGTAATTACTCTAAAACGTTTTATGTGTTTTGCTTTCATTTTCTTAATTTTTTTCTTATATATAATTCTTAATTTTGAATTTCTTTTTTTTTCTCACCACAAAGCTTCTCTCTCACAATCTAATGACAACTGAGATAAGAGTATTGCAATAGAAAGCCTGAATATAAAAGTAACACCATTAATCTGATTTTTGCTAGGGGAAGAGTTTCTTTGTTTAAGTGAGAAGTCTTAATGAGCTTTTTTTGTTCAAAGCCTGTTTTGAGAATATATATTTATAGTTATATTGTAGAACCCAGAAAGTCAGCATTTCTGATTTTGAAGACCTCCCAAAGTGTTGAACTCTCATTCCTTTTCATTTCTTCTCTTAAACTGACCAGTTCTTGTTTGAGTACACTCACTTGTAATATCTTGTTACATGCAAAAAATAAGAGCCAATCTGGATCTTTTTCCAACACTCTGAAACTAATAACTCTTCTTCCTGCTGGAGGACAGTCATTGACAAAAGACTGATGGAAGATGGAAAATAAACACCCTCGCCCTTAGATTCCTTGCCCAAGATAATTGAGGAATGTTTCTACATTGTATTCTGAGATCCAACTCGGATTTGAGCTTCAGTTGCCCATCGTGGTAACTGGGTTGGTAACACAATGTTTATTGGCTTTTTTCCCTTCATGTCTCACTTACCTACTCCCCTACCATACTTCCTGAGATCATGTCTTGAGTAAATTATTTGTATACACATCTTTGTCTTTGGGACTGCTCCCAGAAGAACTCAAATAGAAATATCACTATTACTCACTGTCTCTCTAGAACAATGTCTATCACATAGACTACAGGCAAGAAACATTTGAAGAATAGGATTACTCAACTAATCCTAAATATGAAACTCAATACTTAGCAAGTATTTCTTTTTTACTTTCTTGAGAATTAGAATATGTGTTATTAGCCTGTACATCTGCTCTTCTCATTTCCCTTACAACAGTGATTCTTAACTTACAAAGCCCTAAGTTTAATAAAAGCTATAAGCCTCTGTACAGAAAAATATATAAGCACATATACACTAATTTTATAAGATGTGGGGAATCCATGGGCCCACAAGAGGCTCATAAGTCTCCATGAAGCCAGATTATTGACTCCAGGGCTAGGCCAAGTCAAATACTACAGGTCCTTAAGGCACTTTCTTTAGTATATTTTCTTCCTCAAACTCTACTCGAAGACTTACCATAGAAACTTTACATGAAGACAACATATGCAGAGTAGAGTGTAGTAGGTGAGAGTACAGACTGTAGAGCAAAAAAGTCTGGGTGATCTTAGGCAGACTACTTAACCTCTCTGTGCCTGTTTTCTAATTTGTAAAACAGAACAAATGGTGTATATGTCATTCAGTTGATGGGAAGATTAAAAAGATTAATTCATACAACACTTCAAAAAGTACACAGCCCTTTATCAATCTTTGGATAACTATGACCTACAATTATTTTACTACTATGTGCTCTGGAATTCCAGGGGGTTTTTGAGTAGCCTTGATAGCTGGTAGGGTGGAGTTCTAGACCTCTTATCTCTGCCTCAACCAAAGAAGCTCCAGTTATATCTGTTTACTTACTGACATTTTTGGTAGACACAGACCCAGATTAAGGTTTCAAGGCTTGCCTCAGTTGTAAATGGCTAACTGAGAACACAAAGCTCATGGAGTGCACCCAGTGATTATTAAGGCAGGGGTACAAAGGCCCAGACTTTTCACTCACTGCTGGACAATTCAATAGGCTGCATATGCTGCCGAGCTCCTCCTGGGTTTAGAAAGGCTCTTCCTGGTCTACATCATAAATAAGTTTCTTATTCTGCCAAACCTTCCTTCCTTCTCTTTGTTAACACCTAATAAATATCGTGTAGCGGCTGGCCCTGTAGCATAGTAGTGAATGTTTTGCAGAGTAAGCTGGATCCCACATGGCTGACTGAGGTTTATAATCCTGCCCCTGCACCATAAAAAACAAGATGGCATACCCTTACACACCCAGATTCCTAATGCGATGGAGAATTGGAGAAAAAGGATTGCAGCATGACCAATCTCTGCTGGGGAATTGTCTCTCTTTGATGTCTGTGAGCATGTAGAGTCTTTGTCATTAAAAAAAAAAAAAAAATGCTGCATGCCAGACTTCTTTTTAGTGCTCAGTGTCTGCTTTTCAAAACCCATCCTGCAACTACTTCTGCATGTTTCTTAACAAATAATCAGACAAAAGAAACCACTAGTCTGTCTATACAGTTCATCTTATGACATTGTGTTACTTTATGAGTTTAGGACTTTTTATGCAATAGAATTGTAAGTTTTTCAAAAGCAAGAACTCAGTTATATAAACAGAGATGCTCAATGCCTATTTAATTGATTCACTGACTCTTTTGTTGGTTGATTGATGAATTGATAGCTTCATGGACTTTTTTATGTTAAATGCTTTAGTGATACACAATAAAATAGCCTTTTATTTTGTACTACTATTGGTAGGCAAAATATGAAACTTCAATCATACATTATCTTATCCTAATTGCAAAAAGGGAAGAAAACAGGGAAAAGAATTTCTAAGTTCAAAAAATAAATTGTCATGGGATCAGCAGTTGGCATAATGGCTATGTTGCTGGGCTCTCATGTAGTCAGCCACGGTTCTAGTCCCGGACCCAGTGGTTTAAACTCATGCTGGGACCATGTGCATGCATGCCAAAGATCCTGAGAGGAGAAAGGAGGAGAAGGGATTGCGGCATGGCCATCCCCTGGGGTGGGGTGGGGGTGGGTCTCGCTTTCTGTCTCTGTCTCTCTCTGTCTTTCTGGTGAGCGCACACACCCTATTGCAAAAATCTCTCCGAAAAACTAAAACTAAAAAAAAAAATAGTCACATATCTTTTAACCATAAATTTTAGTAATTCTATTTTTTACCTTCTGTGTTTTAGCTGGACAGATATTAATCTACATAACACAGCTTTATATGTCAGTGTTTGTCTCAATCTTGAGCTTCCAGGCCTGACCTAGCAATGCCCCCAGAAGCCAGGAGAACCTGCTGCAACAAGATCTGCCTTCCAAAGACTCTTCTGGATGACTTTAACAGTTGAATCTTCTTAATAGCAAACTGAAATCTACTTCAGTAAAATTTGTGGCCAATTTCTTTCTTCTTTATATTTGGGAAAAAAAAATAAGCCTACACTCTTAAAGATTACAACCCTTCAAATATTTTAAGACAGCCTTTGAAATCCCCTTAGGATGTTTTTCTTTTCCAAGCTAGCAATTCTTTGTTTCTTTAAGAGATGAGATTTTCAGAATATTTCCCATTCTGCCTGTCTTCCCTGGATGCACTCAAGTTATTCAAAGTCTATCAGAATTGTGGCAGCCAAAACTTAATACCATAAAGCACAGTTCATTGGGACTATTACTGTCCTTGTTTGGGACACTTTTGTATTGCTACTATCTGCATTTGCATTCATTTTTTAGCTTCCTTGTTATATTGTATGTTTCACTGTAGTGACTTTTCTGCCAGATCCTTATTATTTTACTTCTCTCCAGTTTAATTAGACATTTGCAATCTAAAGAACCACCTCCCTCTCATCTCCATTCCTTCCCCCTAGCAAGGATAGAATTTCCTCATTAATATCATGAAAAATTTTCCCATCTGGCCTTTTTAAAAAACCATTATAAGTAGGAATTTTACTCAGATTTTGACTGACATTGTTCCACTTACTGAATATTGGCTCTATGTGTGTGCTTTACAAGATCTCTGGGATTGCTGTATATAAAATACAATCTATTAAACAGAATTTTATTTTTGTAAGGGTAAATTGATTAAGAAGGGAAAATTCTCCCTCTTCTGAAAATTCAAAGCAGGATTGCTGTTATTGTTTGTGGATTTTGTTGTTTAGTCTAGGTTTTATATTTGCTCATGTTGAGCTGAGTCTACACACTTTTCATAGTTCCTGGGGTCCAGCTTCTCCCATAATTGCCTCAGAAATGCTATCCTATGAGACATCAGTAAAAGAAATTGTGCAAGCTTAAAAAGAACCTGAATTTTATACGTCATGGTTGTCTGGTGACAGGTAAAGCTAAGAACCAATTTTTCAAATTTCTAACACAAATTATGGTGGTTTATTTATTTCAATGATTTGATTATTATTTTCATTACTTATGAAAATCTCATTTTTCCAGAAGTACAATGTACAATGTAAAATAATAGCTAGCATTCATTTACAGATGTTATTTATCAATAGTCAATAGCCTTGAACCACGAAGTTTTGTCTCTTACCAAAGAAAACCTCATATACGTATATTTCATTTGGGAATTTATGAAAGGAAAATGGACCCTATAATAGATATTTTCCACGGAAACTTTTGCTTGAGATCCAGAAATGTTTTAAATGGAAACTATTGCTTCAGGCCTTCAAATTCTGAAATCTCCCCCTAGGATGCATAACTCTAAATTCCTGGGAGGGAGTGACTGTGTCATACCCATTTTTGTAACCTCCATCCCTAGCACCATCTTGGTGATGTGTAGCCTCTGGAAAGATGCTTGTGGATTGAATAAATGATGAATGAATGAATAATAACTGGTGCCAACTCTAAAAGTAAGCATCTTGTGACCAGTGTAGGTATTAAATGGAAAAGGCTGTAGGAGGAAGGTTAAGGGATGACAGGGGAGCTGCTGAGGAAGTGTAATTAGAATGTTGTTTGGGAGACCAGAAGAGGAGAAGATGTAGCAGGAGGGTGGAAAATCACCGAGGACCACAGTATATGGCAGGATTGGGAAGCAATCAGCAACATGATCAGGAAGAGAGCCAAAGTGCTGCTGGGAAGTCTGTCCCAGGGAAGAGATGCACACGGTGTGTGGAAATGATGTGGGAAGACAGCTCTCAGTGCACAGGCACAGCATATGCAGCTTGTTAATTTGGGGGTTTAAAAATTATATTTGGTATATAAAATTAATAAAGATGATGAAAAATTAAAACTAAGAACAAGGAAATGGATGCAAAGAAGTCCTTAACTACATGTGTTTAATGATCATAACAATTTATTATAAAATGCTTAGAGCTATAGTCATGCTCATGGGATGAATGATTTTCATGAAATAAAAACAGCTGTGGGGAAATCACAAACTGTAACAGTATCAATAAAACCAATAAAATTAAAAGATGTACCTTGAAATATTATCCAAATAGACAATACATATACTGATTTTTATTCCATATATAGCTCAATTAAAATGTAATTATTACAGAAATGGGCTATATTTTGTAAATACTCATCAGCAACACAGCCTGCCAGAGGAAGTTTTTTTTAATACATTGTATGTCTTAATAAGTATGCACTTACAAAAGGATTGGATTGCATTTTCTGCACTACAACTTGCTGTAGAATAAGGACAGAAAATGCTGCATACGTACGGTTAAGGACTCCAGGTTTTTTATGAGAGCATCTGTATTATGACTAATGGAAATGGATCAGTGCTCATTAAGCATAAAAGCTCATGGTGACAGGCCACAGATACAAAGTCATATATTGAAGTTTAAAGAGAACAAGCCATCTTATTACATATTATTACCAATACTGCTAGAGGGTTTTTTGTTTTAAAGAATTGTCCAAGATATCCAAGATTAATGTATTTTTTAGTTATTTAACTTCTGATTTTTAACAACTTTGTGTGTTTTATTACCTGTGGAGAAGCACACTCCCTCTAAGTCATCTTATAACAAGATGTTATATGTGATTCAATTAATAATATACTTTGTACTTACATAGTCTTTTTTTTTCAGTTAAAATTTTTCTCATACTTTGTTTTTATCCTCAATAATTCCATGAGATAAGCACATTAGATAACCTCTGTTTTTGAGATAAAAGAAACTGAGACATAAAGTTATTTATAACTTTTGTATTTAAATTTTTAAATACTAGGTTGCTGGGAGAGCTATGGCATGTTTTTCTGTTTTTCTATACAAAAATGAATCATGACTTTTCCAACAACCCGATATCTGGATTAAGGTCACATGATTCTTTAATGTCCCAGGGCTCTTTAATTTCTCTGAACTGTCTCTCTTTAAACTTTTCTCAGACTTTCTTTCCTCTGGTTTCTAGATGTCCCTGTCAAAGAGTACTGGATAGAACAGTTAGAATAAAAGTTCATATTTGAGCAGAGTATAAGCATAATACAGGCAAATAATAAATGCTACTTGTAAAGTTCAAGTCGCTAAGGCCCAGGCCTCATTTCCAAAACTGATAAGATATTATTGTTTAGCCATAACCAGCACAATTACTTTTTAAAATAATCACCTTATCACAGAAGCAATCATTATTTAGGGAAGAAATAAACAAAATTGTGATATTTTTTAACTATAAAAATGTTTAGAAGGAAAAATTGAGCAGTAGAATTGTAAATGAAGTTCAGTTAAAGCATTCAACTGTTATTCTTCAGATGAGAATGTTTTTAATGCATTATATAGATCTTAGGAGTTCAAAGAGGTGGCATGTCCTTCTGGACAAAAGACCACATACCATTCCAGTAATCCTGATCATCTATCACCATAAACACTCTCCTTTTCTGAAGGTTCCAGCTCATGAATTTTTCAATATCATTCTTTTTCATAACAGTTTTGATTTTTTCTTTGACTCTCCATTATGCCATTAATATAATCCCATAGAGGCCTTTTCAAGTAGAACGAGTACAGCACTTAATTACCGGAATTAGAAATGACAAACATCACAGTTTTTATCTAGTTGATCTCCTTTAAGTAGTTCTCTGTGTAAATTTGAATAATCTTGAATCTGTGACATTTAACTTTTTACAAAGACTTCTGAAATTATTTTTTAAACATACTCGTACTTCTAATTTCTTCCAGAAGAAGGCAACTTTTTTCCTTTTTAATTTGGGTCATTGAGTAACATGATAAGAATAGTAGCCATACTGTGAACATTAGCTTTTGTCTAATTTAATCTAAACAATTGCATTGCCTTTTTTTCCTGCTGTAAAGTTGTTTCCTATTTATTGATATTAATAAATTTTATCTAAATTGTTTTGTCAGTTAGAGCAGTTAGGATTCTTTGGTTATAAGTTATAGAAATTGACTATGTCTTATGTAGGAAGGAAAGCTTGTTGGAAGAATAGCAGGAAATTCCAAGAATCAATGGAAAGATAAACTCAGTTTGAAAAACGGTAAGAACAAGATCACCTCTAAGAGTTTAAGTGTTATGAATCACTCAACTATCTCATCAAGGGACTCCCCTGGAATTAATACATTTAGGTAATTTTCTCTATCAATTCATTCAAGATTGCAAGCACCAACAATGAGAATCTTTTAGCCAAGAATGAGTCATATACTGCCATGGCTAATTTTAGATGTCAACTTGGCTAAATTAAGGGATGCATAGCTAGCTACCAGAGCAACATTTCTGGGTATGTCTATGAAGCTGCTACCTGAGGAGATTGACGTGTGAGCCACTGGACTGATTAGGGAAGATCTGCCTTTAATGTGGGCAGGAACTGTCTGATCACCTGGGGGCCTGAATAAAACAGAAAGGCAGAAGAAAGGTGAATTCACCCTCTGTTTCTCCTGGAGCTGGAACACCCTGCTCCTGCCTTGTGCACAGAATTCCAGGTTCTCTAGCCTTTGGACTCCAGACATGCACACCAGCTCCCTTGGGTCTTTGACTTCAGACTGAGAATTGCTCCATTAGGAATGGGTTGTATCACCAACCTCCCTAGTTTTCCAGCTTGCAGGCAGCCTATTGTGCAACATCTCTGCCACCATAACTGCACAAGCCACTTCCTCTAATAAACTCCCTCTCATCTATCAATCTCTATCTATCTATCTATCTATCTATCTATCTATCTATCTCCTACTGACTTTGTCTCTTTGGAGAACCCTCGCTAATCTATTTATCTATCTATCTATCTATCTATCTATCTATCTATCTATCTATCTAGTATGCCTCAATTAGTATAACTCAGGGCATCTTGATTTTCAGTCTATTCAACTACAATATATTAAATGGAAGAAACCAGATAGTCGTGCTACACAAACACAACTGGACCCACATAGGAAGGTCCTCAGTTTGTGTCCCAGGGCCTCCCTATACACACTGTATCACACACATGTCCATGATCTGAGGTGGTTAAGGTTGGGAGGTGGGGAGTGGCATGAAGTCCTGTTGAGGGTGCCCATTTCTCTACCTACCTCTCTTCCTCTTTTCTGCCTCTCTTTCCCCTGAAAGAAATACATAAATTTTAAAAACAAAATAAAAAAATAAATAAAATAGAGAAACAATTCTCCTAAATAAAAGTTGAGTGCTATTAAAAAAAGCAGAGGGAATAGATACTGTACAGAAAAGCAATAACAATACATATCCAAGGAGATAAATCATAATTCATACTCTTTTAAAAAAAGAATAAAATATAAGCTAGTTAAAATAATAGATGTATATATTTCCTTTTTATTTCATGGCCAGATTTCAGGAACTCAGATTCACTATGTAGTCACTTATTTCCTAATGACCTGCTACTTTTTAATCCAGGAAGCAGGTATCAGCACCTAAATCTTTACCCAAATCTCAATTTCTAAAATATCTAATCTTTTATTTCTGTTGAAAGTCACAGCCTTTCCTTTTTGTATAATGGACTCACACTCTCTACATCATCCAATGCTAATGCCCACGTAATATATCATTTTGTTATTAACTGACAACATTTTTATTTAGTACTTATTAAGCAGCTAGACTTCCTAGACAAGGAAAATACAGATTGCTGGACCCTTGAATACACATTTAACTGGGCAAACTGGGTTACAAATTATTACATTATACACCATTGACTCATAGAATAAGTACTTATCTGTACATAAAAAAAAAGAGGAATTCACAGCACTGCAGGAAGCCATGTATGATTCAAGTTCAGAGTGTGAACAGCTACATTTGTATGGATAGGCAGGGACTCGATTGTAAAGGCAATTATATGGCCTAGGAAGGAATTTTATCTTTAGCCTATAGGAAATGAGGACTCATAGAAATGTTTTAAGACAAAGGAATAATCAAATTTGTGTTATAGGAAGATTAATCTAGTGACTACACAGGTGTGAGTAGGACAAAGTGGAGGGAGGGAGATAATTAGGACTGGCTTTGATGATCCAGGACCCCCCCCCAAAAAACAAAAAGATACAAGCTTTGACAATTGTATTAGTTTCCTGTGGTTGTACAATAAATTACCACACACTTGATAATACTACAGAAATTTATCTCATAGTTCTGGAGGCCACAAGTTTAAAATCATGGTGTCAGTAGGGCACTACATTTCCATAGGATTCTGTTCCTTGCTTTCAGCCTCTCATAGCTGCTGGTATTCCTTGGCCGTGATCTCATCACTCCATTTGTATCTTCATCTTCACACGACTTTTTCCTTTTCTGTCTATCAAGTTTCCCCTGCTTATCTCTTATAAGGCCTTCTGGATATTTGGATGTAGGGTCCACCTGGATAATCTAGGCTGCTTTCTTTATCTCAAGATACTTAATTATATCTGCAAAGAGACATTTTCCAGAGGTAACACTCACAGATTCCAGGAATTAGAACATAGACATAGCTTTTTGAGGGCCACCATTCAACCCACTACAATAACACATTACAAAGACAAAATGGAGAATGACAGATTTAATGGGAGATTCTTAAAAACCTATTGAATAATTGATGCACTGAGTAAGAGTCCCAAAATAGTATTTTAGACAAGATGAAAATTTTAAGAATGACTGTAGATTTCTATTTGGAGGGATGTTGGAGAAATTGTTCTTTGTCTTTCAGTATCCTTTCTCATCTCACTTGTGCAGTTCTAATTTGGAAAAAATGATTTTGTATATAGATAACATGTAGTACTTATTCTGTAAAAGAGTCTCTTATAGCTATAATTATTCCAGTGGTTGAATTCTGCAAACAGGAATCTCTTGGATGAAATTTAAGAATGTATTTTTAAAAATTCAACATAATGGGCATTCTCTCTGCACATTCCCCCTTCACCTTCACCTTCCACCTGCCTACTGACAGGAACACTGATGCAATCAAGTCTCTAAATGAAATGCCATTTTATGACAATGAGGTTGAAAGCCAAAACTAAGGATAGTAGAGAAGAAATATGTTAAGAGACATCTGAATCATTGCTAGTGACACCTTAGAAGTATTACTCCAACCCTAGCTCTCACAATTTTTGTTATATGGGACAAAAATTAAAGAAAAATAAACCTTTTTAACACATTGCTTAGTATACTGTTTTCACATACTGTCAGAATGTGTTGGTTACAATTATATAAAGACTGAGAAATACAAAGGATCTTCTATTTGGTTATACCATTATAAAAGTTATAGGAAAATGAACAATTGGGATCAAAGATTATGAGTCTGTATTTTGACCTGTTGAAAATAAGATCCTGTGTGTCATGAGCTTGACAATATATCATGGGCTAAAGGATACAGTGTCAGAAATAGAATTATCAATTTAGTCATCAGTGTAGCAAAGGTGTAGGTGTATATGCTTTGAGAAAATAAAGAGGAAAATAACAGAAAGGAACATGTAGGAAAGGAGAATTCCAAAGAGTGGCAAAAAGATGCACTGAGATAAAGGGAAACAGAGTCATGTTATAGGAGCAAAAAATAAAACATCCTTTTCTGGGACCAGCAGTTAGTGTAATGGCTATGTTGCTGGACTCCCATCTAGCCCACTGCGGTTTGAGTCCCAGACCTCATGGTTTAAACTCACGCTGGGTACATGTGCGTGCATGCCCAAGATCCTGAGAGGAGAATGGAGGAGAAGGGATTGTGGCGTGGCTATCCCCCTGGGGGGTGATTTCTCGCTTTCTTTCTCTCTGTCTCTGTCTTTCTGGTGAGTGCACACGCCCTATAGCAATACTTCTCAAAAAAAAAATAATAAAATAAAACATTCCTTTTCTAAACTTTTCTTTTCAGAGCTCTGTTCAATTTTTGACACATTAAACCAATACTTACTGTATATGTATTACATATATATGTTTATTAATCATAGTCTACTATTCTCTATATATTTCTATTGCCTTCTTTGAAGATTTTATTCAATTTTATGGCCTTACTATACTTTGTTTATAATTCACAGAATTACATCATTAATCCTGGCCTCTCTTTTTTACCAAAATCTGCAAATCTTTCTTTTCTTCCTGTTACTATTGACTCTGAAACTTTCCTAACCTCCTTGGTCCTGAAAATTTCATCACCTTTCACTTATTTGTAGTATTTGTGTCCACTTTATATTTTATCTCCAGTATCTGACATTAGACAAATTATTAACTTGTAGTACTTTGAATCTCTTTTAGTGAGATTATATGTTAGTGTTTGATTCTGTCTCATCTATTTTGAAAATGGGAAAACAAAAAATATTCATTATTATGAATAGATTACAACTATGTCGATAAGTTAATATTCTCCTAAAATTAAACTGTACATCCAAAAGAAAAAATATAAACCAGATTCCTCTTCCTGAAAACCTAAGCTAAATTAAAAGTAAAGACTAAATATGAACTCCATTGAGTTGTCTTTTTTACTGAAAGTTATGTATTTTGGACAACTTTTCCTTCTTATAAAACTGATTTTAAATAACTAAAATTTCTGATACTATTGGTACATAATAAATTATTCTGAAACTAGTAACTTAAGACAGGCATTTGAATAAGTCATGAGATACATGTGAGTCAGAAATCCCAGAAGAGATTGGTCATCCAGTTGTCGGCTGAGGTCCCTCATGTAGTGGCAGGCAGCTGTCGGTTGGGGCTACAGTCATCTGAAAGCTCGGCTGTGCTGAACATCCACATGGCTCACTTGTGTGGCTAGCAGTTAATGCATGGTAATCTGTAGAAAGCTGAGCTTTTCATGTGCCTATCAGCTTTCCCCAGAGTGAGTATCCCAAGAGAACCAACCAGAAGTTATGTGACCTTTCTCAGTTATACCTTGAAAGTCGCACAGCATAGCTTCTGAAGCATTCTTTGAGTTATAAACAAATCACTAAGGGCAGTCCAAATTCAAGGGAAGGATCATTGATCTAATGTTTTGATTTTTTAAATGTCTGAGAGTATATCATTGTAAAAGTGTATGTGTTTTAGCTTTCTGAATAAGAAATGTTAAACATTTCTATAATAGAATAAATATATAAGATATGTACTATTAATATTTTCAGTCTATATATTTTTTTAAAAATTTCCCAAAAGGTGCATCCATTTGCTGGAGAAAGATAGAGGGAAAATAAGGAAGTTCCTCCTTTGGGGAATAGTCATGCTGCAAAGCTTTCTTCTCCATATCTTCATATGCCCAGTATGTTTCTCAAGCATCTGGGTCTGGGACTTGAACTACGTAGTCAACCATGTGGGATCCAGCTGTCTTAACCACTGGATAATGGGCTGGACCCTCTGTGATTTTGTTTATGAGAAACTGAAAAACTTTCCATAGTGCAATATATGCTTATGATGATAAATTTCTTAAACATCTAAGAAATAATATAGCCTGTTTAGTTTTGCCTTTCCACCCCTCACCCTTGAACCAAATTTTTAAAAAATCTTTAGGGTTAAAGCTTCAATTTATTAAAGAGGCTACTTCTGGGGAAGAAAAACTTACAAGTAGTGAAGGCCTTGTTCTTTCAAGCTGTGAACAGCAGTTACTTCAGTCTTATCTCTGCAGGAAATAAAAAAAACAAACAAACATACCTTCTTAGAGTAAAGGGGAAGGAGTAAAGTGAGGCCACATATTTGCACTGGGAGAAATTAAAATAACTTTTCTTCATTATGGATGAGTCTTCCCAGAAAATTCCTTTAAACATAGATGGTGAGCAGGGGCCGGCAAATGGCGTGGTGTTGGGGGACACTGGACTTCCACAAGGCCAATTGCAGTTCAAGTACCAGACTTGGCTATATTGAACATTTCTTAATGATTTATTTTCATGTATTATAACTAGTGGCTTTATATTTTTTTCAAGTTTTTTTTCAAAATAATTTTGGAAAACTTGAAGTAAAAAGATTAGCAAATTTTTAAAATTTTTTATTAATGCAAATTTTCTACAACTTTTATCCTAATAAAACAAGTGATTAGACTTGGGCTTTGTTTTATTCTGATAAATAATTTTAGTTTCTTTTAAATAAATTTGGAATCCCTTGTCCACACAATTATAGTCAACATTATTGTTTCTATTTGTCAAATAGACCTACCCTTTTTAAGTTCCATGCTGGTCGGTACATAAAAAGTTCAAAATTCTATGTCTTAATTTACTAAAACAAACATAAAAAATACACAAAATTTGTAAAATATTCTATAAGTCTGTCTATCAAGGGTTATGTCTATACTTCTAGATGCTACCAGCTAGAGGATGGTTTTATTATTTATTAATGTAGCTAAGAATGATAAGTAGATTTTATTTCTAGCACAGACAAATGATAATTCTAGTTTTCTGCTTTTCAAAGTAGTCATAACTGAAAGAGTTTCTTGAGACAGTAAAGCAGACAGACCAGAATGAAAATCCAATATCCAGAATATGGCAAAGAAAAAGTAGAATATGACCTTGGTCTTTGACCTTCTTAAAGAGTCAAACCAATGCCTGTCTGCCCTGTACTCATTTATACATAAGATAAGCAAATTGCTATTTAATAAAGTGACTTTTAGAGGTATATTACATTACTTGAAGCAGAAAGTGTTCCAATGATTGCATTTGATTGCAGTGTTGTGGGCAGTCATAAGAGCAAAACAATTCTATTTGCTTAACTAGTAAAAAGGCCTTTTGAATATTAGGCATAATCCTGTTATTTGTTCTTTCAGATTACTCTAAGCAATTCCATTTCTCCACAGGTAGAACATATTTAGAAAACAGGTATTGGGGGCTAATTAATATAGGAAGGGGAATAGAGAATTACTGCTATATTGGGTGATGAAGAATCATAAAGTCCAAAAGAAAGTGGTTATACCAATTACCTATGAAATTTTATATTTTTAATAATTTTTAAAAGAGGTTTTGCCTTAGGGCATGTGCACTCAACAGAAAGAGAAAGACAGATGAGAGAAAGTGAGAAGTCACCCCTCAGGGGGGATGGCCATGCTACAGTCCCTTCTCCTCCATTCCCTTCCCAGGATCTTAGGCAGGCACACACATGGGCCTGGCGTGATTTTCAAGCCACCATGTCTGGGACTCAAACCGTGATCAGCAATGTGAGAGTCCAGTGATGTAATTGCTATGCTATATGCTAGCTCCACAATTTTATTTCTTTTTAAAAGGCCTGAGTTTCAAGCATGAATAATCAGCCCATAATCCTACTCTATACATGGAATCATGCTCAAAACAAAACCATTGCAAAGCTGTTCCTAATTACCCACTTTTGCTATAACCGTTCCTACTTTCAAAGCTTTCTTTAATGTTCCTTTTTAACTTGGTAGCACTCATCACATTAATCTGTAAATAGCCATAATAGAAGCACAGAGTAAGGGAATGGTGTTGAGCTTAAATAAGTGGATAGATTCTTTCATTCATTCATTCTTCAAGTATTAACCACCCACTATGTGCCAAACATTAAGCCCGAGTCTACACTCACATATACAACTGAAGTCTCTTATCATAGGCTCTATGATGCATGCTAATATAGAGAATCATGTATTAATGTTATGAACACAGAAAAACTTTCCTACCTGTGCTGGGAAATGTTCTGCAGTAGACAATTGAGGAAGGCTTTGAAAAAGAGTTACTAGGCAGAAAAGGAGGAATGGTAATGTCTGGCAGAGGGCAGGGTGTATGTCAAGGCATTGAAATATATAAGAACATTTTGTATGTAAGAGCAACAAAGAGTCTAATTTGTATAAAATACAAATGTTATATAACCATGAGAGACAAACCTTGAATGGTAAGTAAGAAGGGTCTGGAGTGGCACACTGACAATTTTGAACATTTTAATAGACTATATTTAAACTTACTTTGAATCTGAACAGAAACTCGCAGAAGAGTTTTAAATGGTGACATTAGATAATGAAATTTATATATGGGGGAGAAAGTAGCCCTGGCAAGAATTCTAAGAATGGCTTAGAAGAAAATGCTCCTATATCCACTTCCATCTCCTGATCAAGGTATATAAACCTCTAAAGACCTTTTTTTTTTTCCCCTCTAGGAATTATCCACATTTGCCTCTCTTCCTTCATTTCTGTATTTGGTCTTCTGATTACTAACAGAAGTCCTTACGTATTCAGACATTCCAGCCTACAATTCGATAGCTGCTTCTTCCCACCAAATTTCTCTCCCTCGTAGTATCATTGCTAGCCAAAGTTGGGGAAAGTCTTCTTAAAGGAAGCAAGATTTTTATCACCTTTGGTATTTTAAGCATTTATAGTAAATTGAAACTGAACATAAGAGTAATAACAGTTGTTAGATAGTCAAAATAGTGGGGTTTTTTTTCACATTTTGATTACATTTATAGTCTCATTGAGTCCATGATAATCTTGCATTTGCTACATTATTTTAGACTGCTAAAAGCCCTTGTTACTAAAATTGTAAATGCAAATTTCTTTTGTGTCTGAAACAGACCCTTTCTCTACTTAGCACCAGTACTGATAGAACTTATTAGATGGCCATCACCTGTCTTTCTGTCTCCATTATTACATGTACCTGTCGCAGAAAGACTAACTTATGGAGAAAAGATTGCCATTTTCATTTCTGTTTCATTTTTCCTCATTTGTCTTCCTTTAATCCTAGAGATTTCTGGGTTTATGATGATAGGAATAGCATAAAGAGAACAAAAAGATTCCAAAGAGCAGGATGAATTTGCCATAAATGGGCAAATTTATATGAACAAAATCCTAGTGGGAATTCCTTCAGCTGTGAGTCATCTTCGTTTTTTATGGGAATTAGCATAACTTAGTGGATTAGGTTCAGGTTGACTGACAGTCATTGTGCCTGTGCTTGAATATCTCTGACAGATCATCATAGGAGAGCATGAAATAATGGAAAGAGCCGTCACCTGAGAGTCGGAAGGCCTTTGTTCCATACCAGATCTGACATCAACTTTCTAAGAAAATTTAAGGAGTTACTTTTCCTCTCAGTGCCTCGAGTACAGCATATATAAAATAGGGTCCACCACTTGATAAATTTGAAGATCCAGTTCTTTCGTCCTTTAAAATCAAAGTATTCTTTTAATGCACTTTAAATTTATGTTAGAGCTATAATCATTTTAACTGTTTTATATTGAAAATCATAATAACTTCTTATTTAAGCCAAAATCCATCATTAAGCCAAGTAGGTATAGAGAGACCTCACCAGAAATCTGCAAAAACATATCTTATTTATTCTGGAATTAACTATTTAATGACTAGTCATGCTATATATGGAGTGTCACCACACATTTCAATGCAATGTTATTCTCAAAAATTTTATGAATAGAGTAGGTGATAACAGAAATTCAAGGAAAATAGCAGAAAAGCACCATATATACAGTAAGTCACATCCTTTTATGTTTGCTTCAAGGTCAATTGTGTTTTGACATCTACACACCTCTTAATTTGCACAGGAAAATAGCTGGAACTTCATGCCTAGGGATGATGAGGTAGATGTTACTTTCTCCTGTGTATCTCAACAGAGCATGGCCTTGTATTGCATCTCTCTCCCCAGATGAGTGACCCTGAACCAGCTCTAAGGATACCACACTCCCCCAATGATTTCTGCACTTTTGAGCTCAGATTGATGATGTAAAAGGGAGGTTGAGTTTTTATCAGAAGATCAGTGCTAATTGAAGTATTATTGAATAGAACATACCCAAGGTCAAAAGCAATGAGCACATTTCCATAGTCTCTTCACTAGATCAGCTCAGTTTTAGCAGAAAATACTAAATTACCTTAGCAGTTAATTCACTGATCATAGTTATAGGTGTAGAAGAGTTAACCTTTTGTTTTTAAATTAATTAGAACATCTTTATTCCCAAGAATATATAATCATTTTAGGTTATTTTTTGGGGGTTTAAAAGACAAAGCTAGCCATAATTGCTATTATTTGTCATAGTTCCTTCCAGTACATTTCTCCCTATTTATTTATGTCTAGTTCTTTTTCATTTTTTTTTTGGGGGGGGGGGGGAAATTTTTGCTATACGGCATGTGCATTCACTAGAGAGACAGAGAGAGACAGAGATACACAAAGCAACAAGTCACCTCCCAGGGAGAATAGCAGCACCACAATCCGTTCTCCTCCATTCTCCTCTTGGGATTTTTGGCATGCATGCATACATGCCTGACATGAGTTTTAAGCCACTGGGTTCGAAACTCGAGCTGTCATCAACTGCATGGGAGGCCAACCATTATGCCATCTGCTGGTCCCCATATCCATTCTTACAGATGTATATGAGTGTATATGTTAAATGCAATTGATATGTACACTTCTATATACACTTATCATTTAAAATTATTTTGTAAGCTTTTCCCAATACTTTAAAGTGCACAACATATATATAGCTTTAAAAATCTATCACACTGGGACCAGCAGGTGGTGTGGTGGTTAAGATACTAACTCCCACATGGCCAACCACAGTTCAAGTTCCAGACCTAGTGTCTTGCTTTCTGGCGGTCTCTCTCTATCTCTCTATCTCCCTTCTCCCTCTCTCGCCCTCTGTGAGTGCATATGCCCTGAAGCAAAATTTTTAAAAGCTAATAATAATAAATAAAATAGAATAAATATGTTTTTAAAAATGTATCACATGGCTTATTATATTATTATATTTAAAGATACTGATTTATTTAGTTAGTTAATGAGAAAGAGAGAGAGAGAAAAATGAATAGAAGTGAGAGAGAAAAGAAGTATTTATGATAGGGCCTCGCCATATCAAGAACCGCCTTCCAGTTAGTTAAAACTTCAGGCACATACCTCTGTATCTCGACTGTTTTAGGTTAGACTAGGAATCAAACTCAGGTCTCTCATTCAGGCTCAACAGCCTATACCACAGCATTCTCCCACTAGTGCCACCATGGCAGGGCCTAAACTTTCTTTTTTTTTTTAATTACTGAGATAAAATATAATACAATTAACAGAATTTCAAAGAGTTCCTATTATTCAGGTGGAATATTCTTTCAGAAAAAAAATATAAAATGCAAGTGGGGGGGTGATGGGGAAGCTGGATTGTAGCACCTCAGTAATGTAACTCTCTGCAAGGCTGACCTACATAAGAATGTTCCAGATTTACCTCTGGAGTCCTGGATGTTGGGCATATGCATGCTCATGATCTGGGGCTGGCTGAAGCTGAAGGTGGATCATGGCATGGGGACCCTGTTTGGTATACTTATCTCTCTGTTTCTTTATTGCTCATAGTAGAAATAAATAATAAACTTTAAAGAAAAGAAAAAAGTTAAAAGATAAAAGTACCATATTTTAAATAGAATTAAAGAAATACACTATAACATGGATTGTAAGGATCAGTTTCCTAGGGCTGTGATAACAAAATAGCCCCACAACAAAAATGTATTATAGGTGGTCTAAATAACAAAAATGTATTATCTCAGAGTTCTGAAGACTAGAAGTCCAAAACTGAAGTGCTGGCACTGTCATGCTCCCTCTGAAATCTGTAGCTTTTGGTGTTTGCTAGAAATCTTTACAGATGTGTCTGTCCACTCTCTGCTTCTCTTCTCACTTGAACATCTTCTCCCTGTATACCTTTCCTTTTGTTATAAGGACAACAGTCATGTTGGATTAAGGGCTCACTCTCAGTAGGACCTTTCCTTAATTAATTATACCTGCAGTGGCCCTATGTCCAAATAAGATCACACTCCAAGGTACAGGGTTTAGGACCTGTACCTAACTTAACCTGTAACCCCATAAAATTTACAAAATATGGGACCAGCAGTTGGCGTAATGACTGTGTCACTGGACTCCCATATAGTCAACTGCAATTCGAGTCCCAGACTGGTGGTTTAAACTCATGCCAGGCACGTGTGCATGTATACCCAAGGTCCTGAGAGGAAAATGGAGGAGAAAGAATTGTGGCATGGCCATCCCCCCGGGAGGTGATTGCTTGCTTTCTGTCTCTCTGTCTCTCTCTCTCTTTCTGGTGAATGCATGCACCCTATAGGAAAAACCTCTCCAAAAAGAAAAAAAAAAAATTACAGAATACTGTTCCTGCTTCTGCATGTCCTTATGCTATTTCACCTATCTTGAAAGCTTTGGTCTTTTCTTCATATTTTCATACCTTCTCTTTCTTTAAGAGCTAAGTCAGTACAACTTTCTGTATGAATAAAGACTGTAGTCAGTCATTATTTATTAAGTGCTCATGAAACAATAGAAATTTTGAGTACAGAACATTTTACATGAATTACAACTGGAGCTTAGTTTTTCTTTTTTTAAGAATTATTTATTTATTTAATACTATTTGTTATTATTTTTTTAATTTGACCAGATAGAGACAGAAAGAGAAAGGGAAAGCAAGAAAGCAAACTACCATGTCTGGGACTCAAACCATTGTCAGCCATGTGGGAATCCAGTGTCCTATCCATCACACTACCTACTGATCCCAAAGCTTATGTTTCTTAAGAATTCCCATAGCGTTAGTTATTAATATTTTCATATATTACTAATTATACTGTATATTTCACTTTTTGTTGCTTTTATCAGAATACCCAGGACTTGGTGATGTGAAAGATTAAAGGTTTCTTTTACACTATTAGAGGTCAAAGGTCAAGAGTCTATTTGCTGGTGCTGATCTGGTAGAGAGCACCACATAGAAAAACAGAACGAGCACACATGTCCATGTCTATGTGTCTGTCTCAGGTCCTCTCCTTATAAACCTACCAGGATTGAGTCATAGGGGGTTCCATCTTGATGCCCTTGCTGGTAGAGAGCACCACATAGAGAGACAAAACAAGGTCACGTGTCCCTTTATCTATGCATGTATTTCACTCCCTGTGTTTATAAACCCACCCAGATTCAATCATGGGCACCTCCTCCTGATTACTAAATCCTAACCATCTCCTAAAGGTTGTGTTTCTATTTTTTTAAGAGGTTTTTGCTATAGGGCACATGCACTTGACAGAAAGAGAGGACAGAGAGAAAGAAAGTGAGCAATCACCCCCCAGGGGGGATGGCCACACCACAATCCCTTCTCCTCCATTCTCCTCTCAGGATCTTGGGTACACATGCACATGTGCCCAGCGTGAGTTTAAGCCACCAGGTCTGGGACTCAAACTGTGGTCTACTACATGGGAGTCCAGTGACCTAACCATTATGCCAACTGCTGGTCCCTTGTTTCTAATTTTTAGAGGTTTTTGCCTTAGGGTGCGTGTGCTCTCTGGAGAAGGAGAGGGAGACAGAGACAGTATGAGAGAAAGTGAGAAATCACCCCCCACCCCCAGGGAAATGGCCACCACAATCCCTTCTCCTCTATTCTCCTCTTGAGGTTTTGGGCACACACACACAGACACACACACAGACACATGCATAGGGTAATCTCAAGCCGACAGATTCAGGACTCAAATGTGGTTAACCATGTGTGAGTCCAGCGATGCAATTGCTGTGTTTTCTGCTGGCCCCAAGACCCTGCTGCTTAATTCCATAGTAAGATTAAGTTTTCACCTTCTTAATCCCATCATAGCCAATTTAAATTACATAAATTTTGAGGAGACACATTCAAACCATGGTATTATTTTTTAAGCCACATATCTAGTCTTACAAATTTTTTATTGGTAGAAATAATGTTTATTTTTTTCACACCTCTAAATACATATTTGAATATTATTAGTGATGATCAGATTAATAAATGAGTAAATAAATGGATGAAAAAAATTCCCATGCACATCTGCACCTTATCATCTCTATGAGTAGGATCAATAAGTGGAGTAGTGGTTAAGGTACTGGACTCCCACATGGCCAGCTCTGGTTCAAGACCCAGACCTGGCAGCTTGCTTTCTCTCTATGTGTATCCCCATTTCTGGTGAGTGCACATGTCCTATAGAAAAATTGAAAAAAGTTTTTTGTTATAGGGCTCGTGCACTTGCCAGAAAGACAGAGAGAGATAGACAGAAAGAGAGAAATCACCCTCAAGGGGGAAAGGCCACGCCGCAATCCCTTCTCCTTTGTTCTCCTCTCAGGGTCTTGGGCACACTCGCACACATGCCCTGTGTGAGTTTAAGCTGCTGGGTTTGGGACTTGAACTATGTGGTCAACTTCATGGGAATCCAGCGACATTGTCATTACACCAACTGTTGTTCCCATAAATAAAAAATTCTTAAAAAATCTCTGTGAATCCTTACCTCCTTAACAATATGGCTCCCTAGGAATTTCCTCTGATTTAATTTTCAGTTTCTCCCTCCTTCTTCTAAATATTCTATAAATCTTAATAATTTTCTTACTCATGTCCTAACAAGGATGAAGATATTCCATCTTTAAAATATTTCACTTGATGTATGAAGATAAGATATTCCATCTTTAAAATATTTCACTTGACCCAATGTATCTACTTATATATTTCTTTATCACTTTCCTCCATTTCACATCTAGCAGTTCAAAATATTAGAGACAAACTATTTTTACTTCCATAATTTTCATTTATTTTTCAAAATAAAAATTATTGTATATAATATTTAGGCTTACAAAAGGTAATAAGCTATAGAAGAGCCAAAAGTGCATGCCATATACTTGCTTTTATTTATATATATATATATATATATATATCAATAGAAGAAATAATGCTGCAATCCCTTCTCTTCCATTTCTCCTTTTGGGATTGTGGGCACACATCCACACAATCCCACTGTACTTTCTCAAGACATTGGATCTGGGACTTGAACTGTGTTGTTGGCCATTCTAGTCACCTTAACCAACAATTCCCCTGGCTGGCCATATTTGTTTACTTCTTAATGCCCGCCAACTGAATGTATACTTCACAAGCTCAGGACTTTGTCTTGTTAATCATTGTGCAAACAGAAGCATGTCTGACACAATAAATACTTCTTGAGTAAATAAATGAATAAAAATTTCACTCATAGAGCATAAACTGAATGAAAGAAGGAACCATATTTTTATTTACCAATATATAGCTGGTATCTGGCACATAGGAGTAGAGTCATAAATATTTATTAAACAAATAAAAACATTATTGAGAATAGTTAGCATATATCATATTGCTCAATTTAAAATATTGATTTAAGTAATAAATATTATGGAAGAGGAACTGAGCTATCTTCCCCTTATAGAAATTCATATAAACATAGTATCTTCTTAAGAAATAGAAAATCCCTTCTGAAATTAGGATTAAAAAAAAGGTTTAAACGGTTTTTGTAGAGTTAGTCAAAGAAATCTATTTGTCTGTTTTAAGATGTCTAAAAATTCTATTCTATGAAATAGGAAGCAGCAGTTTACCCACTTAAAGGATTTTTAAAACCATGGAACATTTTGTTATCTCTGGATAAATAAAGGCCTCAAGAATTAACATAACAAAGTTAAAATTCATAGTTGCTCTTAAAAATGAGACAGCCTCCACTTTTGGAGACAGTGTATAGATACGCTCATTCTGTAGGGTATTAAACTTCACCCTGATAGTTAAATCTCACACAATAAACTTGCTTGTATATTCTCCAGGTTCCTTGTCGTCATTTATGCCTTGACATATTGGTCATGGGTAGGATGCTGTCCTTCAAGCATCCAATCTAGAATGATAAATGAAAGGAAATAGGATATGATAAACACCTTAGAAAAATCAAGTTCACCAGTGGTGCTGTTATAAGAAAATAATTCTACAGACTTCCTAATTGCTTTACAGCTTCATGGACACCTGCCAATTATAATTAAAGAATCAAAGACTAAATATTCTATAAATCTTAATACAGAACCATGGAAAACAGAAGTCAGC
>NW_006160047.1:204046-205796 GCF_000334495.1 Tupaia belangeri chinensis
GAAATATAAGTTACGGTCTTTCCCAAGAGTTCAGTGAAATCTCTCTGTCTGGGCCACTTAATATTATGTACAAACCATAAATCCATAATAAGCATATTACCTAGTGTAAAAGGCAGTATCTCTTTGTCAACATATATTTTAATTCATGGTGAAAAAGATACAGTATATTTTAGAATGAATTATTATAAAATAAGACTTCCTCACTTCATATTACTATACTACTCCATGTGGCTCTTATACAACATATTCTTTGAAAAATATATATCTCTCTAATAGCTTATATTTCTGAAGAAGGAAGAGGAGGGAGACTAGCATTATTGTTTTAATGTTTTGCATTTATTTTGTTACCATTGTGAGAAATGTGTGCTTCTTGACTGTACTTTTAGTATCATCAACTTTGTTCCCTTCTCCACCACTACAGCGAACAGCAGTCACTAATGTGTCTTAGCTGTCATTCTGATCACTGCCACATCTGCAGAACTACCATTTTTTGGGTGTGTGTATATATATGTATATATATATTTGGAGAGGTTTTTGCAATAAGGGCACATGTGCTCACCAGAGAGACAGAGAGAAACAGAGAGACAGAAAGTGAGAAATCACCCCCCAGGGGGAATGGCCATGCCACAGTCCCTTCTCTTCCAGTCTCCTCTTGGGATCTTGGACACGCACGCACATGGTGTGAGTTTAAGCCACCAGATCCAGGATTCAAACCGGGGTAGACTACATGGAAGTCCAGCAACATAACTATTACACCAACTGCTGGTCCCAGAACTCACCATTTTCTACTCTATGATATTTGAAATGCAGTTTTCTTGACTGAAGATAAGGTAATAGAGAATCAGACAAGGAACACAAGATCAGGAAGCAGACATACCTGACTTGCATCCTGATTCTACATAACCTTGAGCATATGAAGAATCCTTTTAGCCAATGGGTCTTCATATCCAAGTTCTTCGCATTGCCATTCCTCTGCCTCTAACCTCTTTATATAATAATGTTTTTCAGTAATTTTAACAACTAATTTAGAGTTGAAGAGAAAGTCATTATATACTTCAAGTTCTTTTTCTTATTTTTTCCTAGAACTTAAGATCATTCAGTATCTTCTTAAGACTCCTGTCCTTGAGAGACCTTCCAAATAGCTTACATACTTTCTACAAACCCTCTCGTACTATCCACCACTACCTTCAGTAACTCTGTATTTCGATATGATGTTTTTACTATTTGAAATTATATTATTTGTCTAATGATTCACTGCTTATCATCACCCACTATTTCATAAATCAGTGTTTCTCAACTGGAGGCAATATAATTTCCTAAGGGACATTTTGCAATGTTTGGAGCATAACATGATGGGGTGCTGCCAGTATTCAGTGGGTAGAGAGTAGGACTGATGTTAAATATCCTACATATGTGCAAGGGACTTTCTGCAACAAAAAAGTATCTGGTCAAAGGCATCAACAGTGCCACATTGAGAAATCCTGAGGTATATCGCCCAAAATAACAACACTGTCTGTTTAAGGTTCTGAATCTCCCATAGGTAGAACATTGCCTGTCAGAAAGTAGTCCTTTAAAAGTATTTATTAAATAAAATTGATCTTAGGGCAATCAGAAGGGGTCAGTAAAGAGGGCTGTAAATCCACTAGCAGGGCTATAGAAACATGAGTTTCCTTATACTCTTATCTTCCCACTGTACATTTGTAGTGAAGACTTCTAGGGGGGAACTAGCAGTTAGCGTAATGGCTATGTC
>NW_006160047.1:206335-209945 GCF_000334495.1 Tupaia belangeri chinensis
TGACCATCCCCCCTGGGGGGTGATTTCTTGCTTTCTGTCTCTATGTCTCTCTCTGTCTGTCTGGCAAGCGCACGCGCCCTATAGCAAAAACCTCTCAAAAAAAAAAAAAGACTTCTAGGGCATGTATTCATAACTGTAACCTATCTTGATTCCCCACCTACATCCCGCTCAAACCTGTAGAAATGTCTCAAATTCAGGCAACTATGTACCTACATGGATTTTCTCATACAAAGTTCTACTTTGTGACTTCATTTTTATCACCGATAGTAGCAAATACATTACTCCTGCTTCAAACAATGTGTAAATCACAGATAATTTGCACCATCCTTGATAGTTACAAGATCTCTCTACACCATTTCATACTAAGACTATTTTCTATGATTGATGCATAAAATACACAACATAGAAACTTATCTTAAGCAGATTCTGAAATGTGAAAGATGATGTCTGTGTTTGTGAATCCTCTTCCTGCAGCCTAGCCCCCTTCAATAAGTAATCAGTTGTCAATTTATTTCATCCAATTATGTATTTATCTTTTGTGACATTAAGATTGGCCATGTAAATTAATACTAAATGTGATTTGGGTATAATAAATCAGCACACTATTTTCAATTTAAGCTATATTCTTCTGCCACTGGAAACTTCCTGGGGAAAATGTAGAACACTAGTAGTTCATCACGTATCTAATCTGGCAGTTGAGATAGTAAGAGTCAACTGAATTAAAATACACACATATATACACACTAATTTTGATATGATTGTTAATAAAAAGCTTATACTCTAAGTACAAATTTTGGATACATATCAAGCAGGTTAAAAATGTCATATTTTTGTGCAACACAATAGATTTGGAGTTTTGTATTAAATCATCTACCATATATTGCATGTTTGCCTTTTTGTTTCTAAATGATTCTCAGTAAACAAAACATCATACATGATGTTTTGTGCTTAATTTTTATACTCATTCTGTAACATGTAGAAATTTAGTCTTACATTTACTTGTTTCCTTTAGTCAAGTAATTGAACTGTACAATACTTTATAGTAGAATAACTACATAAGGTATTACTCGAAAATAATGGTTTTTAGTCATTTTAATAACTATTTTAGAATTGAAGAGCAAGTGATTATATACTTGAAGTTCTTATCTTTTTCTTTAATTGTCAGAGGACATGTGCCCTCACCAGAAAGACATAGCTAGAGTGAGAGAGAGAGAGAGCGCGCGCATGGGAGAAAGCATCCTCAATGGGGTGTGGTCATGCTGCAGTTCCTTCTCTTCAGTTTCTCTATCCCGTTGGGACTTAGAGCATGTATGCACATGCATGTCACATGTTTTAAAAGCCACTGTGGCCAGAATTTGAAACACTAGGTTGGCCATGTGGGATCAACTTCCTTAATCACTAGGTTACATGCAGGTCCCAATATCTTATCTTAATAAGTCATCAGTGTATTCCAATGTAGTTGTTAGTTCAGTGGCATTTTGATTTACTATTATAATTCTTAGCATATGCACATCTCTTTTGCCAGTACGTTAGACTTTTTAATTATTAGAATTCCTTGGAAGTCAATAAATATTTGAAGCATTCAAACATTTCATACTTGTTTTACACATAAAATCTAATCACGGATACCTAATACATAATAAAACATATTTTCTTGCATGTCCTTCAAAAATTGTTCTGGGACCAGCAGATGGCATAATGGTTACATTGTTGGACTTCCACATAGTCGACTGTGATTTGAGTCCTGGACCCAGTGGTTTAAAACTCTCACTGGGCGTGCACGCATGCATGCATGACCCAAGTCCTGAGACGAGAATGGAAGGGAAGAGATTGTGGTGTGGCCATCCCCCCAGGGGGTGATTTCTCGCTTTCTGTCTCTGTCTCTCTGGCAAGTGCATGAGCCCTATAGCAAAAATCTCTCTCTAAAAATAAATAAATAAATAAATAAAAATAAAAGTACATGCCATAAGTTTTTTTAAAAGTTCCAAATTTCCCACAACAGGTCTAGCCTTTTAACCCAGTGGTTTAGCTCTGTACATAGAAAGCTGCATCCCATATGGTCCACCCTAGTTCTAATCCTGGCCCTCGCCACTTGAAAAACACACGACCTGAATGTGCTTATGTCCAAAAAAACATGACAGGCTGGAGAAATGGATGATTAAGGATTGTGGCATGATCATGCTCCATTGTGGGTGCTCTCGCCCTATGTCTCTTTCTCTCTGTTTTTCTGGTGAGTGCACATGCCCTCTCGCAGAAAAAATATATATGTATATCTATAGCATTACTGGTGTATATAGTCTCTTTATGTGTCTTCTTATAAATGCAAATAATATTTGTAAAAACAAGTTTTGGTAGTTTTGCTTGAAAAGTCTTTTTTTTTTTTTTTTTGGATAGAGGGCCTATGTGCTTGGCAAAGAGAGACAGAGAGAGGTGGAGGGAAAGTGAAAAAGTACCCCCCATGAAGAATGGTCATACTGTAATCCTTTTTCTCCCTATTTCTCCTTTCAGAATTTTTGGCATGCATGTACACTCACCTGATTTGTTTCTCAGGCTGCAGGAAGTAGGCTGTATGAGATCCAACTGCTTTAACCAAACTACCAAGACTCTTAACGAATACTATTGAATAACTGTTACAAACACAATAATTATGCTTGAGAGAGTAAATTTTAAATTATGAAAAAGTCCTTCAAAAGAGCTTCATAGAGTATAGACAGAAACATTACAAATAAGAAATGAGAGCAGAGAAGTTTGAACTACATGTGACATATGTGGCTATTTTGTGTCCATAGTCTGACAGGTAACAGAAAATTATATCCCAGGCTTCCTCTCTGTAAATAATTAAGCTTTAATCAAGAATAATCTTAGCCCTATAGAAGTAACTTTACTACAAAAATAAAATACAAGTGTTGTTTAAAAGTATGTTATAAATGAGACATTATACAGTACTACAATTTTTTTTACTTTTGGATGATAAAATTTGTAGTTCATAGTAACCTCAGTGACAGAATGGGCGTCCTTAAAGTAGAAGGTTCTGTGGGACCAGCAGTTGGCATAATGGCTATGTTGCTGGATGTAGTCGACCACGGTTCTAGTCCTGGACCCGAAGGCTTAAACCCACGCTGGGCACATGTGTGTGTGTGTGCCCAAGATTCTGAGAAGAGAATGGAGGAAAAGGGGTTGCAGCGTAGCCATCCCCTCTGGGGGGGAGGGACAGAATTTTCTCGCTTTCTGTCTCTCTGTCTTTTGTGCAAGTGCATGCTCCCTATAGCAAAACTCTGCAAAAAATAAATAAATAAAAATTTAAAATAAAATTAAAAAAAAAAAACGCTTTGAACAATTGCATTAAATATATTAACCTATCTATGCCTTTTTTTGAAAAAATAATCTGTTTTAGAAAAAGTATTGTCATTATGTGAATTGTTCTTATGTAAAAATTAAATTGCAAAATTTACCCTTGGTTTACTGAAAAAAACACAAAAATTGTTTTGTTTTGTTTTGTTTTTCTTTTTTTTTGGAGAGGTTTTTGCCATAGGGCGCATACGCTCGCCAGAAAGAGAGAGACAGAGACAGAAAGCAAGAAATCACCCCGCAGGGGGGATGGCCACACTGC
>NW_006160047.1:210002-214460 GCF_000334495.1 Tupaia belangeri chinensis
CACACGCGCCCGGCGTGAGTTTTAAGCCACCGGGTCCAGGACGCGAACCGTGGTCGACTACGTGCGAGTCCAGCGACATAGCCATTACGCTAACTGTTGGTCCCCCAAAATTGTTTCTAGACATAATATTGGTAGTTTTATACTTGAGACAACTCATAATTAAGCAAACACTTCTATGACAGATCCTAAAAGAAAACCAATGTAGTTATTGGGTGGTTGGAAAAGTATTATTTTTCTGTTTTTCTATATGCAAAAATGTGTATGACTTTTCTGACGACCCAATACGTGGTCAGACAAATTACATTGCCAAAGGTCCTGGATGAGTGTGTGTTAGAAGGCTGAGAACACTGGATACCAGAAGAGAAGAGAATGGATAAGAGAATAATTCATGTGAGGATAATTCAGCTTCAGCTTCAGCTTCAACACATTCTAACTATAACAACTCTACAATATAGATTTGTCCATTTTATAAAGCTCACCAAGAAAATAAAAGGAAAGTATGGGGGTAATTATCTGGTTCTCCATGGTCACCATGCTCTCGTGCCATATCCCATCCTCGGGAGCTAATGAGGCTAGGGCTCATGAGATTACACGGTAAATTGAGCGATAGCTGCTTAACTCAGTAGAAAAGAGCATTTTTATTACATGATATCACCAGGCTTTTATGGTGAGCTTTATGAGATCTCACATGGTGATTTACAATTACTCTGTGTCACCAGTGTGGCACTACTGTTGCATTGTTTTGGCTATTAAAGTAACTGCCTCTTGAGCCAATTTGCGAACGAGACAATTCACAAAGCGGCAGTGCTTTGTACTGTAAAAATAGATGCTAGAGATAATTGGGCAAGGTGGTGTCATGTCACTTGTGTGCAGTTCATTAATTAACTGCTTGAAACTGCTATAAAATAATAGCCATGTCATCAGGATGAAAGTACAAGAGTGCAAAGGAAATAAAACTTGGTAAGTAAGAAGGCAGACAGAAATAGCTGTTGGGAAGAAAACATGCATGTTTCTTTCCCTTTTAGTACCCATTCTTATTTCCCTGTAGTTACAAACCTGCACTTCAACTTCCCTTATTATTACTTGTTAGTTTTTATTGGGTGATAGATGATGCGTGCAATTTATGTTTCCTCGTATCTGTGGATGCTGTTGAATTGTTTACTAAAACAGCTAAGGGATCAGTGCCACAGACACAGCAATATTCCCTGGTTTTCCTCCCACAAGTCAGAGGCCAGGTTCATACTAGAAACATTCATGAGCATGTTGCTAATGGGATTTCTCATTTCAGCAACCAGATCTGTAGCACGTCCAGCCCTGAGACAAGAAATGAGCCTATAAAGGGGGAACTGTTTTTCATTGTTCTTATGTAAAAATTAAATTGCAAAATTTACCCTTGGTTTACTGAAAAAAACACAAAAATTGTTTTGTTTTGTTTTGTTTTTCTTTTTTTTTGGAGAGGTTTTTGCCATAGGGCGCATACGCTCGCCAGAAAGACAGAGAGAGACAGAGAGATAGAAAGCGAGAAATCACCCCCCCAGGGGGGATGGCCACGCCGCACTCCCTTCTCCTCCACTCTCCTCTCAGGATCTTAGGCACACACACGCGCCCGGCGTGAGTTTTAAGCCACCGGGTCCAGGACGCGAACCGTGGTCGACTACGTGCGAGTCCAGCGACATAGCCATTACGCTAACTGTTGGTCCCCCAAAATTGTTTCTAGACATAATATTGGTAGTTTTATACTTGAGACAACTCATAATTAAGCAAACACTTCTATGACAGATCCTAAAAGAAAACCAATGTAGTTATTGGGTGGTTGGAAAAGTATTATTTTTCTGTTTTTCTATATGCAAAAATGTGTATGACTTTTCTGACGACCCAATACGTGGTCAGACAAATTACATTGCCAAAGGTCCTGGATGAGTGTGTGTTAGAAGGCTGAGAACACTGGATACCAGAAGAGAAGAGAATGGATAAGAGAATAATTCATGTGAGGATAATTCAGCTTCAGCTTCAGCTTCAACACATTCTAACTATAACAACTCTACAATATAGATTTGTCCATTTTATAAAGCTCACCAAGAAAATAAAAGGAAAGTATGGGGGTAATTATCTGGTTCTCCATGGTCACCATGCTCTCGTGCCATATCCCATCCTCGGGAGCTAATGAGGCTAGGGCTCATGAGATTACACGGTAAATTGAGCGATAGCTGCTTAACTCAGTAGAAAAGAGCATTTTTATTACATGATATCACCAGGCTTTTATGGTGAGCTTTATGAGATCTCACATGGTGATTTACAATTACTCTGTGTCACCAGTGTGGCACTACTGTTGCATTGTTTTGGCTATTAAAGTAACTGCCTCTTGAGCCAATTTGCGAACGAGACAATTCACAAAGCGGCAGTGCTTTGTACTGTAAAAATAGATGCTAGAGATAATTGGGCAAGGTGGTGTCATGTCACTTGTGTGCAGTTCATTAATTAACTGCTTGAAACTGCTATAAAATAATAGCCATGTCATCAGGATGAAAGTACAAGAGTGCAAAGGAAATAAAACTTGGTAAGTAAGAAGGCAGACAGAAATAGCTGTTGGGAAGAAAACATGCATGTTTCTTTCCCTTTTAGTACCCATTCTTATTTCCCTGTAGTTACAAACCTGCACTTCAACTTCCCTTATTATTACTTGTTAGTTTTTATTGGGTGATAGATGATGCGTGCAATTTATGTTTCCTCGTATCTGTGGATGCTGTTGAATTGTTTACTAAAACAGCTAAGGGATCAGTGCCACAGACACAGCAATATTCCCTGGTTTTCCTCCCACAAGTCAGAGGCCAGGTTCATACTAGAAACATTCATGAGCATGTTGCTAATGGGATTTCTCATTTCAGCAACCAGATCTGTAGCACGTCCAGCCCTGAGACAAGAAATGAGCCTATAAAGGGGGAACTGTTTTTCCACTAGCAAAGGTTTATGCAAATGAAATGTCACATTAACAAATTATCTTAGTAGGCCTACGACTATTGTCTTATAACCAGACTGGTTACTTGAATGCTGCATCAGAAGAAAGCAACAGGACTGTGGAGTCAGAATGTGATCAGTGAAAAGTATTAGAACAGTTAGTCTGGGCATAACACACCAACAACTATTTTTATCTGCCTTCCTGATACCAGCTCCACTGTGACCTTAAACCTGCAGCTGTGAGATGTACTTAACAATTGAAAAAGTTGATTTGGGGAACTTGGTTGAAGATGCCTCTGGCTAAAAGAATATGAAATACCATTACATACTACACATAGCCTAGAAAAAATAAAGAAGCAAGTACTTAAAGATATTAAGTTTATTTTTCTGTGAGGACTCCCTCTCTGTGGCCATAATGAAAAAACTGGGTCACCACACAATGGTAATTTTCTTAGAATTATGGTACACTTGAGTCAATTTGATCTCCTTTTAGCTGAACATTTAGCTAAGGAGGGCAGTGCTAAAAGAAGCAACCTATCATCCTTATCACTGTGTGTAAGGGAAAAGGGTGCCTACAGGATGGCCTCCAAGGTCCTGTCAGTGATTGTTCAAGGGCTTAGGCTGATGAAATATTTTCTGTCAGGGCTTATTCCACACCTGACATTTCTCATATTTGATCTGTTAATGGTTATTGCCCACTATGCTGGTTTCAAAGGTCAGATTCATAAAAAGGTTATACCTCTACCAATGGAGCCCTTCTTTAGCAACTTCAAATATGTGTTGTAAGCCATGGTGACAAGCACTTGATCCTTACCAGGAGCACACAAGTGTGATAGCTGATTCCCAAAGGATCATTTGTTTCCCTGCACTTCTATGAAGACAGCTTTCTTTCTAGAAGTGTTAACAGTTAAAGACATTTATTTTAACTGTGGATGGCCTTCTTTCACATGTATTTCCATATATCCTTGCTAGGTATAATAAGAAATTGTATGAGCAAGGTATTATAACAGCATTGGTGGATATTTGCTGTAGATATATGAATCTGAAATCATGTATTTACTAACAATAAAACCCCAAAGTAAACTGAGTTGGCTAGAGGAAACTTTATTAGTCCAAAATACAAGGATGGGTAGGACAACTAAGCTGCAAAAGAGACGTGGATATAACAGGAGTCAGAAGTCCAGGAATTGAATCCCATCAGGACTTCAGTCTCTAAGTGTTTGTTTATTCTTTCTTAACTTAGACCATCTTCCTTCAAGTAATCATTGTTTTCAACATTGGAAAAGAAATAACTCTCTTTTCTAGTTTTAAAAAAAATGGAAAGACTGATTGTTGTAAATTAAATCTATTACTCCTTGAACAGTGATGGGGAATCTGGATAACATAGGAATGTGGCTGATCCTTTTGAATAAAATGGTTGGAGTTGGTGGAAAGTAATGAGCAGCTTCTAAAGAAATTGGAGGGTGGGGAGAGGGTACAGGAAGAGACTGGTTCCAAAAGAAG
>NW_006160047.1:214491-218021 GCF_000334495.1 Tupaia belangeri chinensis
GGCCAGATAATTGTGGTAAAAATTTCACTGGAAACATTTGAAAATCAAAACACTATTCCAAAACCCAAGTATAATATGTATGGTTTCTCCTAGAATCTACATCTTTCATAAGAAAACAGTTTAGCACAGGAGGCACTACCAAACTAAAAAGCATGTATATATGTTAGTATTTTTTTTTTATATTTGAAGAAACTTCAAAAAGTTCATAGAGAAATGGAATTGAAGTGTGTGCTTATTTAGATACAATTTTTAAAGAGAGATTTTTTTCTACAGGGTGCATGCACTCACCAGAGAGACAGAGAAAGAGAGACAGAAAGTGAGGAATCACTCCCCAGGAGGGACCATGCTGCAATCCCTTCTCCATTCTCCTCTTGCGATTTTGAGCTTGCATACACATGCAACTCGCATGAGTTTCAAGCCCCGGGGTACAGGGTTCATGCTGCAGTCGGCCATGTGGAAGTCCAGCAATGTAACCTTTATGCCATCTGCTGGTCCTGCAAAAGTATTTTGAAATTCATGCATAGTTTTATATAATATACATTTTCCATGAAATTTTTTTTCTGGTTTTTTTTTTTTTTTTTTTGGAGAGATTTTCACTGTAGGGCACGTGCGCTCGCCAGACAGACAGAGAGAGACATAGAGACAGAAAGCAAGAAATCACCCCCCAGGGGGAATGGTCACGCCGCAATCCCTTCTCCTCCATTTTCCTCTCGGGATCTTGGGCAAGCACGCACACGCGCCCAGCGTGAGTTTTAAGCCACCGGGTCCAGGACGCAAACCGCGGTCGACTACGTGGGAGTCCAGCGACATAGCCATTACTCTAACTGCTGGTTCCCATTTTCCATGAAATTTTGAAGACCTTCTTGTATATTACCAAAATTAAAATGTCCTTAACCCTGTAAAGTTTATATTCTAAAGGTGATATTCAAATAATAAATAAATAAACTAAAATTATACATCAGCAGTATGGAGAAAAATATAGTAGGCAATAGTTGGCAAGAAAAGATGAGAGAGTTGGTTGCTGTTGTATATAGGCTTGTCAGAGAAGGCTTCTCTAAAAGTGGCTTTTGGATTAAGACATGGGAGGAATGAATAAGTCGTTCACATATCTAAGACAAAAGTCAAATATTCTCAACCATAAAATTTGCCTTAACAATACTGACCTAAGAGTCACTCTACAGTTAAGAAGTTGTGAGACCTTAGCAAATGATTTTATTCTGAGTCTCAGCTTTCTCATTTGTAAAATAAACATATTCTACTTTTTCCCAAACCTTAAGATTCTTGGGAATATTGGTTGTATCAACTGCTGAGCAGCTGATATGTGAACCCAAACTGTCTCATCTCTTCCCTGGGCTAAAAACTTCTTAACTAATGTCCCTGTTTTTCTCCCTGTATCCTATATGTACTACTATTAAGACATAAGTCAGGTTATGTCATCCTCAGCTCAAGGCCTCCAATGACTCTCCACTGTACTCTGGTGAGTGAAAACTCAGTTTTGTAAAGATCTACACAAGCCACAGACACAATGTCTCTATTATGAACTGAATTGTGTCTGCCCAAAATTTATCTGTTGAAGCTTTCCTTCCCAGTACCTCAGAACATGACTTTATTTGGGTCAGCCCACCTAGAAAGGTCCCAAGTTTGTGTCCCAAAGTCTTTCTGTGTATGCCAGTTCCATGTGTATTCTTAAAATCTAAACTGGCTAACGGTGGGTGGATTATGACATGACCTAACAAGGTTGCCACTCTCACTCTCTCCTTCTCTCTGTCTCACATACTCTGTCTCTCTTAGAAGAAAGGAATAAATAAATTTTATAAAGACAATATTGTACTATGTTTGGAGATAGGACCTGTGAAGAGATAATCAAGTTAAGATGGGATTGTTAGGATGGGCCCTAAACCAATGTGACTGGTGTCCTCCCTCCCTCTCTCTCTCTCTCTCTCTCTCTCTCTTTCTCTCTTTCTGTCTCTCTCTCTGTCTCTCTGTCTCTCTCTCTCTCTTGTGAGCACACACGCCCTTTAGCAAGATTGAAACAATTATAAAGTGGCCATTCACAAGCCGAGCAGAGAAGCCTCGGAGGAAAACAAATAAACAAAAAATTGACCTAAAGCACATATGCACACATGGATATGCCCAAGATCCTAATAAACTACAGGGCTAGGGTAAGGCCAGAACCCTATGTGTGTGGTGTCCTCCCTCTCTCTCTCTCTCTCTCTCTCTCTCTCTTTCTGTCTCTCTCTCTGTCTCTCTGTCTCTCTCTCTCTCTTGTGAGCACACACGCCCTTTAGCAAGATTGAAACAATTATAAAGTGGCCATTCACAAGCCGAGCAGAGAAGCCTCGGAGGAAAACAAATAAACAAAAAATTGACCTAAAGCACATATGCACACATGGATATGCCCAAGATCCTAATAAACTACAGGGCTAGGGTAAGGGGCCTACGGTGTGATAAGACCCTGCCAAGGTTGCTTTTCTCTCTCTTTCTCATGCATATTTCTTCACTATTCTATTGTGTCATTGGGAAGGTCATGACGCATTTTTGCATAGAAAAATACTGAACAACTTTCCCAACAATCTAATATTTACACAGATTTTTCCCCATGAGGCAGATAATTAGAGGGCATGGCCAGCTACAGTGGCGCAATCGCATTAGTACCACGTTCAGCAATGCTGGAGACCATATGGAAGATTGGGGTTCAGTTCCTTGGTTGACTTTGTACCCTCCAGGTGGACATAGGTGCTCATGATCCTAGCTTGTTGGGAAAGGCTGAAGAGGGACCATGACTTGAGACCCTGTTAAGGGTACTTATTTCTCTCTCTTTATCATGGAATAAATAACTAAATAAATTAACTTAAAAACAAAAGAAGAATTTCACTGTATATCACAAAGCTTTTGAGAGCACAAAAGAAAATTTAAAACATGAATTCTAATTAGTTATTATTGAACTAAAAGGAGGAAACCATCGACTGACCTCTAACTTTTTCATCTTGAGTACTTTCCTACTATATAATACTAAGTTAAATTGTATAAAATGTTAATAATGACTAAGCTTGTTCTTTTAATGACAGTTTTTTCTGGACTTAAAACATATGCAGCAGTGTACCTGGCTGTTAGAAAATTTTTGTTTTTAATTAAGACTTGATTTCTGGACTTCAGTAACTTACAGTCTATTTGACTTAACAAATACGTATTTTAAATTTTTAATGGAAAAAAAAAAAAAAACATGATTTTTGGGAGCCAGTTCTAACACTGTATTGGTTTTAACATGTACATTAATTGCATGAAATTGGCAACTACCTAGAACCTAGTTTGCTCATTCGTAAAACAGAAAAATTAACTGTCATCTTGGAGAGACGGCATATATTTTAGAATTTGCAGGGCCAGTAAGTGCTGGACTCTCATATGGCCAACTACAGTTGAATCCTGAACCTGGTGGCTTTCTTTTCTTTTTTTCTTTTTTTTTTTTTGAGAGGTTTTTGCTACAGGGCACATGTGCTCGCCAGGAAGACAAGAGCCAGAGGGACAGAAAG
>NW_006160047.1:218189-230106 GCF_000334495.1 Tupaia belangeri chinensis
CATAATGCTACCTGCTGGCCCCGTGTCTTTCTCTCTCTCTCTCTCTCTCTCTCTGTCTCTCTCTCTCTCGTGAGCACACATGCCCTTTAGCAAGATTGAAATAATAATAATAATAATTAAATTAAATTAATTTTTTTTTTTAAAAAAAAGAACTAGTTGGGAACCAGCAGTTAGCATAATGGCTATGTCGCTGGACTCCCACGTAGTTGACCGCGGTTCGTGTCCCGGACCCGGTGGCTTAAAACTCACTCCGGGCGCGTGTGTGTGCGTGCCCAAGATCCCGAGAGGAGAATGGAGGAGAAGGGATTGCGGCGTGACCATCCCCCCTGGGGGGTGATTTCTTGCTTTCTGTCTCTATGTCTCTCTCTGTCTGTCTGGCGAGCGCATGCGCCCTATAGTGAAAAAAATAACCTCTCAAAAAAAAATGGTAAAAAAAAAATTAAAAAAAAATAAAAAGAACTAGCTATGAGAGCATCTATTCAATTTTTGTCCCATGGTAGTCCCTAAATATACTATTACTATACTTCATGATTGTAGATTTTGAAGGCCAAAATAAGTTATGAGAATTAACCACAATGAATGGTAAAAGAGTTAGGAAATATAAGTTCAAATAATGGGAAAAGAGGTTCAGGTGGGGCTTGGAGCTAAACTCTAAATTATTAGTAGTCTTTGTATAGAAAAGAAGAATAACAGGAATGCAGTGGGCTTCCAGTCAGAGGTGAATATGAGCTATTCAGCGAATGAGTGGAGAAACTCGACTAAAGAAATAGACACTGGGACAGCCAGGAGCATAGTGGTTAGGATGGCTAAATCTTACATGATCAACAGAGAATGTCAAGTTCTGGACCCAGTGGCTTGAGAAACAGGCTGGGCACAGGTGCCTGCATACTCAAACTCCTGAAAGAATTGGATGGAGAAGGGGTTGTGACATGACCATCTCTCCAAGGGGGAGAAGGGTGCTTCCTTATATTCTCTCTCTCTCTCTCTCTCTTTCTCTCTCTCTCTGTCTCTCTGGCAAGCACATGCACCAGATAGCAAAATTTAAAAAATAAATCAATTTTAAAAATTGATCTTGAATGAAAAATAACCTTAATAAGAAAAGCAGACACTGAAATATTCAGGGCATATATAACCTTGGGTTACTAGTTTGCTTTCATGTACACTTAAAGATGGATATCAGGATTGTAAAAGATTGAATTTATAAAATATACACTTTAGTAAAAATGTTCGATAAGTATTAACTAAGTTATGCAACTATTCCTTAACTATTTCTGTAACATAAAAGTCAAAAGAAATGTAGTAAGCCATTTATAGACTAATGTTATAAGAATATTTGAGTAATATTAGGGTGCTGGGAATGTGTAAAGACTTTCCGACAACCTAGATAGTTTAAATTTTTTATGTGTTGCAATGTTAACTTTTGTAATTTGCACAATATTTAAAATTAAATAGCTAAAAAAGGATTGCTGAATTTTTATTAAAATACTAAATATGGGGCCAGCAGTTGGCATGACAGTTAAGAAATGTGGAGTTGGCCCACATGGTCAACTCCATGGCTCTAGTCTTGTACTTGGCAGCCTGAAAATCATGCTGGGTGCACATGCATGCATGTCCAAAATCCTGAGAGGACACTGAAGGAGAAGGGATAGTATTGTGGTCATCCCACCAGCTGGTGATTTCTCACTGTCCCTTTCTCTGTCTCTCTCAGTGAGTGTATGCATCCTATGGCAAAAATAACAACAAAAAATCACCTCTTTAGTAAAACTTTAGAATCCTTTCACATTTTAACTATGGTGAGTAAAGATAATTTATTCAACTTGTACATTTATTCTTAAATTTATGATTCTCCTATTATTTTAAAACAGAGAGAAAACAAATATGAAAATGGATAGATTGAATATGTTATAACTTTGTAATGAAATAACTTGACATTAAGAGCTAAGAAGTGCATGTAAAATAACATTTGGGACTTTTTTTAAGTTTATTTTATTTATGATGAAGTATGCAGACATATACATGAGAGAAAAAGAGAGAGAGAAAAGCAGCCTTGACAGGTCTTGCCACACCACAGTTTTCTTACTCCAGCCCTCCTGCTGCTCAGGATCTTGAGCATGTGTATGAGTGCCCAGTGTGTTTCAAAACAGACACAGTCATCCAAATTCACCCAGCCATGTGGCTTCCGGCATTGCAGTTTTGCACAAAATCAACTGTACCACTAAGTTTTGGCCAATGTTGGGGACATCATACTTAAGAAAATATCCCGATAAATAACAATAAAAAATTAATGAGTAAACTTACCAACTTGTTTTTATGTCATACTCAAGTATTGGCATGTAGCCATGGGTACACCAACTAGAAAGTTGTTTTGTTAGGGGAGAAAAAAACTCCGACCTCAGTGGTACAGTGGTAACATAATGCTGCTGTCCAATGCTGAGGCCGCATACACCAAGCATAGTCACACATCTGTGATTGACACTGGCTAAGCTGGAACGGAGTCATGGTTTGAAGACCCTGCAGGGAGTGCCTCTCTCTCTCTTTCTCTCTTTTGCTCTCCCTCTTTCTCCTTATCTCTTGGGAGAAATAAATAAAAATGTATTTTAGCATTCACAGCAGTGAGTATGAAACAGTATTTCAAGATTATCCTTCAAGGACTCAGCTCATCTTTATCTTAACTGGAAGAGCAGTGATCTATCCAGACAACACACCAACTCAACTCATCCATTCGCTATCTCCTCTGGACTACCCTGGTTACGCTGGCACCAACCACCAAAGTCTGTCATTGAGACAACTCATGTTGCAAACCCATGGTCACGCACGCATGCAAACAATAGAAAGTGATTTAAAATTTTACTTTCTAGGACATGTGAAATAATTTTAGAACCTCAGGGTACTAAGGTTTTATCTGTAACAAACAAGCTAACAAACTAGTCTGAAGTAACACTGTATTTGGGGGAGGTTGTTTTTGTTTTTTCAATTCACTACATGACTGTATCAGAACATGTGGTATTTCATGTGCACCAGAATTGTAACCCCTGCTTGAGAGTTCATAAATGTTTTAGAGAATCACCTTCAGCAGTCAAGTAATTACTGTTGAGGAATCAACATACTTATATACATGTGTTATGTATAAATTGTTTTATATAAAATTGGATGTTATTTATAATCACACTTCCATATAGGAATCAGTGGTTGAAAGCAGTGACCAGAGTTTATCCTAAACCTGTATTCCATGAGTAACTTTATATCTATCAGTAAAATGAAGTCTAAATAAAACAAAATTACACTAAAAAGGTTCATGTATAGCAGTGTACCAAAGCAATTAGGATGTCACAGCTATAGGTTTAAAATAAGTGAAAATCTAATTTGATCCATTATTATTATCTTGGTATTATTATTAGTTATTATGCATTGTGTTCTCAGATCCATTATGTCTTAACACATTGTTAAGCATTGCTTGCTGGGGAAAAAAAATCTTCAATTAATGTAGACCATTTGCACCTCTACTCTCAAATGTGATGCGATTTTCACATTAAATGGAAACACAAAGGATATTAAACCCCACATTTCTATTTCAGTAGAAGAAAGGAATAGGAAAGTACTAAAGAAAAGAAGGGCTGGAAGGGGACCAGCAGTTAGCATAATGGCTATGTCTTTGGACTCCCATGTAGTCGACTGCGGTTCGAGTCCTGAACCTGGTGGCATAAAAACTCACACTAAGCACATGTGCACGCGTGCGTGCCCGAGATCCTGAGAGGAGAATGGAGGAGAAGGGACTGTGGTGTGGCCATCCCTCGGGGGGGTGATTTCTCGCTTTCTATCTCTCTGTCTCTCTGGTGAGCACATGGGACCTATAGCAAAAACCTCTCAAAAAAAAAAAAAAAAAAGAAAAAAAAAGGGCTGGAAAAAGGAAAGAAGAAACCAGGAAGAAAAGTAAGGAGAAGGGGAAGGAGAGGAGAAAAAGCTGTTAAGTAGCCTAATATTCTTCATGTAAGAGGTGATCACATCTTTCTCTGAAACAATTTACTTTATGAAGCAAAAGGAGTGCAGTGGTGACTCTTCAATTTTAAAATTCCAGAAAAATTAGAGTTGAATATTTTTAATACCTTCTTGTCAGAAATATTCATGGTCTTAAAATTTACTTGGCAATGCTTTTAAATTCTAGCCTAATAGGAGATGGGACCTGAAAATTCCTATGTAATTATTGGCTAAAGAAAAGAGTTACATTAGAAGAGTGAGGTGAGAAGTTAATTCCTAACCCAATTAATGACAACTTAGTCTTCAACGAAAGTTTGAAATTTTTTTTTTCTTATTCAGTACTGGATCCCTCCCCTTTTCCTATGAAGGTATTAAATCCTACTGCCTCTTAAAAATCTTCCCTCCAGGACCAACAAATGGAATAGTGGTTATGTTGCTGTAGTCGACCATGATTCGAGTCCCAGGCCTGGTGACTTACAACTCATGCTGGGCACGTGTGCATGTGTGCCCAGAATCCTGATAGGAGAATGGAGGAGAAGGAATTTGTGGCATGGCCATTCCCACCGGGGCTGGGGGGAAGGTGTGATTTCTCACTTTCTGTAACTCTGTATCTCTCTGTCTCTCCTGTGAGACAGGATTTTTGCTCTATAGCAAAAATCTCTCCTAAAAACAAAACAAATCAAAACAAAAAACCTTCCCTCCAATCTGTTTTCATATCTTCCTTCCTAACACATATGCAGTCTTTTACCGGTGACAAATCCAAACCTCACTATCCCATACTCATTTTCATTGCCTTAGCTCGGTTCCTTCTTGATTGAAATTTTCAAAAAATCTACCAATCATAATTTTACCTTTGATTTTAAATCCTCCAAGCTATCTCCCATACTGCTTCCTGGACCTTCAAACTGTTAATGCAATTTAGTTCATTTAATTTAATGTCAATGAGAATCCCCTCACTATCTGAAGGTAAAACTTTATATCTATCAGTAAAATGAAGTCTAAATAAAACAAAATTACACTAAAAAGGTTCATGTATAGCAGTGTACCAAAGCAATTAGGATGTCACAGCTATAGGTTTAAAATAAGTGAAAATCTAATTTGATCCATTATTATTATCTTGGTATTATTATTAGTTATTATGCATTGTGTTCTCAGATCCATTATGTCTTAACACATTGTTAAGCATTGCTTGCTGGGGAAAAAAAATCTTCAATTAATGTAGACCATTTGCACCTCTACTCTCAAATGTGATGCGATTTTCACATTAAATGGAAACACAAAGGATATTAAACCCCACATTTCTATTTCAGTAGAAGAAAGGAATAGGAAAGTACTAAAGAAAAGAAGGGCTGGAAGGGGACCAGCAGTTAGCATAATGGCTATGTCTTTGGACTCCCATGTAGTCGACTGCGGTTCGAGTCCTGAACCTGGTGGCATAAAAACTCACACTAAGCACATGTGCACGCGTGCGTGCCCGAGATCCCGAGAGGAGAATGGAGGAGAAGGGACTGTGGTGTGGCCATCCCTCGGGGGGGTGATTTCTCGCTTTCTATCTCTCTGTCTCTCTGGTGAGCACATGGGACCTATAGCAAAAACCTCTCAAAAAAAAAAAAAAAAAAGAAAAAAAAAGGGCTGGAAAAAGGAAAGAAGAAACCAGGAAGAAAAGTAAGGAGAAGGGGAAGGAGAGGAGAAAAAGCTGTTAAGTAGCCTAATATTCTTCATGTAAGAGGTGATCACATCTTTCTCTGAAACAATTTACTTTATGAAGCAAAAGGAGTGCAGTGGTGACTCTTCAATTTTAAAATTCCAGAAAAATTAGAGTTGAATATTTTTAATACCTTCTTGTCAGAAATATTCATGGTCTTAAAATTTACTTGGCAATGCTTTTAAATTCTAGCCTAATAGGAGATGGGACCTGAAAATTCCTATGTAATTATTGGCTAAAGAAAAGAGTTACATTAGAAGAGTGAGGTGAGAAGTTAATTCCTAACCCAATTAATGACAACTTAGTCTTCAACGAAAGTTTGAAATTTTTTTTTTCTTATTCAGTACTGGATCCCTCCCCTTTTCCTATGAAGGTATTAAATCCTACTGCCTCTTAAAAATCTTCCCTCCAGGACCAACAAATGGAATAGTGGTTATGTTGCTGTAGTCGACCATGATTCGAGTCCCAGGCCTGGTGACTTACAACTCATGCTGGGCACGTGTGCATGTGTGCCCAGAATCCTGATAGGAGAATGGAGGAGAAGGAATTTGTGGCATGGCCATTCCCACCGGGGCTGGGGGGAAGGTGTGATTTCTCACTTTCTGTAACTCTGTATCTCTCTGTCTCTCCTGTGAGACAGGATTTTTGCTCTATAGCAAAAATCTCTCCTAAAAACAAAACAAATCAAAACAAAAAACCTTCCCTCCAATCTGTTTTCATATCTTCCTTCCTAACACATATGCAGTCTTTTACCGGTGACAAATCCAAACCTCACTATCCCATACTCATTTTCATTGCCTTAGCTCGGTTCCTTCTTGATTGAAATTTTCAAAAAATCTACCAATCATAATTTTACCTTTGATTTTAAATCCTCCAAGCTATCTCCCATACTGCTTCCTGGACCTTCAAACTGTTAATGCAATTTAGTTCATTTAATTTAATGTCAATGAGAATCCCCTCACTATCTGAAGGTAAAATTCATATCAAGTCACACAACATTTAAATAACATTATGAAGCTGTTTTACTGATGCAACAAATATTATATGTTTTTTTATAAGAGGGAAACTGCTTGATTGTGTAGTTTTAAAGATGAAAAGATAGTTCTTGCAATCTTAGACAGTCAAATGAGACAGGAATAGAAACAAAATTGATCAGGATTATGTATTAAACAAACTTCAACAGCAATGAATTAAAACATATTAAATACTTCCTTGAGAAAGTCTCAGCCCAAATAAACTATTTCTCTTTTTCAACGTGATTCTTACATATTCAGCATCTATTCAATAGATGTTTATAGAATTCTCTGTGTGCCAAGTTTTGAGTGAAGGAAAGGACATATATGTACAATAAATGTTAGGCAAATGAGTAAGGGAATGAGTGAATTATAGGTTAACTTTCAATACTTTCACCGTCCATTGATGAATCCACAGAAGTTTATAGGAGGCTGTGGTGCCAACTTAATGCATCGCCAGATCCCCTTTCAAGCCTGGTAGATGCACAGATATCCCCAGCTGCATGCACTGCTTTCAGGCAGACAGTCCTCCGCTTTGAGCCTTTTTATGATGCCCTCTTTTCTAGGTGCTCTATGTCCAGTAAGCAAAAACACTGACCCCAAAGTGAGGCTAAGTCATCTTTTCCTGATTGAATGGCCATCTTAACTTCAAAGTTCACCGTGGAGTTAGCCACATCCTTTATTGAGCATGTACTGCAGCTCTGAATCTCTCTGTCTGATTCTGCTTCCTCCCTTTCTTCCATAGGTGGGGATTTTAAGAAAACACCTAACATTCCTTCTCCATGCCTTTTTTAAACTCAGAATCTAATTCCCAGGCAAACTTACTTGTGACATAGGTACACTAATTTTTCTCCTCCATTAACAATGATGAGTTTACCATTCAATGTGCACTTCAACTGTGGAAATGAGTCCATAAAACTCTGGACTGGCCCAAAATAATATCATTCCCAATGGGCTAAATAGATAATTAGAAAATTTTAATTAACACTTACTGGGGGCTGTCTCTGTACATTTTTACCCCAATTTAACTATATAGACAAAGACAACATAGCTAATATTCACCATGGTATCCTGAAAATAGCCCATGAGATTTTAACAAATAAGGCCAGAAAATCATAATTGTTTGTCTTCTATATTAGATAATTCATTAGCAATTAAATATTATTAAGGAAGTAGAAATCCATGCAAACACAACAATTTGAATGTAAAATTCTAATTAAACTTAAAAATGTATATGAACCACTTTTTTCTATTCTAAACTATAAATGCAACTATAAATTTACAGTAAATTTAAATTTACAATGATTGAAATATTAGAAAAGCAAAGATAAATCAATAGACATGTTTATGCATCGTTTACTATTTTACCATCATGTTTACTATTGTGCTTGCAGAACCATATAAAATGACAGCAGTGATATCCACTTATTATAAAGTGTCTTGCCTTTTTTTTAAAACAAAATGCTGTATAGCACATTGTAGTGGTTGATGAAACCCTGTAAACACTTATATATGTCATAAAAACCCCAAAGAAATTAAGACATCATTATGTTTTTTTCCTAAAATGTTACTACTGTTCTCTCAACTCTTCATATGTATAAAATTATATGAGTTTACATTAATTTACTTTCAATTTACAGTTTAAACCCTTACCTATAATGATAGTCATAAATTTAATTACTGTTGCTACAGTCCTACTTACACAAATCCACATGTTGCATTTATTATGATACCAGAGTCAAAAAGGCAAATCTCTGTTTTTCCAACTTCTTTTCTTTTTGTCAGTATAGCCAAAATTTTTAAATAATGTTAAAATTTGCCTCCTCTGAAATAGCTCAAAGTTTCATTCTAAAGTTGCTTTAACATACTCTAAAAATGTAATTTTTATCACACAGCATTTTAAGGGGAAAAAAATCACCTTGAGGCAGTCATCTATTAGTATTCTGCCTTAACTAAGTGGATTATAGACTTCGAAACTAAACCTGAACATCTTAAAAAGGTGCCCAAGCTTAACTATCTTGTCCTATAAATATGGAAGGCACTTTGACAATAATTGGATCTCCCTAATACCCATATGGATTCAAACATTGCAGAAAGGAAATGGATTGTAAATTTTGGCAACTGAACTTAACTATACTTCCATATGTATGCTTTACCAGCCACAGGATTTGGAATTCAAACTGTTGTTACAAACCATTTTTGCTAATTAGAAGTGTCTTCATTTTTCACCTTCACAAGTATAGTTGCAAGAAGCCCAGTGTTCGCCTTGCTTATCTTGAATTCCCATTTGGCAGGCACTGTGAAAACTAACTCCCAAAGAGCTGTCATATGCCTAGAGTCTCCAACTTGGCACAGCTACTAGCTTTGACCTCAGGGAATTTTCATGTGTGAGTCTTCCTGTGGTGTACCTCTGAGAGTTCCCGCGAAATTGAAAGAGAGCAAGAGCGATGGGGAAAAACAACAGCTCAACAAGCCAGGTTTATTTTAAGTGGTACACAAAAATAATTCTCGTGCAGGACCCAACTGCTACAACCAACGTGGTCTCAGATAATTACTCTTTACAAAGTAATTCAGGAAGAGCAAGGCCAATTAACTTAACAATTAAAAGGTGTGCTGACAGCACAACACACATTCATCAGAATTAACAACCACAACTGTTTCCAAAGACATCACATCAATCAAAGTGCGAGAAATAAAGATCTCCGTGACCATGCCCTGAAATATATTCACATACCATCCACTAGTGTAGAATCTGATTATTACCTGGTTATACCATGGCCACCATGGGACTTTTTCTAACCTGCCTCTTTGTAAGCAGGCCAGAATGACTAAACTAAACATAGATTTAACTAGTATAAACTATTGATAATGTGTTTTTAGCTGCCAGCCAGATCTCAATATTTGAACTATGTAATATGTTCTTTTCATGAGTTCTTCTGTAATATTTTCAGTTATTGCTTGATTTGTAGTATTTTCTGTTTTCACTGTGGATATGGAGAGTTGGAATCTGGCAAGTAAACTCCCCAATATTTTTAAGTTCCAGCTCTGCCATGTACTAACTTTGAAAAACAGAATTAACTGTTTGTGTGCATTTTTCCCTGTTTGTCCTCAGATTCATTTGCTGCTCTGCCTTTATCTGTTTTTGTTTTGTTTTGTTTTGTTTTGTTTTTCCTAATGCAGGGAACTACATTTTTCAGGCTCCTCCACTTTCCAGCTTGGTTAAGGCAGCCAGTGGGAGGAGCCATAGAAGACCAGAGAAAACAATGAGAGGGAAAAGCATGGCAATCTTCTCCCTGTCTCTCTGTTCCATGTGAAGTTTCTGGCAGATCCTGTGCCTTAAGGTCTTTCTTGGGCAGCTACTCACTCACTGGCCACCCACAGAATAGACTCATTGTGCCCTTCACCTTCTGCAGAGAACGCCAGAGCTGGCCAAATTACTCTTTTTTTTTTGGAGAGGGTTTTGCTATAGGGCGCGGGCGCTCGCCAGACAGACAGAGAGAGACATAGAGACAGAAAGCGAGAAATGACACCCCAGGAATCACCCCCCCCAGGGGGGACGGTCACGCCGCAATCCCTTCTCCTCTCGGGATCTTGGGCACGCACGCACGCACACGCGCCCTGCATGAGTTTTAAGCCACCGGGTCCGGGACGCGAACCGCGGTGAACTATGTGCTAGTCCAGCGACAAGACCAGCAGTTGGTTTGCTGGTTCCCAGTACCCTCTCTCTTTCTACCTCTAGAATTGAGGATGGCTTTTAGTTCTTTCATTTATGTAATCAGTAAGACCAGCAGTTGGTGGAATGGCTATGTCGCTGGACTCCCATGTAGTCGACTGCGGTTGGCGTCCCGGACCGGTGGCTTAAAACTCATGCCGGGCGGCGCGTGTGCATAGGTGCCCAAGATCCCTAGAGGAGAATGGAGAAGGAATTATGGTGTGACCATCCCCCCTGGGGGGTGATTTCTCACTTTCTGTCTCTGTCTCTCTCTGTCTTTCTGGCGAGTGCACACGCCCTATAGCAAAAAGCTCTCTGAAAAAACAGCATTTATGGGAACCAGCAGTTAGCATAATGGCTTTGTCGCTGGACTCCCATGTAGTCGACTGCGGTTGGCGTCCCGGACCGGTGGCTTAAAACTCATGCCGGGCGGCGCGTGTGCATAGGTGCCCAAGATCCCTAGAGGAGAATGGAGAAGGAATTATGGTGTGACCATCCCCCCTGGGGGGTGATTTCTCGCTTTCTGTCTCTAATGTCTCTCTCTGTCTGGCGAGCGCACTCGCCCTATAGCAAAAATCTCTCCCTCTCCCCCCAAAAAATAGCATTTACATAATCGGTTTTCTGCTTTGAACTCCCTCCTTTGGCATTGTGTCCAGAGACTCCTATTGTCCTGATTGGACATTTGCACCTACACGCAGGGTTTCATTCCCTAATCTGTAAAATGAGTTAATAACACTACTTAATTTACAGAGTAATTTGGAGGATTAATTAATAAAATTGTTCTCAAGCTTCAAGGTGCATCAGAATCACCTGTAACACTTATTATAGGGCAGATGTCAGAGCCTCAACTTCAGAGTTTCTATTAGGTCATTGGAAAGTCATAATGTATTTTTAAATACATTATGACTTTCCCAACAACTGAATAGTTCCTTAAGTCTGAAGTGGGACCCACCAGTTTTCTTTTCTAAGGAGTTCCCAGGTGATTTGGAGTGCTGTTGGTCCACAGACCATACTTTTGAGAAACACTGTAAAGAGTTTCACTCATTCTAACTCTCTGTAGCAGTAAAGTTCTAAAAATCAATACTCACTGTCATCCTGTTATGTCATTTGTCCTTCTTAATTTTGATAATAGCCAGATGTGAAGAAATTCTCAAATTTGGAATCTGAATACATTGATGGATTTTTGTTTACATGTGTTTGTGTCATTTTATATAGGCTGGAATCAGTTTTCCATTTCCTTTTGAATATGGTAAATATGTACACAACTATATATAGTAGCTATCTATGTGTGTGTGTACTTACTGAATTATGATTGGTGAAATGCTTATACTCAATGTTATTCTGATAAAATGCAAGCAGGTGTCTGGGTAAAACCAAGCAGTAACCTTTTTTCCTACTAAGAGTATAACTTAAAACATAGAAGGAAGAAAAGAGGAGGAGGGGGGATGAAAGAAGGAAGTGGAAAAGAAGAATGAAGTGTTATTATGTGTTACCTATTCAAATATGAAAGAG
>NW_006160047.1:230137-309832 GCF_000334495.1 Tupaia belangeri chinensis
CATTTAAAAGACTTCTTAATATGTTATGGCATTCCTAACAAGTGCTACTCAACTCACTACCATGCAGCTACAGTAACATGGACTGTTCTAATTTTGGAAGCTGAGAATTTCTGGAACCCAGAATTCAATACAAAATAGCTGTCTTAGTCTGTATTTCTATAAATATGGAACGTGCTTTGACAAAGATTAAATCTCCCTTATACCCATAGAGGCAATCAAATAAAATTGATTGAAGTGGGAAAACATAAAAAGCTATATCTCTATATACACTTTATCAGTATCTATATCTTTATATGTCTATCTATGTCTTTAGAATGCAAAGAGGAATTAAAGGTGCATGAGAGCTGATCTCATTATAGATCCCTTCCAGATTTGGGGGATTTTCTCCCATTCTAATCTTTACAGCTGATTCACCCATAACTAATTTGACAGAAAGTCTTTTCTTTTAACCTAAATTTTATCTCTAAGGAAGTTTTAACCAAAATAAAATTACCTAAAGTTGCTTTTCCTAAAATTCAAACAATTGTTCAAAACTAATCTATATATTTGTTAAAGAATTATTAATTTTATCTATTATTATTTTTTTATTTTGCTATAGAGCATGTGCACTCACCAGAGAAAGGAAAAGAGAGAAAGTGAGAAAGCAAGGCGCCAGGTCCTAGACTCGAAACACGGTTGGCTATGTGGGAGTTCAGTGCCTTAACCACCATACCACAACTGGCCCCAAGTAATCTGAATATTTTAATAGAAACAGCAAGTACTTTTTAATTTCTGTCCTCATATTTCATTTATTTTCATAATAAAGCACAGAAAGTCAAAACAGCTATTTTAATAAATAAAATAAATAACTCTAACAAATATATAGATTACTTTCAAACCCTAGAAACCACATTCAGCCCCTTACTACCAGGCCCCCTCCATAGGTGATTCACAATATGGCTACCTCAACAAAACCAGCAGAAGAATTTTCCCAACAGGAGGGACCACAAGGGCTCCCCTGATTAGGCCAGGCCTACCCAGCATAATCTCCCTTTGAATTAAGTAAAAGTGCACTGATAAGGGACCGCAAGCATAAAGTCACTGCACTTTTGTCACTCATCATGACCTAGGCACTGGAGTGAAATTCATCGTAGTCACAATCCTACCCATATAGATTGGGAAGGGATGATTCAGGGCATGGACGCCATAGGTCAGAATCTTGGGGGTCGTTTCAGAATTCTGCTTACCACAGTAGGATATGGAAGAGGTCAAGACAGTCTGCATTCTAGTTATATTTAGATGGTATGTTTGACTTCTTATGTGGCATTGATAGCCATATAGATGTAGTTACCCATAGTAGTTATCAAGAACTCCAGAAAAACTCCCACAGAAATACTTCTATATTAAAATGTAACTTAAAAGATTGTTAAAATGTTACTTAAAAATTTTAAAAAGATAAAATGAAATGCCAAAATTGGCTAATGAATATGGACATTAAAAGAAGGACTACCTTATCAACAATCACTTATTTATCATATATGTATGTATATATTTACTATTATTTTAGAAAAATAAACATTTACAGAATATTCTGAGCAAAGGCTAGAAATCCTTTTTTTGCCCTCTATACTGAGATCTCAAAAGTTATAATCATGTTGATATCTCTAGAAAATTGAATCAGAAGAATTTTCTGCTTCTTCAAAGGAAAGTAAATGACAGAATCTCTACTTCAGGTAACAAGTTTGAAAAATCAATAAAATCTCTCTCTTTTTCTGAGCTCACAATTCTTGCTATGTAAGGAAACTTTTCCTAATGTAATTGCTCTGTTCAGGTCTCCCTTACCACCCCTAATCTATGATTTGTTTTTATGACCTTTTTTTTTTTTTTGGTATTATATGGACTTGGGACTATAATTTATGGCATGATCCTCTCAAATCTCTGGAGAAAATGAATCATAGTAGTTACAAATCTCATATGTAGTGAAATCTATGAAGTGTGTATGAGAGAGATCTGGTTTCAAATTCCAGCATTACTAATTTAATTAGGCCTAATAACAATGTATTGTAAGAGCCTATCAAATTTTAAATAAATAAAATGTATTACTATTTTTCAATCAATTTTAGTTTTAACAGAGCTTAATCCTTGCTTAAAGTTCATTTTTTAAAATATTATTTGTTTCTATGTTTCCCAGAGTATGTTTCTAGAACTATTGAACCCATTTGATACTTTTGCGGAAAGAAAGAAAAACGGTTGGAAAACACTGAACAATGCTACAAGAGTTACAATGAATATTAGCGTAATAAAGATTCTGACATGTCCTATCTAAGAAAAATAGGCTTAATTTTCCTTCCTTCTTTTCTTTCTTTCTAAAAATCATCAAAGGGTACAGGCATTTTCTATAGAGAGACGGAGAGGGAAAAATCACCCCCAAATAGGGCATGCTCACACCACAATCTCTTTTTCTCTATTTCTCCATTCTATCAGGATTTAGGGCATGCACTCACACATACCTGGCATGTTTTTAAAACCTCATGGCTGAGATCTAACCATGTTCAGCCAGGAGGGAGCTGATTCACTTAACCAATAGGCTGTGGGGCTAACTCAATATTTTTCTAAAACTTTTTAAAATTCCATGGGGATAAGCTTAGGGAAATGTTTCAAAATAGTCAATTCATTTTTAAAAATTATTGTAATTTATTTTCTACTTTAAATCATTGACATGTGATTTACATAAAATAAATTATCCTAATTAATTTTCTACTTTAAATCATTGACAGCTTTTAAATGAAATTACCCAACATGAATGCACTTCACACTAGTCCACTTGAAGATATCATACACGTTATCAACAGACAATCTTCTATTGCTGTGTCCCCTAGATGTCTAAATACCTAAAAACCTAAGAGAGATTTACTCATAATCTTTCTATCAGAACTAAGAAGTGAGCTATGATATCTGAGAGAAAGAGAACAGTGAAACACAAAAGGAAGATGTAACTTTGATTTGCTTGAATGCCAAGAGATGATCACTCTTACTGCCATTCAGAAATACTAAGTCTCACTTACGACGGTTAATGTATTACTGAAGAAAAATAAGTTGTGATTGCCATTAGGTAAACTTGGTAATACACTGCAACTTGTTCTGGACCAATCTTACTGTCAAAAATGTCTTGAGAATCTGAGAATCTGGTACTATAGAGTACATGGGGCTGGGGAGGGAAGGTGGCAAAGACCTCTACCTCCAGCAGTAAACTTAAGACCTTTTTGAATACTTCACCACCACACTTTACAATTACTGAATATGAATTGTTGGTGAGAATGGTCATAGAAATATAGGAAAATAAAATCTCAGTTATATGACAGAAAAGGAAAGCAGGTAAACAGTTCACAGAGTGGTCTGAGGAGGCTAAAGCATATCATTAAGGAAAAAAAAAAAAAACTAGACCTATTTATGATGTCCAGAGCTATCCTCTGGGGTATAATAAACCAACGTGTCAGTATTCTGCTGAAAATAAACATGACACATGTATATAGAAACTTAGAACAGAAGGAAGCAACTTAGCTTATATTAGAATAAATTAAACTCCTTGTATTTTCTCTATATACTCCAGAAAAGTTGATAACTACCTCCTACCTGCCATCTCTCTTTATTCACACATTGGGCTGCTGGTTTTTAATGTGAGGTGGCAAGATGAAGTAAAAGTAGCAATCAATGATAATTAACTGAGTGATCTTACAGACCTTCTTAATTTACCAGAACCACAGCTTTCTGTCTGGAAAACAAATATTCAATATCTCTTTTAAGCAATTGGCAAAAACATACAAAACTTGTGGCATTATTACAATTTTGACACACATGGATCTTCAATTTAATTAGAGCCACACACTGATTTGGACTTTCTTTGGACATTGCTGCCATTTTGGTCAAATCGGTCTGGTACCACCATTGAAACAAGATTAAAATGGCTCTGAAAATATCTGTGACAAAATTAAGTTGAAGAACAAGTTTATTTTGGTGCAAAGTTTTTTTTTAAATCCAAGCATAGTTTTTTCATAATACACATTTTCCATGGACTTTTTGAAGATCTAGGTATAATAGATTGATGATCACCTCCCATAACACTGAGTGTAGGCTTTTTTGTTGGAAGAAAAAAAAAAAAAGCTTTGAAAGGTGAAGAATTGGACCAGCAGGTAAGGCACTGGATTCCACATGACCAACTTTGTGGTTCTAGTCCCAGACCTGGAGGCGAAAAATCACACTGGGTATGTATGTGTGCATGTGTGCCTGAAATCCCAAGAGGAGAATGGAGGAAAAGAGGTTGCGGCATAGCCAATCCACTTAGGGTTATCTTTCACTTTTCCCCACTCCTGTCTGTTTCTCTCTAATGAGCACACATACTCTGTAACAACAGAGAAACAATTAAGGAAATAAAGATGAAGTATGTTTCTCAAGTAGATGGTTCATCTAGAACATTATGACTTTACAACTTAAATCTTCGGCAGATGTAACTTATGTTCTTCCCGTTGTACTACTGTGCCTAAGTCAGAGTCAGTATTGGTAAGCCACTGCTAGGTTGTTTCAATAGTATATGAAAGGAAGGATATTTTACAATTATAAAACTTTTTCAAAATGAAAAATGGATTCATTGGGCCAGCTGGTGGTGTGTCAGTTAAAGCTGCTGGATCCCACATGGCTTACTGTGCAGTTCTAGTCCCAGACCCAGCCGCTTGAAAAATATGCTGGGTGCATGCGCATACATACCCAAAGTTCCAAAGAGAGAAATGGAGAAGGTGTTCCACTGTGGTTGTCTCCCACAGGATGTGCTTGTTTTCTCTCTCTCTGTCTCTGTCTCTGTCTCTCTCCAGTGAGCATAAGCCCCCTCTAACAAAGTAAAGGAAAAAAAAGGAGTAATTTATATCAACCCTTACTAAACCACACCGGAAAGACCATGAAAGAGGTGTTTTTAGAGGACTCTGCCAGAATCACAACCTTGAACCCAGATCACTGCCACCTGACACAGACTTCTCCCAAAACATCTTCCTAGAGACTGCCTCTCCAACCTTAGACTGATGTTATACCTCTGTTATTGATTCTGGTAGCAAGAATAATTGTCCCAAATCAACTGGTGTAATTCTCTCTTCTTCCCTCTCCTTCCTGCTTGTGGCTTTTGCCCTCAAAACCACAGTGCATGTTTGGGGATACCTGAATTATACTCATCCACTGCAGGCCTCCTGTTTTTACTTAGAGTAAACCCTTTTGATATTTTACAGAGTTTGATTATTTCTTTTGACATAGGAAGTCACAGAAATTAGCGTTATCATAGACCTGAAAGAAATAGAAATAAAGGTAGGCCAACAAGTATGGATATGCCCTAGGGAAGACAAGACAAGAATACCTTCATTTCAAGGTATTCTTGAAATGAATAGGCCTTTGACAAAAGGTTGTGTTAAGAGATTGTCTTCACAGGATTTGTCTTGAGGAGTGGTAAAAATCATGTTAGAGATTTAGGAGAATTAATATAATGATAGTCTTTTTGTTAATGAACCCTCACTATATGCTAAACATTGTACTTGTATTGTTTCATTTAATCCTCTCAGTAACCCTAAGAAGGAGAATTCTACTACGATCTTTGAAGTAAGGAAACTGAGACAGAGAGGCTCAGAGTTATGCCGGGAAAGATTTTTTTTTTTTTTCAAATGCGTAACACCACCGTGTTTTTGACACTCTTTTAGGCTTTTTACAAATATTGGTTCATCAGGGAAGTTGTGACACACTTTTTGCGCAGAAAAACACAGCTTTATGACCTAATGCTAATTTATACCCTGAAGAATGTTAGGTAAGAAAAAGTGAACTTCCAAAAGCGCATGGAAATAAAGTATTAGTTTGTTTTCAAACAAAACAAACCAGCAGTTAGCATAATGGCTATGTCGCTGGATTCCCATGTGGTCAACCGCGGTTTGCGTCCCGGACCCGGTGGCTTAGAACTCACGCCGGGCGCATGTGCGTGCGTGCCCAAGATCCCAAGAGGAGAATGGAGGAGAAGGGATTGTGGTGTGACCATCCCCCCTGGGGGGTGATTTCTCACTTTCTGTCCCTATGTCTCTCTCTGTCTGTCTGACGAGCACACGCGCCCTATAGTGAAAACCTCTCAGAAAAAAAAAAAAAAAAAGCAAATGAACATACAAGCCCCCTGAAATTCATGCAACTTTTTTCATTTTTCCATGAATTTTTTTGAAGATCCCTTGTATCCTTATCCCCAGGTTATGGAGACATTCCAAGCAGGTGGAAGAGTAGGAGAGCAAGAGCCTGGCCACTGTAGCACCTGAGCTACTTGGAAAGTCATGGAGTGGGCACTCACATTCTCTCTGGTTTGATCCCAGGAAGGATGCTCCAAAGAACTAAGCTTTTCCTTTTTCTCAGTTTCACAAATCTTCTACACAGTGAAATCTAGTCAGAGAAATCTGAAAGCTGCTGATCTAGATGATGTATGGTAAGAATTCTTTGGCAGGAAAATGACAAAATATTTGTATGGCTCTGCAAAATGGAAATTAAACAATGACAAATGGACTCTATCTAGTCCCACCTGAGTTTTCATGACAATGATAATAACAATAAGAAACCATGATTTTATGCTTACAGTGTTTTGGGTACAAAAGACTTGTTTTGGCATATTTTTCTTCAATTAATTTAGACAGTAACTTAAAACAGGTACAACTCTGACCATTTTCCAGATGAAGAAACTCAGAAAAAAGGAGAGTAAGTAATCTGACCTTGGATTATCCAAAATCATGCATGCATCTGTTAGTCTGCAGATTTACATTTAAACTCAGGCGGTGAACTCCCTAATTCCCAGCGAAATCCACAATGATGGTGAACTCTGAAGTGCTCAATTCCCTTGTCTCTGTGCATCAAAATCATGAAAGCTACTCACTCCTCCTATCACCCCAGGATACATAGAATTTCCTTTAATTAATGCCTTCTTCCTGCAAGTAGTTCCCCATGATATTTTTTATTCTAAATAAATATTTTTTAAATGCATCAACCCAGGGAAAAAAATTTATATATGCTGTGAGTGAAATTGTCGATATTTTCTGGAATATTACATCTTTTCTGAGTCCTAAAGGAATATAGAGTTACTCCTCCTATATTAGAATATAGTTTTCCAAGTATTAGCCCAACCACCATTTCTATTTAGTCCTGGTACAACTTTTCTGGAACATTTTTCTAATTTCTGTATTCAAATAGTGACCCATATTAATGCTGCTAAAGACAAGAAATGAAAAAAAGCCGGGCCAGCAGTTGGTATGGTGGTTAAAGGAGCTGGACTCCGACATCGTCAACTGTGGTTCAAGTCCTGGACCTGGTGGCTTGCTTTCTCACTTTCCCTCTCCCTCTGATCAAACTGGAAAATAATAATAATAAATAAAGTTAAATAAAATAATTATAAAAAAATAGAAATGAAACACTAAATTAATTATAGAGTTTGTTAAAAGGTAAGGTGCAAATTCTCCAATTCCATTTATATATGCCACCCTCTTTTGAGTCTAAATATATGTTGTTTTGAACACTCAGCAAAATTGCAACTTTTAGATATCACCATAGCTCTCAGGGTTGTATTGCCAGGTTAGCTCAGATGCCTTGTATGAGACGAGTATGTTAGCTCCTCTTGGCTTCCTATGTTAATTTTGCAAAGCGTAAGGGACTAGTCATTCAAATAGATGATTCCCGTCAATGCTCCTCGTCCTCTCTAGTACATTTTTAAATCTTCTATAAATTCTATTCCATAGGAGTAAGGAAAGTTAAGGGATTTATTAGGGAATAAAGACTGAGAAGAGAAGCTGAAGGTTAAGATGATAAGATAACTGGGAAGGAAGACACCATGCAGTTTAGGAGCTTAAAGCATGCTGTAGCAGAAGAGAGCATGTGAACATGAGATGGCAGTAATAAAACTAAACACTTTATTTCTTTTGGTCAGAACAAGAACCATTTTTAAAAAGTTGTGACCTTGGAACTTTGGATGGAAAAGTTACAGAATTACAGGCAATAATCTATGCATTTCTATCTGTTTACTCCTGTTTATTCCTATTTCCCTCTGTACATGAAAACCTGCACACTAAACAATGGGCCCAATAAACTTTTACAAGAGTAGGTGTTGTTTTCTGTTTTGTTTTTGTATAAAAGTACAATAATCCAAAAATGCAATAACACTGATGAGCTGTCAAAGGACCAGATCACTCCATTCCCTCCAGGACCTGGAGGGTCCCTGCATCTGCCCCCCACTCTGACAGCAGACAGGTTCCATTCTCATCCTGATGTGGAATCTGATACCTTAAAATGTTCAAAAGTTGCTTCATTCCACTAACACAAATTATCAATTTGTAGTGTGTCTTCCATGGCATAAATGATCATTGCTTATCATGAATTCCAAGCCTACAAGGAAAAATTAACTTTAACAAGTCTTTCATTTCTTTTCATCAAATTACATCTTGATGGATTGAGACAGTTTGGTAAAGTAATTTTCATTATCTGATCATCAGAACATTTGTTTTTATTAAAAATAAACAATTTTCTAGTCCAGTGTTTCATGCATTTCCAGAGCTGAGACTGTGAGCATGACATGGGTGAGGGGAACGGGTGGACTCTGCGCTCTATCTGTAAGGCAATCTCGCAGGCTCAGTTTCTGTAACTTGGAAGTATAGCCCTTGTGAAACGTTCTGACACTGTCAATTTAAAGTCTCCTTGTACTGTGACTGCCAGAAAGTTTAAAATGTTAAATAATCTTTCAAACTTGCCCTAGAAACTTAAGTTGGCTTATTAAAGTTTTTTTCCCCCCTGTTTGAAAAACTTCTTTGTTTCACTAACGGCAAGTCTCCTGTGTTTTGTAACGTTGTTATTGAACAAGTTTAATGATTTGCTGAGGACCTCATCTAGAGGCATTACCAAGCAGCTCGAGATTAGAAACGTATGGTGGAGGAGGCTCTCCTAGAATAAATGAAAATATTTTATTCAGCTACCGAGAAGGGTCTCCAGAGATCAAATTAGAAGCTCGCTGTGAAGGGAGATGTTTAGGCATGCTCTGGAATTATTTATCAGCATTTTCTGCTTGTGTGAGAATAAGCAGACATTAAGTTTAAATTAAACAAAGGGGGAAAGAAAACAAGTTTTTTCAGTAATTTGACTGCTAATGATATTTCTGAATTATTCTCAGCTTAATAGTTTAAGTAATTTGCAATGATAATAATTGTTCTTGCTAAAGCTCCAATAGCATCAATTTTTTTTTCCTTTTTGCCAAAATTAACCCCCTTTAAAACCTTTAATGGACATGTAATTGCAAATTTATTGTGGGCTTTGTTAATTTTTAAATTTGTTTTCTTCTTGACATTTCTTTTAATTTAATTTAATTTTATTACATTCATCAACAATTTGAGAAACTGACTTAAAAGTCCATTAAAAAGGAATAAATGTTTTTTATGTTGCACTTGTTTGTCTTTATTTATAATGAGGCTGAGCTTGTAGATAGCATAAAGGCAGCTTAATTATTACTTTTAACATTAATGTGCTTTTCTCATGTACTCATTCAAAATAAGTATGCTTTTAGGGTTTGTTGGAAAGAAATAACTGTTAACGTGGAGTTGTAATCATCCCTTAAATAATTAAATAAAAGACCAGACCATATCCCAAATTAACATACAAGTCTGTATTTTAAATAACATCTAGGTGATTAAGTCGTGCTAAAAGAAATTAAATTTTGTCCTTAAAGGAACACTGCATGTTATCAGAAATAATTGGTAAATGATTTTTTTTTTGTATGAAATGTAGCAAATTTACAAACTAGAAACTAAAGCCCTATATATTGTGGCTGGCTTTTATATTAAGGAAATGTAAATATATAACTCGACATTTTGTCAGCCAGTAAATCTTATTTCTCATGTCCTGAACTAAGTCACCTTATTAATCATACGTATGGAAATGACCATGACTACTAAAATTTCCTTTGACACTCACTGTTTCAAAGGTGAAATACTTGATAAAAACTATATTGTTCCTAGAAATTTATGTTGCATATTTGAATATTCTTGGTTCATATTAACTATTTTTAAAATAATTTGGTTATCTGCTCTCAAATAATTTCCATTAAGTTATTCCTTTGTGATTTAGAATTAAATTACACCTTAAATTTTAAAAAGGAGTGAAAAGGAAAGGAAAAAGAAAAAAGTGAGCTGAGGTGAACTGAGGACTCGATAAAAGCATAATCTTTTCCTGTCCAGAGGAAAAAATAACCTTAGGAAAAATTAGAAATGTGCATGTATATGTATATGAATATGTGCATGTGTGTGCTACATAAACATACCTACATGTATTGATGCACATGCCAATTTCCTGTTTGTGTGATTTGAGATGAGGGTTCATTTGGTTGTCAAATATGTTTTCTTAATCTGAAATGCAACAAACCTTAATGACTCTAAAACACTTTGCAGTGACAGTCTCAACCCTCTGCTAATATTCTTTCAGTGCTTGGGAATCAATTAATGCTAAGATGAGGCATCAAAAAAGTTAAGATGACTACACTGCTGTGAATTAAAATGAGAGAAAGGACTCAGTTACCAACATAAAAGAAGAGCACAATTAAAAAGTTGTTAGTAGAAATATCATAAATGTCTTAATATTAATTTTTAAAATATTCTTAGCTGTTATTTATATCTGTTTGTGCTTTTCTGAAATGCGAGGTGTTGATTTTTCTTGTTTTGTCTATTAGCAACATAATGCTCTCAGAATTCTCCCAAAATACATGTTTGTGATATGTGTGTTTTTCATAGCTACATAGCTGATCTCTTTCAGAAGTATGACTACTCGCTTTGCAATAGTTTCAAAAGTAGTGACAATTACTTTCAAATTTTTCCTATTTCTTCTGTAAACGATTATGTGGCTTTTTCTTTGAGTTTTTTCATTACCATTATTCCTGATATTCCAGCAAGGATATAGAAATTCCAATGAGGATATGTTCTCATCATTCATGATATAATTGATGCGCTCTTAATACTGTACGTACCACCATTAACTGCTATACAACAATCTTGCTCTACCTGCTTTTCTTTTAGTAAAAACTCAAATTCTCTTTCGCAGCTTGTAATTGATATTTTTCTGGGGAATATATTTTGATACCCCACATAGTACAGTCAAAAAGAAAAAAAATGTGAAGCTTAAAGCTTGACCAACAAATGCAAATATTAACACCACATTTGGATATAATGATAAAACTGATCATCAGAATATTGAGAATATCAACTTTCCCAAAAGACAGTTCTTTCAACCTAATTTGGTCTTTTGGGGAGGAGTGGTCCTATACAAAATTAAAATGAAAGAAGAGAACCTTCTCTATACTGTGATGCACCATAACTATGTCTGGGAATGATTACGTAATACAAGAGATCATTAAATTCTAGTAGAATAAGAACTTGTATCATGCATTCTAGATATCTCCCACTAGGAATGTAGTGTAGTTCTTAGTGTATCATGAGTACACCATAATCAAAGAACTTTCAGGGACCAGCAGATGGCATAATGGTTACGTTGCTGGACTCTCACATGGTCAACCATGGTTCAAGTCCCAGACCTAGCAGCTTAAACTCACACTAGACGCATGTGAATGTGTGCCCAAAATCTCAAAAGGAGAGTGGATGAGAAGAGATTGTGGTGTGGCCATCTCCCCTGTAGGATGATTTCTTGTTTTCTGTCTCTCTGTCTCTCTGGCATGTGCATATGCCCTATGGCAAAAATCTCAAAATCAAAAACAAAAAGAATTTACAAATGAATTGACAGATACAAAGACACTGTAATTTTTGAAAATAATGCATATAATATATTATGTGTAATGTAATATATATATATATATATATGTGTGTATATACACACACACACACACACACACACACACATTAAGTTATTTTACAGTAACATAGATGTGAACCTCACTTTGTTGTTTCTGAGCATGTAATTATTTTTCCATTATAAGAAGAAAAGTATGAGATAAATTATTTACTTCCAAGGAGATTAAAGATCAATAGTACTGGTGAAGGATGGTTTTTAAAAACCATTAGAAATAGTATCAGTGGTTTGGGTAAAGGTTTTGGCAAGGGGTTTACTGATTTTTAACTGTTTTGTATCTTTATTTCAAATCCTTAGAGATCAGGCATTTTCCTATAGGGTTATATTCTTAATATATATGTTTATGTATCTAATCTGTGACCTGCCAATCCTCTTTATTCCTTCTCTAGATTCCCTGGTCCACCTCTTCAACCATCTCTTGAAAAAATCTTTAATTTGTTTTATCACCTCTCAGGATTTTTCATTATATCTGCTTGGTGAAAAATCTTGCTGTTCCAATCCAACTGTCCATTTTGTCCATACCTTATCTGGGATCCTGAGGATTACAGGGACAAAAGTTTTATATAAGGGCCAGCAGGTGGCATAGTGGTTAAGGTGCTGAACTCCCACGTGACTGAATGTGGTTCAAGTTCCAGACTGAACGACTTCAAACTCACTCCAGGCGCGTGTGTGTATGTGCATGCCCAAAATTCCTAGAGGAAGAATGGAAGAGAAGAGATTGTGACTGACCATCCCTCCTGGCGGAGGGGAGGTGACCTCTTGCTTTCTTCTTTTTGTCTTTCTCTTTCTCTCTGGCAAGCACACATACCTTATGGCAAAAATCTCTCTCAAAAAAAAAATAATAATGTATGATACAGCTGATTAGTTTCCTTCTAAATTAAACTGTCTCCTGACTCTGGTAGGCTTTCCTTGTATATTTTCTGACTTTAACTTAAGCTATCTCCACTCTCCTTAAATATTTAGAGCCATCATTTCACCCTATTTAGGCAGATGGCTAGATTCCTACTCCCTAGAAAACAGTACTAAAGAATACTCTCTGAATCTCATTCAAGCTGCAAACCTTCCTTTATTCCTTCCTATTGCATGAAGAAGCATCTTTCCTTGAGTTGAAAGCTATTATCTGTGTCTGCTCCAGATACCCATCCTTCCTGCCTCCTTAGAAAATGAAATTTCTTCTCTCATTTTATTGACTCCTGCCTTTTGGTATTTAAATATTCTGAGAACTCTACGACGGTGGTTCAAGTCCCAGACCTGGTGGCTTACACTCCCACCGGGCGCATGTGCATGCGTGCCCAAGATCTTGAAAGGAGAATGGAGGAGAAGGGATTGTGGCATGGCCATCCCCCTTGGAGGGTAATTTCTCTCTTTTTTGTCTCTCTGTCTCTTTCGGCAAGCACAGATACCCTATAGCAAAAAGCTCTCCCCCCAAAAAAGAAGATAGATAGATAAGTAAATATTCTGAGGACTCTTGTCTTTAAAAAAAAAAAAAAAAATCTTCCTCTACTATTAGATCCCCTGCTACAATTTGACTTCTCTTCTGTAAATGTCTTCACATAGTTCACTTACACATTGCACTGCCTCCACTTCTTGCCTCTGATTCACTCCTCCAGACACTGCTACACTGCTGGCACTCCACAGAAAGAATTCTCCTATCAAAATCACCAACAACTGGTTTGTGCTAAATTTTACAGCCTTCTGTCAGTCCTCCTATTTTATCCTTCAGCACCATTTGAAGACCTTGACTGTTTCCTTCCTATTCAAATAACTTCTCTATTTTTTTGCTACTTTATTTCAAGGGCTGGCAAATGACAGCCCATAGGCCAAGTTTAGTCTATCACTGTTTTCCTAAATGCAATGTTTTCTGGAACAGGTCACACTCATTCACTTATGCATTGTCTATGGCTACTTTCAGATTCTATGGCAGAATTTCTTAGTTGGGACAGAGAGCATCTGACCTTCAAAGCCTAAAATATGTATTATTTTGCCCTTTTTCAGAAAAAAAAATTGCTAGTCACTATGTTGCATGATGCCTTTTTAAAACAATCTTTAGCTACTGCAACTTCTCCTTACTAGATTTAACTTTCTTTCTAGATCTTTCAAATGCTCATGTTCATCCATGTTTCTCCCAAGACATTTTCCCTTTTGAATCCAGTCTCTCTGAAAGTTCCCATGTCTGCCTGTGGGATATTTACATACAAACTGCTCTGTATAACTCCCAAATTAGCTTCCGATAGCTCCAGTTAAGAATCTTCTAGTCTTGGGAACCAGCAGTTAGCGTAATGGCTATGTCGCTGGACTCCCATTAGTCGACAGCGGTTCGTGTCCCGGACCCGGTGGCTTAAAACTCACGCCGGGCGCGTGTGCGTGTGTGCCCAAGATCCTGAGAGGAGAATGGAGGAAAAGGGATTGTGGCGTGACCATCCCCCCTGGGGGGTGATTTCTTGCTTTCTGTCTCTATGTCTCTCTCTGTCTGTCTGGCGAGCGCATGCGCCCTATCTCAAAAAAAAAAAAAAAAAAGAATCTTCTAGTCTTCTCAAATTTAACAAATCCAAATTAGACATGCCATTTCATCCCTCCCCAACCTGCTCTTGTGCTCTTGCTTTGTCTTCTGTCTCACGTGCTGATTCTACTGAGTTGCTCAAGGCATAAATTTAGTTTCTATACTAGATCCCTCTGGCTTTTTACATTTACTCCATCAGACTGTGTTTCTAGTTGTCATCATACTCCAGGTCATCATTATCTCCAACATGGGTTACTTAAAAAGAAACACTATTATTTTCTCTTTCCCAAATTGTTATTCTCAATAGTCTTCATGACTACTTCCATTTCTTGCCTACTTTCTACACCTTTTCTACCCTAAACACTATCTCTATCTCTCTCTCTCTCTCTCTTCCCCCCCTTCAGTTCGCTAACTTGTAGTTTGTGTTTCCATTTTCCACCTAAAAGATATCATTGTCCCCACAAATCCCATACAATCTCTTTTTAAATGTCCCCCAATTGTTCCATGTTTTTCCTTGTGATAGTATTGTTCATGATTAATATATATTCACTATAATCTAAGTACATTCACAGATAGAGATTTTTTTCTACTTTCTTCAATGTGGTATAGTCAGTAAGTTGCATAGCATTTGGCTCAGAGTAAGCTGACAATAATCTTAACTGAATGAGCGGAGTAAATGTTTTTGTCAGTTCACCAAATATGTTTTGTACAAAAGCTAATGAATTTCAAAATAATTTAATATCACAAGTATCCTTCTTTTTCATTCTTTAATTCTTGAAATATATGACCTATGTGTCATCTGATGCCACAATCGAAATGGCCAGTTTTTAATATAAACAATGCTAATCTGTGTCTCTTACAGAAGAAATACATTTACCCAGGGATTCTTTTCTCTCTGCCAATGCTTTCTGTGGGGCTTTGGTGTACACAAAAGAGCGATTAACCGTTTTGCAAGATGCTGCTGGGCAATGTGATGTTGTGACAAAAAATGTCAGCAACTGTAAATGGGAAGGGAATAAATCTGCATTTTCCAAAAGTACCATGGCTGTATATAATCACTGTGTTTTCCATTTCTAAATATCATTGCTTTCAATTAATGTGTTTGTAAATGAAACATGTACTTTTATGAATTGTATAAATATAACCACCTTATTATCTTACAATATAACCTGAAGTCATGGGAAATATTTAATAAAAAACATTTACTAATCTAGCAGAATGACTAGCACATCAGAAACTTATATATTGCTGTATTATCGTTTGTTTGCTGACTGTGTTCCCTTAAAGCAGAAAAGAATTTTAATTCACAAGACCCTGTATTCTTCACTGGAAAAATGTAGACCATCTCAAATTACAGTAACACAAGACAAAAACATCTTTGTTTGTCCAATTTTTATAGTTTATCCAATTTTCATGACTAAATTTAAAACCTAGAGAAAGAAGGGCATGTAACAAAAATTGGAGCAGACTCTTAGCAGTAACCAAGTGAATAAATCTCCTATACAACTTCTTATTGATAATGAATTCTCCATTTACTAAGGAAGACAGAGTGAAGCATTTCTTGGCAAATTATATTCTCTTCTGTGTGGCTGCCAAATGAAATACTTGAACAAGTGCAATTCTACATCCTACACTTGATGCTAGTCTAATGTCACTATATTTGGAGTGAAACATTACTAAAAAGTTGGTAACAAAAATGTTTTTGTTTTTAATAGGTCTCAACTATTTTTGTCTCCCTCATATTTGCAAATACTAGGCATTCAATTCTTATACAAAGAATCTAAAGAAAATAATTTACAATTTTCACATCAAGTCTTGTGAGCAGCCAGGTTAGAGGTATCTATTTAAAAAAAAAAAAAAAGTCCCAAGCTCTGAAACATATTTTATTGCTACAATCTTAATTCATAGAAGACATCTTTAGAAATGTTTTGTATCCTAATGACAGAGAAAAGGAAACAAAAATTCATCATATTCATCTCTTGTTTCTGCCAGCAGATCAACAAAGCATTTGAGGCATCCAGACTCAGTGGGTATGCCAAGAAGATAGCTTCAAAGCAATGATGTCCACTTATTTATGACAACACTCGGACTCTTGCCAATCTGACTTTCCTTGTACACAGATTTTTATTACACAAGTCTTCACTTCAGGAAACAGCATTGCTTCTTTTGTCCTGGTAAAGAAAACCAGTATTTTTCTGCTTGATTTTTAGAGCAACTATGATCCTACGTAATATAGCCCTTTCTTCATCCCATGGACCTGTTTAGTGTTCCAAACGTACCTCATGCATTTACAGCACAGAAGGCAATGTGGAAGGGAGATTAAAAAGTAAATTAATGTGGTCAAAACCATAATTAAAAATGTATGCACTTAGGAAACTGAAATCTGAGCTTTATCCAACTTCAAATATTTGGTAAGATTAACCCATTCTAATGAGGAAGAAATCGTAACTATGACAGTGATAGTATTGAAGTGAGGCAGGCAATATTTCAGTAAATAACTTTCTCAATCCCCTTACCTGTATTCACTGCGAGATACCAGATTTGCTAAGCACATCCTCTCTCAGGTGACGTCACAACCAGGGACAGTTACTCAAATAATTCTGACCAATTGGATAGAAGTCAAAAAGCTGATTAGCAGCTCATGAGAAGGCTTTTGTTTCCCTTGTCATATTAGGTCATTGAGAAAATCATAATGTATTTTTCTATGCATAAATGCATCATTACTTTCCTGATCACCCAATAAAAACAGATGCCAGTGGTCTTCCCTACTCCCCTTTATTTTTATCTAGAACATGAATACATTACCTAGAGCAGAGGCAGTCATTTTTTGATTATGGGATCATGAGGAAGCATGCTAAGGTTAGGGACAATGTAGAACGACAGGGACAACATTTATTATCTTATGTAACTGCTAAATAATGCTGAACTTTTTAATTTTAATTTATTATTATTATTATTATTATTTAATTTGACCAGAGAGAGCTGCAGAGATAAAGATACAGGGAGTGAGAAAGCAAACCATCAAGTCCAGAGTTGAACTGCAGTCAGTCATGTGGGAGTCCAGCACCTTAACCACCACACCACCTGCTGGCCCCAGGTACTGAACTTTTTAATCTCCTGACTTTAAGATATGTGAGGAGGAAACCCTAGTTTTTTTGTTATTTTAATAACTAAAATTCAGAGTCTTCTAGTCAAAGCATTTTTAACAGACATACTAATGTTTTTCATCACGGCAACTTAGTATGTTAGAAATTTTTCACAGCATCTGTAGGACAAAAGCAATATCCAGCACTTTTTATTTATTAAGTGGTTAAATCCTGCAATTTAAATAATACCTATTTAGATTCCAACAACTTAGTGCTATTGGGCATAGTAGAACCTCTCAAATCATAGAATTAAACCATATACTCTCACCATCATTTCCTGTCCCACATGGATCTTTATGTGGCATTTCCTTTTCATTATAATAACTGCTGAAAATCCAGGTTCACAAAGATATGATGTCATGGGAAGATATTGCATCATTTTAGCACTCTAATGTTAAAAGCATGAACTAGCTTGAGACACTGGTTTGTGTAATGATATTTCTTCAAGCATTATAACCCTCACTTTCATGAGTTTGAATTGACACACCATTTGACAAACTCAACAGCCCTACCTTCCAGAAATGCCAAATGATAAAATTAGATAAAAAGGTAAATAGTAAGCATCACTAGCTGGCAGATAGGCAGCAGACAATTAATGGTAGATGCTAGTAGTAGTAGTAGTAGTAGTCGTAGTAGTCGTAGTAGTCGTAGTAGTAGTAGTAGTAGAGTTTTTGTCAATATTTGGACATACATTCAAGAATGTCCCCTACAAACAATTTCAGTCTTTGAAAATAAGAAATACACTGCTAGGGGCCAGCAGATGGCATAGCAGTTATGTCACTGGACTCCCACATGGCCAACTGCAGTTCAGTTCCTGGATCTGGTAGCTTCGAAATCACACCAGATACATGTGTGTAAGCTCAATATCCTGGGAGGAGAATGGAGGAGAAGCGATTGTAGCATAGCTATCTTCCCTGGGATTGGGGGGGAAGGTGGTTACTCACTTTCCCTTTCACTGTCTCTGTTTCTCTCTCTCTCCAGCAAGCACATGCACCCTAAGGCAAAATAAAATAAAATAAAATAAAAAACTGCTTCTTCTTATCCTTTATCTTAAGTATCATTTCTTTCATGAGAATGAAAAACAGAGAGAGAGAGAGAAGGAAAGAGAGAGAAGCACCTTGGACAGGGTTTCATGCCATGATACCCTTCCCTAGCTCGTCAGCTAGCCAGGATCATGGCTGTGCACAGGTTGACAGGGTAGGAGAATCATAATCTTCCATATGGATCCAGCATCACTTGAGCAGCATATTAAAGCAGCTGCACTGGCTGACCCTCATTCCTGTTCTTCTGGGTCATGCACAATATATTGTATCAAACTAGGAGCACAATATTTAATGGATCCCATTGCACACATGTACACTTGTACAGGTGCACATCAATATAAAAGTGAAAGGAGAGGCTAAGATCAGAGGTTCTCAATGCCAAATCAAAATACAATACTAAAGATACAATAACCATAAGATAATTTGTCACTCGGAATTTTATTGAAATGCCCTGTCTGTGGGTGTCTCATATGGGCCTGGCATATTTAAGAAACTTGAATAATAGAAACACATAAATAGAATATTGCTTGCCTTCCATGAGCGAATATTCAAAGATTTACTAACTCATACTTAAATTTACCATTCTGCAAGGAATCTTTCACTTTATTGTCATTTTTTCTCTTTAATTTTCCTCCTAGACTATTCTTCCACTAGAACCACTATCCTATTATGTTACCATAATTCTCACTTACCCTGTTTCTATCCCTCACAACTAAATTTGAGCATAGATTACCCTAGCACAGTGCAACTCAAGTGTCTTATCCCTTCTCCATTCAGTGTGAAAGGTGTTCCCTTCAACTTGGTTTGTCCCAATTAAATTTGATGCCCGACCTCTTTCTTCAGAAATGAGTTTTTTCCAAGTAGAATTCAAGCTCTTTTTTTTTCTGAGACTTGTTGCTGTCAACTAGACAAGACGTCACACTTGCTCACAGACCTCAAGTTTAATGACTCCAGGAAATAACAGTCTATCTCATCCAGAAGGGCTCAAGGTCACTGGATATTTAATGTGAACTAAAGATCTATTTCTTTGGAGGCATGAGAGGTAGAGAAAAATAGATATCTACTTGCTAAGGTTTCTGTTTGCTTGAAATAGAAGACATTTCCTGATGCAATTGGAGATATGTTAGACCACTTCCCCCCAAAATTCCTGGAAACTACTGCTTTGAAGACTTGCTAAAAAGATGCCAGGCAACAAAGCCAGTGGCTTCTGGGAAGCAAAATCATCAGGAGGCCCAACCAATGGAATACGTAACAAAGACCAAGAAAGAAAGATCCTTTTTATGAGAAAGTATTAGATGAGCTATGAAGCTCAAAGTAGTGATGAAGTAGGGTGATTGTAAATCGCCAATCTGCTGTCCCCCATGCAGGAAGCACTCATAGCTTAAGCAGGAAGTACTACTGTTGAAAATAGATACATGAAGGTCCATGAAATACTTTCACCTTTGCAGCATTTTCAAGCCTACACAATAACAATAATAATAGTAATTTTGTATTAACTGATCCCTTCACTTTCTAATTTTCTTACATAGGCAAATTACTCATTTGAAATTAACAGGTTAAGTAGATATAGCAAATAATTTCTGTAAGTTAAAAATAGATGTCATTCAGTTCTTCCTCCTTTGATCTTTTAGCTTGTTCCTTCCCCTTATGCCTTCTTGTTTTTAATATTATTTCTTCCCTTCAATTTAGGACTAGATGTGCTGAAAGCAAGAGCATTAAACTATGTCCTAAATTTGTTTTGTACAAGTTGTAAGTCCTCCCATTTCAAAAAAAAATCTCATGTAAATCTCTGCACACCAAAGTTTCAAGATACTTGTCTCAATGGCTTCATACAGCAAGGTGTGAGACTTGTATTCATTTATTTATGAGATTCAATATAAAAACTATGTCTTTTGATACTTTGCCAAATAACACATTGACTGTGTTTTACATATCCTACAATTAGAATGATGTGTGATAAGTTTATTAAAATTCACACAAAGACTTAGTGAACACTGAATCAGTAGCTTAGAAACCCTGGACACCCATGTGTTTTAAACTCATCCTATGATTTGGTGGCTGACCCTTTGTCTTCTATTTCTTCATCTGTGTGTTACCAAAATAACCCCTTTTACTTACCTGCTTTAAAGTGAGCATTAATGAGACAAAATGTGTAGTCAGATCAGAGTGTGCTAAATAAGTACTGTAATTTTCGGGGAAAATATTATGGGTATTTATATCATATACGGTAATGAAAATGGAAATTATTTACTCTGGGGACCCTGGTCGCATTATCATTAAATTATTTGCATCCAGATAAATGATTTGCATTCTAATGAGAATGTATTCCCAGAACAGTCTTTCCAAAGGTTTCTCTATAGTTTTCCTATCTGGTATATATGATACCATGTGATACAAAGATATAAAACCCCAAAAGGTCCATGAAGTAAATTATCCCTCTTTTCCTTTGCAGTATGCTTTTAGGGGACTAGTCAGTGTTTCATTTTAAATTTGTCAGTTTCTTGTTAACAAGTTCTTCTTAGCTGTATGAGATTTTCAATCCATACTTCTCAGATTATACCACAAATAGTAACCTTTCTTAGCATGAACCAAAGATCCTTTCTATCTCTCCTTGAATGGATAAAGATTCAGTCCCTTGATATAAAATGCAAAATACTCTAGTCAGAATTCTTTTCCCATTCCGATGTTTCGCATTTGACTTTTATCCATATGTAACCAAAAAGGAAAACAGAAAAGAAAACTCTTCTTTAGATTGCAGATAAGGCTTTGCCTATTTGAGTGAGTTTTAATCCATCTGTTCTTTTCCTGAGTAATATTCATTGTTCTTATCTCCCCCGAGATAGTATTCCCAATGTCTACCTGGATTCAGCTACTTCAGTGAGAGCATACATTTAATCTGAGATTCTGTAGCTATATATTGCAAATAAAAATAAGCTGATTCTCTCAAGGGTGTTCTTACACTAGCTAAAATATAACATGAAAGGTTAGTGGGGAAAGGGTTAGTTCCCGATGGGCAAGGCTGTTTCCCCATACTTGCTTGTTGGAGAATGAATATGCTAATTGGAAAACTGGAAGTTCTGGGGATTTGCAAGTGGAACAGGTGAAAATGTAACTGGTGATAATTAAAGGCTAATTATCTTCAACCCTCAATTGGCCACAGGAGGTTCTTATGAGCCACATAGAAAGAGCCTGAGAGAAATATATAGAAGAACCTACCACTCTTTTATATATCTGTGCTATTAACTATAGGCAGGGATTGAACCTATGTAGTAACTGATGGTGGATGCCTGCCTTGCCCTCTGTGTTACCTTCCTTCTCAAATTTGTATCAAATATTAATGCATGTAACTCATATAAGCATTTTTATCCACTTTGAAGTCTCACTGTTCATCAGAAAAGAGATACTCCTCTGCTATCCCAAAAACACCATTTCTCACCTGTAGAGTCAATGTGTTGGGTTGTCAGAAAAGTCATGATGTATTTTTGCAAAATACATCATGATGTATTTTTGCAAAATACATCATGATGTATTTTGCATTGGAAAAGTCATGACTTTTCCAATGTCCTGATAGCTAAATGAACTAAAGCTCAGGGATATAAACTGATTTTATAGATCTCCTCTCTAAAAATGATTGGTGCAGCATCAAGGTGAAGAAAAACAGATAGGCCACTGTTCAAGAGCTAGATATTAGTTGAACACATGTATTAGCAGAGATTCCAGAAAACCTAAGGTGCTTTTAAGTTATGCTGGGTGGAACCAGAAGAGGATAGGCCAGGAGAAAGGCACTGGCGGAATCCTCACTCTAGGAGTGATAACCTACTGAGTGTTTCTCTGACAAAGTGGAGGGACATGATAAATCCCTTACCCTGCTGCTCCCTTACGTGCATTTAAGTATGTCAGGTAACATGCCTATGCTCTCTCCTGGAGCCTCTCCCCACATCCACCTTTCAAAGCTAACATGTTCATATATAACTCTACCCCTAATCTGACTAGAGTTTAGTGAACCAGGGATAAGCACTGAGCCAACCCAGAAATATCAAGAAACTTCCATAGGATCTTTCAAAGTGAATCTGAATAACAGAGGTACTCTCTGTCAGGTGGCCAAAAATTTAGGCATAAAACTCAGATGCTGCCAACCACTGTGTTTTCCACTTTGCACAAAAAGATGGTTGACAGTAAAAGAATCAATTTGGTAGGTTGAAAGTAACAAAGACAAGAGAAGGAAAAGCTTTGCTGTTATCTTTTGAGCCCATATTATTTGGTTCTAAATGAGTCTATCATCCCTGTGGTTTGGTCATTCAACTTTTCCTTGAATAAGTGGCCAAAACTTTTCTTTTTGACTACAATAACATATGTTGGGGGTTTTGAATCATTTACATGGAAAAAATCTTCTAAATGATGGCACACATAACCAAGGGCTTTTTCTTTCTTTCTTTCTTTCTTTCTTTCTTTCTTTCTTTCTTTTTTTTTTTTTTTTTTTTTTTTTTTTTAGAATTATTGCAAATCCACATGTCTCCCACCATCAACAGAAAACAACACAGTGTCCTTACTTTGGTTGAGCGCTCCTTTAAAAGAAAGGGAAAATGCAATGATGTTGGAGAGGTTCAGGAGCAGCAGGGATTTATTTCTTGTCACTCTGGTAATGTCAGAGAAGACCTTCAGTAGTATAGCCATTCTGGAAAACAGTAAAGCTATATTTTGTGAACATAAATTATCATATATCCCACTATCCAACAATTTCTGGATATATTAGTCAAGGTTCTCCAGAGAAACAAAACCAATAGGATATATAATGGGCAATTTATTAGGAGAATTGTCTTAGTCCATTTTCTGTTGCTAAAACAGAATACCTGAGACTGGGTAATTTATAAAGGAAAAAAAAATTTATTTTTGGTAATGATTCTAGAGGCTGGAAAGTCCAAGATCAGGGGGATGCTGATGGTTATCTGATGACAGCCTTGTCCTGAGTCATAACTTGACACAGAAGCAATAGAGAAAGCTGGCATGTATGAAAGGGGTTAAACAGGAGTGGCCTCACTTTATGAGAACCTGCTTTTATGAGAACTAATCAATTCCTATCATAATTAATCTAGTTTTGAAAGAACTAACTCAGGCTCATGAAAAAGACATTAATTTGTCTTAACAACCTAATCATCTCCTAAAGGTCCCACCTCCCGACATCATCACATTGGCAGTTAAATTTTACCATGAGCTTTGATAGGGACAAACCATATCCAAACTATAGCAGTGGACATATATACACCATAAATACAAGCATGCTAATTAATGCATTACTATAGTCTCAGAAAGTTGCCCACCTTAGTTGTTTGTCACTAGGGGAATGGATATGCTTAAGTTGGACAATATAAGATTACAAATAATTGGCTACATTTGACAACAAGAAAATGTCACTTTCACATAGCTCATCCTAACACAATATGGTTAATGTACACTATGTAGAATAAACCAAAAATCTAGCGGTCTTCTTACAAAAATATGAGTATATCTCTTCCTTTTTTTTTTTTTTTTAAGGGAGAGATTTTTACTATGCATGTATGCTTGCTGGAGAGACAAAGAGAGACAGAAAGCAAGAAATCACCACCACCATCACCCACCCACCATCACCCACCCCCCCAGGGGGAATGGCCATACCACAATCTCTTCTCCTCCATTTTCCTCTCGGAATCTTGGACACACATGCATATGTACCCTGTGATTTAAGCTGCTGGGTCTGGGACTAGAACCATGGTTGACTAAGTGGGAGTCCAGTGACATAACCACTACACTATCTGTTTGTCCTATAAATGTATCTTAAAACTTAAAGTAAAATATATACAGGTGAGCCTTAGAACATAATGTCATTTTATATAATTTTTTAAAAAACATGAACAAAACTACTACACTACATATTTTATCAGTACTGTTTTGCAAGGTTCTTCTTCTTTGAAGGCTGGGTTGAACTGAGACACAGGAAGTTGGAAAAAGATGCAAGGCACTGATGTCATGTTTATTAGCTGAGTTCAAGGGGATCTTACAGAGCTCTTAGTAGTTCTTGCAAAGCTCTTCCTCCCCCTTAGAGCTAGTAATGCACTCAGAAAGTGCTTGCAACACAATTCCACCATCTCGAAGCTTACAGCTCATAGAGCTGAACCGAGCCAAGCCGAGCCAAGCTGAGTCTAGGTTAGACCAAGCCAAGGCCACCAGGGCTGAACTAGCTGGGCTGACCAGGTGCTCCCTTTCCTCTTAAAGGGTAGCCATAGACAATAGCAGCTAATTGCCAAAAACAAACAGTTGCACATTCACATTACATGCAGTGGTGTAAAACAGCAAAATCATAAATACATAACAAGCACACAAACACTCCATAACTAGTAAAATAAGTTGTTTATTCTGTGGCCTTCAAACATGATAAGATAGGGAGTGAGAAAGCCAGACTAAGCCATCCTGACTCCATTTTCTCTACAAGGACAAATGCATATGTAAGGCTACATATCAAGTTCAATTAATAGGGCCCACAATAAAGGGAAGAAAATGAGAATCTGCAATAAAAAGAAAAATCAGTTATACAACAGAAATTATTTACATGTACTGATAATGAAATACCATGGGGTCAATAAATTCAATTCTCTGCACCTATAGACTAATAAGAGTGAGGTAGCCAGAATACCATGGAAAAAGAGGAGAAGTAATTTTCCCTTAGCCAGCATGAATCTTCAACAGAAAGTGGGCGGGGAAGGAAGCGATTATCTAGGCAGAGGCGACCTGGAACAGTTTCTCAAGTCTTCCATAGTTGCTGACAAATGTCCATAACTTTTTAGAATGTTGTCCAGGCCTTCTAGAGGGCCAGAAGGGGCCAGGATTAGGAATAGAGAGAGGGGCCAGATAAAGCACAGTCTCTCTGTAGTGATTGGGGAACATTGTCAATGTATGTGGCATGGACCATACAAGCCAGGGTCTTGGTCAACTGGTGATAAAATTAGTGGATGCCATCAAAAATGGCTCCCATGCCCAAAGACCTGATATCAGGTTTAGATATTTGTAGAGTATAGAAGAGTCTAATACATGTCCATGGTAAAGAAGATGACTGCATTTTCGCCATCTGTGCCCTCTTTCAATCATGTAGATAGCACCTAGACCTTTTATTCAGGTGCAATTTAGGTAGAAAAGAGAGAGGGATACTGAGAAGAAACTAGAAATGACTAAATAATACTAATTTGACTGAGATTACTTGGTGGAAATTTGAGTGAGTTAGAAATGGAATCTCAAGTTATAAATTGTTTAGTTTTCAAACAGAAAGTTTAACTTCTCAAAAACATGTTTTTGATTCAAATTTGTGTCATATATATGTATATATACACACACATATATATAGATAAATATGACACAAATTCAAATTTGTGTCATATATATGTATATACACAGACATATATATACATATATAATACAAATTTCAATCAAAAACATGTATGTACAAAGTTGAACTTTCATTATTTTTCTATTACTACACAATTTATTAACTGAAATTTCATATATATATATATATATATATATATATATACACACACACACACATACCCCTTATATAAATAGATGCATAGATATCTAGATAGATAAAGTCAGTTGTCTATACATTTATGTTCAATGTGGCATGGCATGTAAGATGTAAGTTAGGGCTTTGTGTACTATGTTTCTGCATGGAGAGATATCGTGGGCATGCTAGAAACAAAGATGGATCTTTTAATTTAATAGACATGCTACTGCTAGTAGTGTTTTAAAATAAATAACACATTCATTAGAAACAGATATATCAAAAAGCTAATTATTATTCTTGGCTGGTTCTTCACACAGGCAGTTTGTGTGTGTGTGTGTGTGTGTGTGTATGCATTGCAGTTGGAGACTGGTAGTTTTGCAAATGTGTGTAATACATTAAAGACAAAAGGCACCTCCTTTTAATTAATGGCGCAGCTCTAACTTGATCTAACTAGAGCAGTATCAGAAAGCCAGCAATGTCACCCCCTCCTTATATTCCACAGAGTGTCCACCTTTCACAAAATTTACTCAGGAGAATTTATTCTGGAGGATAGGGATTCTGAGCCAAATGCAGACACTTAAAAGATAGAACTAAAGAAAAATGTAGTGTCAAGTAGAAAGTTTGGCTCTTCAAGTGTAGTGTTTGAAAAAGTAGATTTGAATAGAAAAACAGAGAAGCATCCCTAGGGGCACATCATTAGTTGATAAAATTGTATTTAGAAGCAGGATTTATTTCAATGAAAACTCAAAACTGAACTCTAGCAGAGAGAACACATGACATCAGATCAAAGAGGCCCCCGCTGAAGTGCCTTTAGAGGGCAACTGGAGACCTGGTGCTCCGACCCCTCAAAGTCAGAAGTCTCCTAGGCTTTGGGGCAGCCTAGGACTTTACCAAGTACCCTTTGAAATGATCGAGTAGTGGTAATAAAATATAATAATTAAAACAATGAATTATTGTTAACTAATAACCAAAACTATGTTTTAAATTTAGAACTTACTATTTGCCAAACTCATAAATTGCCTCATCTCTTTTAATCTATCAGCCTAAATTCCCAAGTTACAGATAAGCAAATTATGGCTCCAAGAAGTTAAGTCAGTTGCCAATATTACTAAGCCAATTATTGGCCAACTTGTAGAAACACAGGCTGACACTAAATTGTTAATCACTAACATTATAGACATTTACTTTGGTAACTTCTTGATCAGTGATGATGTTGATAGAGAATAAAAGGAAAGAAAAGGTTTCCTCGAAAAAGAAGTGGAAGTTAGTCAGGATTTAATTCAGGGCATGCTATATATGGCATAAGTGAGATTTCCAGACGGATTCAAGTAAGCACTTGGTCACAGTAAACTAGGATTCAAGAGAGACCTCAAAAACAAAACCAAATAGGTTTTAGAGTGGCATTGAGATGATAGTTGAAGGCAAGAATGCTGTTATAGAGTGATACAATAGATAGATAGAAGTAAGTTAGTGAAGTCTCAGAGAACAGTAGCATTTGAAGGATGTTTACAGTAAGGGAAGTAATTAAAGGGAACCAGGAAGTAAATTTGCAGAAACCTGGAGAGAAAAAGATTGTGAAAATAGCATGGAGGCAGAGATTTTCTTTCCTTCTCTTTTGCTTCCTTTCTTTTCCTGTTTTACTCACTAATGTATCCTAAAACTTGAAATAAAGCCGGTACAAAATTGAGGCTCAAAAATTGTATAAATATGTTGATCAATATCAAGTGTTACAGAGAAGAAATTGGTCTTTGTGAATGAAATGTGGTCCAAATATAGATTAGATCTCTCAAATATTCTTAAAAAATCCATTTCCCAAATGTAAGTTGAACATAGCCTACACAGGTTTTTTTGTCTTTTTTTTTTTCCCAAACTAAATTTTAAAAAGGAAAGTTGTAGGAGTCAGGTAGGGATCCAGAGGTAAAATGTGACACTCCATGGGGCAGACGACATGGAGAGTGGCTGGCATCCAGAGACCCCCTGAGCACACTGGGCAGCTGGGCACCTATGCTTCAGGGCTGACTGGGTCTGGAGGTAGATCTGGGTATCAGAACCCTGTTGAGGGTTTTCTCTCTCTCTCTCTCTCTCTCTCTCTCTCTCTCTCTCATAGAAAAATTAAATAAACTTAACAAAAACTGTTATACAATATCTGTGATTTTGAAATAGTATTTTAGATATTTCTACATGCTTAAAATTTTCAAACTAGTTTTTTAAAAGGAGAGCGTTATATAAGTATTTATGACTGAAAGTTCATCATTATTTTAAAAATTTCTTACTAAAAACTTATTTCCTAATGAACATGATAGTGGAGTTAGCCAATTTCTGAAGAAATAAAAGACAGGAGAGTCGTATGGTCTTAGATTTGCCTACTTTTACTCACACTTATGTATTAGAGCGCTTTCATTAATTTTTCAGTTGACCTATGATTTATAAAGCAGTTAACATGAATTTAGAAATTATCTGCTTCCAAAAATGCATCATAATTTGCATCTAAGTAACAACTGTTTCAAAAAAGAAAACCACAGTCATCACTTGGTTGTGTTGGCTGACAACCCTGGAGTAATTAATCTTTGTTTTCAGTGAATATTTTATTCAATTAATTTTCAAAATATGTGTGAAGAACCGTTTTTAAAAAAGCTTTTATGTATGACAGTGAAATGTACTCAGGCACAGACAATAAGTACCTGCCAAGATTTTAAAATATTTAATGACTTTTTTTTATTTTTTAACCCAAAGAAATCCAGAAGACTAGAACTTTACCAAATAAATAGCTATAGGCATGTTTGCTATTATACACACATACTCAAAATTCACCTGAATTATCTCATGGCACTGTAGTGTGAAATATGTCAAGCATTGAAGACAGACAGACAGACCTGAGTTTGGATTCTCTCTTTGCCCCTTCCTAACACTGTAGCTTTTTAAAAATAATTATTTTATTTAACTTTATTTATTATCATTATTATTTTCCAGTTTAATCAGAGAGAGATGGAGACAGAGAAAGAGAGAGAGGGAAGGTGAGAAAGCAAGCCACCAGGTCCAGGACTCGAACCACAATCAGCCACATGAGAGCTCAGTGCCCCTAACCACCACGCCACCTGCTGGCCCCCTAACAATGTAGCTTTAAACAAGTTATTTCACTTCCCTGAGCTCTTGCTATCCTAGCCATAAATTGGGACTACTTAGATACCCATTGCAAGGTTATCAGAAGCACTTGGATGGCATAAACTACATTTCCTTGTCCAATATTATATATCTGGCTCCTAATATAGGAGCCATGTAATAAAGGCTTGTTTTATTAGTTTGGTGAATGTGCAGGATAATGCGTAATATACCTAGTACACAGGATGATAACTACCCCTCTTCCTTTTTTCCATCTACACGATTATTTGCATCAGCTGATTTCTTCCTAAATATTTCTATAATTGGAACAAATATGAATTTTAAGCTTGGATTGTCAGACAGTCATCTCAATTCACTAGTAGTTCTTTCTCTTTGGAATTACCACAGCTTCTACACTAAAAATATAATCACTTTTCACAATTTAATGCACTAATATCATGCCACCAAAACATTGTCCCCAACTCCTCCATAGTAGCAGGAATTACTTTCTTCATTTCCATTCATTCATATGACATTATAAATTTCAAGTATAATTATCATAATAGAGATGAGTTTTACCAGTGTAACAGTGTTTTGGTTAAATAAATGACAAGGCGTGTCAGGCATCCTGCCTTAGTTGACACACATAACATATGCCTCCTCCACTGTAAATTCTCCTTATGGTTCTGGTGTCATGTCGACAGTAAGTGGTGTAATGAAATACGTGCTGATTGTTATTGAAATTAGGACAACCAACAAGAAATATTCCAAAGTAAGTTTATTATTTATCTTACATTAGGACTATTATAAAATTGAGGTAGTGACATGATTCAATTTAGCTTTGCATAGAATTATTGATCTTGATTTTGCACAAAGAAGTCCTTTTGGGTTAAAGCTCTACACAGAAAATCAATTTGCTTAAAATGCTTCCTTTTATACATAATAGCTTACTCATCGAGGACTGAAATTCTGCATGTGAATAATACTGCAGTCTCTTTCTTGCCAATCACTAGAAGCACTATGTAAATTATAATTGGAATATTATGACAAAAACCTAGAGGCCACAATCTTTCCACAAGATAATTGAATGTCAATAATGATCCAGTAAAACATTTAAAGCTGCACCTCAGCATGAGTACAAATGTCCTCAAATTTAACTTTTAAAAAGTGTTTCTATTCACTGTGCACTGAACGTTTGCCGAAGTATGGAGGAGAACAAGCAGGCAGCTATCCATGGGAAGCATTTTGGTTCCACACACAGGTTAAAGAGGTAGAATTCCAAAGGCGTCATTTACTAGCAACCAGATTTCTAAAATTTGGCTAGTTATATAACCTCCTTGCATCTAAATTTTCTTATTTATGAAAATTCCTCCCAAATTGAAAATGTTTGTTTTACCAAGAGTTATATAAACATTTTTTACTTTTAGACTATATTATTCAAATATTAGAAATAAATTAAAAAGTGTGGGCCGGCTCCATGGTTTATAATGAAGGCAGCTGTATCCCACACACCCATGTATAATTTGAATCCTGACCTTGGAAGCTTGAAAAACGTCCTGGGCATGTGTTCATGTGTGTTCCAAATCCTGAAAGGGTAGAGAGAGGAAGGGGAAGGAATCGTGGCATTAGGGAGTGCCTTCTCCCTCTTTCTCTCTCTCTGGAAAGCACATAAATGTAACAAATGTAAAAAGAAAAAATGGTGGTGTTGTATTAGACCTTCCATACAAGCTAATCAAACAAGAATCAGGGTACCCACACAGAAAGACGTATCTCAGAATTTTTCAAAATGCAGCCTATTTCATGTGAATTCAATGCAGTTCTATTTTATCAATTGAAATTTTGTTTACCAACTTAGATCCAGAAATGTCAGATCCAGTAAAAATTCATATAGTCTAGTAAATAATGTGTTACATAAATACATGTAATTATATATATATATTCATAATCTGGTAAGTAATAGTTTTCTGCATCAATTAGTTTCTGTCTTATATGAACTGCACGACTTTGGCATTCATTTATAATTTAACCTATTAAGGTTTGTATATAAATTTAATGCTTAAAATTACACTGCCTCTAAAACATTATTTCCCTTTGTGACAAAAATATGTTTTCTACTCTCTTTGTAGTCTGTCTGGTATAGACCTGACTTTCTTTAATATGTCACACAAATTATATCCAGACTCTAAGGGAGATAACATAGATTCCATGCACAGATATAAAATATACTTGCTAATAATATGCAGGAGTGTTACAATTTGCTTATGATCTGCTTCCATTCAATTTCCTTAAAGCTAATTTCAGAATCATTTTCCCATAAAGATTTAATTGGGAGTGTCTCTTCACTACAGATCTAATTATTTCCCACTATACCATGAACATGATACACTTCCGGCCTCATATACCCTAAAGGATTTCAATTAATTCTAGCTATTGTGAAACATTAGGAAAGTAATTCCTAGACATTGTGCAATATGCCTAATTTGTATATATCTAAAAGAAGTGATCTAACATAATCATATTTTACTGGGGGCCAAATAAAGGACATAAATGTGTGATTGAAAGCCAAATATTATATGATTGAAATTGTTTTTCCTCTAGAGCACAGTTTTTTCAAAAATTGTCATAAATGAGGATTATTCCATTTCTCATGCATAAGGGGAAATGGCTAATCTTTTTAACTCTCGCAAATAATGGATGCATTTTAATAAGGCTTTTAAAAATCTGAAATTAGCATAACATAAAAAAGAAATTAGACTTTTTGTCAGTAACTACATGTAATAACTTATTAATGAGAAAGTACATTTTTCTAAATAAATCAATAACTCCATAAACAAATTAACATAGACTAATAGTTTAGTCTCATTTAGTCCATACTTAATGAAATCAGCTCTGCTTCCAAAATACAATGGAATCAGTATATGGAATGATACTAAGAATATAGTCTCTAAAATAAGAGTGACCTTCTTGCCTGCTATGGAAATTTGGGCAAAGTTTTAATCTTTGAAATTTCAATATCTTCATCTTTAAAATACAAATTGAAGTAATACTGCATCTTCCTCACTAGGGTCCTATAATACATGTAAATTTGTAAAGCAAGGCACTTAACACTTATTATGTACCACTGAGGTCAACAGTGAGTAACTCTTATTCCATACTCACCTATTCTAGAAGTCTTCCATGGTTTGCTGGGAGATTTTTGCAAAGAGAGCACAATAGCATTAGCTCTTGACTAATTCACAGTCAGTCCATTCGTGGGCTTGAATGATTCCAGGCAATCTCCAAACTAAATAAATGGCACTCATGCCCCTTCAATCAAAAGACGCCATGCTCTCATTTGCCCTCTTTAATAGTGATTGGTATTTGAATCAAATTCCATAGGAACACCTGTTTCACAATCCTAACAGTGAAATTACTGCTCAATCATTGTCTAGCTGCTTTGTCTCAGTGTGTTCTATTTGGTATTACCTTATTCCATAGGATTGCATTTTAACGTTTAGCATTGTTTTTAAGCAGGAAATTCTTCTCTACAATTAACCAAATTCTCTGGATACATTTCAAGATCATTTTCCCTCTACTCTAAAATTGACATGGTGAAAACCTGGTCAACATTCTCGGCATGGAGAGTTTTATACTTAAACACTTATACTGAGGATGTGACAACAAATTTACAGAGTTCAACTTAATGTAATCGTGGTATTGCTAAAAACACAAATGAGAATTTGTCCCACACTTAATAATTTTCAGAACAAAACAAAACAAAGATATCCAACCACTATCTCAAAACTCTCTTAGTTAGGAAGTTTTAACTTACATGCAATTTAAATCCCTTTGTCTACAATATAAGCCTATTTTCTCTTGTTTTGTTCTCAGTAGATAGGGAGAACAGCTACTCATTGTCTTGCCAGTAGTTTTTATCCTTCTGTAAATTATTCCTCTTTTCTCACAATCCTTTTTATCCTAGTCTTTTAAAAAAGCTGCTTGCCTTCTTTAAATTTGTCTATCTTTATAAAAGCTCCAAAAATACACTCGTAAGTCTGGATGCATTTTTCCTGTTTAATAAAAACACTGCAGGCAGATAATACTCCTGTGTTCTTCCTCATCATGTATAACTAGTTGTTATTGAGAATTATAGGTATGCATATTCTGCTTAATCTTAAATCATACACTCTTCACATTCAGGGGATGTTAATAGCAACTCTTACTTTTATATTCCTCAACCATGTTTTCTTATATTACTTTAAATTTATTTTACAACACATTATTAGCTTGATTAATTTCATTCTCACAGTGTAGAAGTGTTTCACAATGCTTTGTGATACAACTCCTTTGGAATATACTGTTTATTTTAACATAGACAAAACAGAACATGTGTTTTTCCTAATAGATAAAAAGTAGGACCCTTGTAACTTCAATCTCCTGCTGGCTTTTTAGAAATAGAAGCATCAGGACTGTGTTCCACCTAATTAGCCTGCCTTCTCCCTTCTGATATGTGTTAACTGTTCACACCTACCATGTACCCCATTGTCCTGGACTTCCCGTGGTTGTCTCCATTTACCAGAGACTTGTCTACGCTCTTTCTTTCCGTGAGTAAACAGATACAAAGCTAAACAATATCTGTCCTTTGCATGTGTCTTTTCAACGGAGTATTACACTTACGCTCTGAGTCACTTAGAATTGGAATTCGCATAGCCAGTAGGCCAGCTGATACTCAGCCAAATCATCATCCACATAGAAAAACAGAAATGTTCACTTTTCCTTTCAATGCTCCTTTATGCTAATCTTTCTTAATTCAAAAAGCATCCTTATTCTCTCATCATCCTTACAATATAAGCCTTCAGAATTATTTTCTCTTCTCTATCCGTTAGTCTAAATTCACTTAGATTCCAAATGCTGTTTGTTGTTATCCATTGTAAATACCTACTGTTTTTCTCCTTCCTTTCAACTCCTGTATTTTTAGTCTTAATCCAAGCTTTGATCTTCCATCTTAGTAAGCATAAGATGAATATTGAAATGTTAATCAATACACAGCCCTTCTCTAAACATGCTAACTTTCATTTGTTTATTTTGGTACCATTAAATTTTTTTTTTGATTTGTCCCACAAAATTATGTCCTTCAGCTACTGAATCTTACAAAGAACACCGTCAAATGTAACTAATATCTTTTCTGCATCTTTTTCAATTAATATTTAATTTTGTTGTTATTTATTTCTAAATTTATATAATATAGAATTTGTAAAAGAACAACAAATTGAATTTTAGAAGTACAAAATAGTAGCCAGCAGGTGGTGTGATGGTTAAAGTGCTAGACTCCCATATGGCTGACCATGGTTTGAGTCTTGGACTCAGTGACTTGAATATCACAGGCATGTATACAGGCACGCTCAAAATCCCAGGAGGAAAATGGAGGAGAAGGGATCATGGTGTGGTCATCCCCTCTGAGGGGTGATTTCTCACATTCTCTCTGTGTTTCTGGCAAGCTCATGCATCCTATAGCAAAAATCTCTTTTCTAAAAAAAAAATCAGTCCTCTAAACACAGACCGCACAGAATGAACAACATAATGTGTGATCCACTTATTTTAGCTTCTGTAAATTCTGTGATCAATTAGACACCAGCACATATCCTGTGGATCTGAACACCTGGATCTCAGTAGGTCCCTTTATTTTCCTTGTCTTTGCTGAATGATGGCCACTGTATATCTCTTCCTCTTTAAGATCCATCTCCCATTGGTCCAGCCTTCGAGCATCATTAAAGGATGCTCTCTTCCCCTATTCCTTTAGTTAAACTGTCAGAAAGGAAGCATTCTGGGGGTCATCTTGAGGAAACTGCTTTTGTAAATTAAAACGTTGCACATAATAAATCTACACTAAAATTTAAATTTCCTAGAGTCTTCAGATTTTTCTTCTTTTGGGTCATCAAAAAAGTCATAATACATTTTTACATAGAAAAATGTGTCATGGCGTTTCCTGATGACCCAATAATATAAGAGTTAAAAAAAAAAAAGCTTTCCTTTATTATTTTTTTCTTGTGAAGGAGCAGATAGCTAGTATTTTAGGTTGTGCAGGCCACATACAGCCCCTGTCCTGTTTTTATTTATTTGTTTAAATATGAGGATGGAAAACACATTCTTAGCATTATGGCTGTTAAACAACAAACAAGTGAGGGCTAGATTAGTTTAGAGGCCATAGTTTACTGACCGTATTCTACAGCAGAGAAAGGAAGTTAGCTCCTCAACCTAAATTTGTGTATTTCTAGGTATTTATCTATTTCACCTAGGTTATCTAATTTGTTGGTGTGTAATTGTTCATGGTATTCTTTTTTAATCCTTTTTATTTCTGTAGAGCTGTTAGTAAAGTTCTCCAGTTTATTTCTTATTTTTGTTATTTGTATCTTCTCTATTTTTCTTTGTCATTATACTTAGTTTATAAATTTTGTTGATCTTAAAAACCAACTTTAGGTTTCACTGATTTTTTTCTGATGTTTTCTGTTTTATATTTGTCTTATCTCTATTTTGATCTTTATGGTTTCCTTCCTTATGCTAGCTTTGGATTTAGGTAGCTTGTTCTTTATAGTTCCTTAAGGTGTAAAGTTAGCTTGTAAATTTGAGATTTTTCTTCTTTTTTAAATGTAAGCATCTATTGGCACAACACTTTCTCTAAGTACTGACTCTACTGCATCCTGTAGGTTGAGTATGTTGTATTTTTACTTTCATTCCTCTCTAATTATTTTTCTAATTTCCTTTGTAATTTTTTCTTTGATCTTTTCATCAAGAGTGTGTTAATTTCCACAATGTTTTCAACTTTCTCCTATCGAATTCTAGTCTCACTTCACTGTGATTAGTGAAGATACTTTGTACAAATTTTATCTTCTTAAAATCTAGTTGGTTTTACTTTACCTATGTTAATTATATGGGATCAAATTTGGTTTTCTTTTGAGAGATTTTTTTGCTAAAGGCATGTGTGCTTGCCAGAGAAACAGAGAAAACAGAGAGACTGAAAGCAAGAAATTGCTCCCCATGGAGGATAGCCATGCCACAATCCCTTCTCCTCCATTCTCCTCTTGAGATCTTGGGCACACACGCATGTGCGCCCAGCATGAGTTGTAAATTGCTAGGTCCAGGACTCAAACCACAGGTGACTATGTGGGAGTCAAATCATAACCATTATGCCATCTGCTGGTCCTTGGTGTTAATTTTTTTCCAGCAAACTTTAGTAAACTGCTGTCTACCAAATCATAAAAACGAAAACATAATAATAGAATTTTGCTTCTTTTAGAGATTAGCTAAAATAATGTCTAGGCAGAATTTAGAAAGATACACAAATTTAAAAGAAGATACTAAAATACTAGGATTCTCAGAGTTAAGAGATCATAGATGCATAAAACTGAGAAAGAAAAAGCACTGAGAAATTAAGAAATTGGGATGAGGTAAAGAAGTGATTAATGATAAAATATGAGGGGCAAGATGATTCCAAATGAGACTAAATTTTTTCTAATTTTTAAAAGAGTGGTATAGTTGAAGTATTTTTGGATTTTAGGACATTAATTTCTATAGCAGTCTTCCATGTCCAATCCAGATGCAGACATTAGAACAAGATTTAGTCTACTACATAGAGTTATAAGAAAACAAAACTTGGAGAGGAAGAAGTCTGTAGAGATCTTGCAGGGCTGGAAATAGTCTGTGTCCTCACCGAAGATAGTGGAAAACATAATTCATAAAGAGTAGGGTACTATAGTCAGGAGATTTCCTCAGAAATATACCCCAAACAGCCATACATTAAAGGTTCCTCTGTTCTAATAACCCTAAGTTTAATAAACAAGCCTCAGGAGGACCTTACAGTTCCTAGATGTGGAAGACAGACAGTATCTGGTTTTGAGAACTTTTAAAACTCTACAGTAATCAAGACAGTGTAATATTATTGGTATAAAGATAGATAAATAGATCAATGGAACAGATGGTGAGTCCAGAAAGATATTTGATTGATTTTTTGACAACAGTGCCAAGATAATTCAATGGGAAAAGATAATCTTTTCAAGAAATGCTGTAGAAACATTAGAGAGTTAGATACCAAAAAAGCAAAAACATACCTTGGATGCCTGCTATATATAAAATATCAACTTGGAATGGTCCTAGACAAAGTATAGAAGAAAATCTTAAGTGACTTTGAATCTGTCAAAGATTTACTAAAGGCAATATAAAATACTTATTAAGAAAGGAAAAAAAATCAATAAATAAGACTCTATTATAATAAAATACTTTTGCTCTTCAAAAAACATTGTTGAGGAAAGGAAGACAAGCCAAACATGGAAAATGATTGCAAAAGATATATCCAACATAAAATTTGCAACTAGGATATATGAAGGATGCTTACACGTCAGTAAGGAGATACCATAATGAAAAATGAGCAACATTATTTAGCAGAAACATCACCCCCAAAGGAAGTACAAATGGCAAATGACACACAAAAAGGGGCTCAACACTATTGTCATTAACGATGTACAAATTTAAACCACTATTAAGCGTCACTAAGAATCCTGCATCATGGCTAAAATTAAAAGTAAATCCATGCAACATATGAAATAGAGCAACTGGAACATACATTAATGACTTGTAGGATGTAAAATGAAACAAACACTTTGGAAAATAGTAGAGTGGTTACTTAAAATATTAAGTATTCTTTTGACCTAGGCTATGTATTTACCCAAGAAGATAAATGCACACAAAGACTTATCTATGAACTTTTATAGCAGTTTTATTTGTAGCAGCCAAAAATTGAAAACAACAAATTGAGTATCAGTGGATGAATGGAAAACAAATTTCGTGTCTCTTCTCTGTACAATGCAGTAATACTTATTGATAAAAATGGGATAAACTATTGATACGTGCCACAATGTGGATGAATCTCAAAGTACTTACATTGAGTGAAAAGAAGTAGACCAAACAGAAAAATAAATAGTATGTACTGCATGATTCAATTTTTGTAAGTCTAGAAAACACGTGTCTTGGGTGAGTGGAGCAGAGGAGGGGAAGAGAGTGGTATTAAAAGGGGGCACAAGAAAACATTTGAGGTTGATGAATATGTCCATTATCTTGATAGTAATGGTTTCAGCAATATATACATATGTCAAATTTTACCAAATAATACACTTTCCATATGTGCATTTTAATCTGAATCAATTATACTTCAATAAAGCTATAACTTTTTTATTAAAACCTCATATTTAGATAGTAATTAACAATTTATTTAAACTCTATGGTTATAGAGAGTATAATAACGTTTGGACTGGAAAAGGAAAATATATTTAAGCACCATGAAGACTAAAGTCATAGATGAAGAAGAATTTTATCTGAGAAGTTAGAAAATGTTAAAAATGAAAATAAAGGGAGAATGTCATGAGAGAAAGATAAGGATATTAAAAGAGAATTGTTGAAAAATACCAGCAAATTTGAGAGAATAAAGGGGAACAAAGGACATGCTGCTTTCACTTGCTCATTACTTAGTGAGGAAATTAACCGAAATCTTTAAAAGAAAATCCTTGAAATCCTGAAAATGACTCAATGACTATGCCATACATTTCATTTAATGTATTTAATGTGACTATTTAACATACCTGTTACATTATAATCATGAATAAAAAGTGGCATTACCATTAACATGAATATACTTTTTTGTTAAAAAAAAACCCTTATTTTGTGCAGGTCAACAATTAAGTGTATTTACTTTGCTTAGGGTCAGATTTTCCAACTAAATTAATGTTAGAGTTAAAATTCTAGAGTTTGAAGGCTCTTTATCATCTATCAAATAAAAGAATTTAGGCTCTTCATCATCTATAAAATAAATTGAAAAGAATTTAGGTAATTCTTGCCTAATTAGTTAATCATAAGAATAGATTCTTTCAATGAAGTGCTAAGAACCTGGTATCTCATCTTATCAATTAGACATGAGATCAAGAAATACATTGTTATCAAAACCATTTTTAGAGCATATTCAAAAATTGTTTCCACTATCTGAGCTACTCCTCAGCAATCAGATCCCTCCAACTCTTCTACAAATGTATTGTTTATTATGATACAAAGACATAGCGTGTTTGCTAAATATTCACATCCCATTATGTCAATGAAAGCTTATACTAAAACCAAAATCAAATACAGGCATATACAAAATAAGATATTAATTATATCTTAATAAAAATATATTAAAATTACAAATAAGAGAGAAAAAACTTTAAGCAATTGAGAGAATATCATTCATTCATTTATTCATTCAAAAATATGTTTTGAGCACTTTACTAGATAAGGTAAATGAGTGGGAGAAAATGGACCAATTTTTGATTTGGAAAAAAGTTTATATTTCAATTGGATGAGAGTGACAGTAGGCAATAAATATATTAATAAGTGAAATATGTAGTATCTTAGAAGGTCAAAATTTCTGCAGGAAAACAAAAATAGAGAAGGAAAAGGGAACTAGGAGAATAAGCCAGGTGGAGAAGGTTAAAGTTTTGAGTAAAGTAGACCCCATTGAGAAGGTGACATTTGAGTAAAATTTTTAAGTGATAAAGGATTTAGCCATATAGATATTCAAGTGACAAAGGTCCCCAAACTCCTGCAGCATGCACCAAGATCAAGGGTGCAGGATGGCTGTCAGGGAGGATGACAGTAGGCGAAAAGGTCAGAGAGCTTATGATGAGCTTGACTTCTGTGTGCCATTGACTTTTTTTTTTTAATTTATTCATTCATTCATTCATTCATTCATTTATTTTAATTTGGCGAGCAAGAGAGACGGGAAATGAGAAAGCAAGCCACCAGGTCTGGGACTCAAACTGCACCTGGCCATGTGAGAGTGTCCAGTGCCTTACCCACCACACCACCTGCTGACCCCACCATTAACTATTTAGACTGAGCAAAATAGGAACCATTAACATTTTGGAAAAGGCAAGGCCTGGTCTAATTTTCATCTTAAGTGAATGATTCTACCTGCATTATTAGGAATAGAATGTAAGAGGACAAAGAGAGGAGGAAGACGAGAGACTATTAACACAGGCTAAGATTACAATGTATGAAGCGAGGAGTTGGATTCTGAAAATATTTTGGGTGCATAGCTGACAGTATTTTATAATGAATAGCACGGAGGGTAAGGAAAATATCAAAGTTAAAGATAAATCTATGAGTCTTAGCCTAAGATACTATAGACAGATGGAGTTGCTATTGATTGAGATATAGACTTTGGATGGAGCACATTTTGGTATGCACACATGAAAAAAGTCAGAATATGGGCATTTCCATTGTATGGGGTGGCTGCTAGAAGCCTTGCACAATGCCAATGGCTAGGTGCATAAGATTGAAATATCCATAGTTTTAGCACCTCCCCCCTCCAAAGAACTCACAGTCATGTCGGTCAGCTGATAAAACAGACTAGGGATGCTCCAACCAAAAAGGAAGTTGTCTAGGTGGGATTTATGCCTAACTTCTAAAATATCACCAAATCTTAGAATGCTAAAATGTGAAAAGGTAACTGTACAATTAAGTTTCAAAAATTTGGACCTCATATCCCATATTAATAAAGTCAATAGAATTCATTCTAATATTAATAACAAATTATAATATGAAAATAATGTACTAAAGATCCCTAAGTTCTTTATATCTTTTATTTTATATAAAAGATGTATTAGTGCAAACTAAAAATAATTTACCCAAATGTTTAAATAAATGCGTGATGTGAAAGGAACATACTAATAAGTGAAACTAGGAATTCGTTACTGTATTCTTCCTTTTGATGTTGAGCAAGCATATCACCATATCCATGATTTCTATGGACCTTAGACCAAATGAACTGAGAGTGTGACAGCAATTACTGTCTTTTAAAACACAATATTTTGCTTAGATTATGGAAGAAATCCAACATTAGAGTAAACATTCCAAAATACAAAGAAAACAAAGAGTACTCAATTAGAAAAGGTTATTTTTAATTCTGTCTCTCAGGGTAAATCACTACTAATATTTTGATGTTTATCTTAAGACAAAACTTATAAAAATATATGTTTTAGAATAAGTGTAAACACACACACAGTTTTATTAACATTTACCAATTTCCCTTAAAGATGATTTGAACGAAAAAATTGATTTATATGTGTAGACCAATACTCATGAAAAAGTGCTAGTTAAGGTAATAATAAATATTTTAAAATAAAATAATGTTATCAGAAGGGGGAGAATATATCTCTAACAAAAAAGAAGTTGATTATTTAATGAAAGTAAGAGTCTACTAGAGTATTTATTTTCCTATAAAATTTTTAGCACGTGTAGCATGCATCAAGTGAAAAAAAAATCAGTGTTTTATATATGTCTTATCAGTGTTGATTTTTTTGTGTGGCAAGGTCTTAATATTTGCTTTCTATTGATAATAGTCATTTCATCTTTTGTAAACGTTATGCTTTCTTATATTTTTTAGAGATTTTTTTTGCTATAGGGCATGCGTGCTCGTCAGAAAGACAGAGAGACAAAGAGACAGAGAGACAGAAAGCGAGAAACCCCACCCCCCCCCCAGGGGGGATGGCCTTGCCGCAATCCCTTCTTCTCCATTCTCCGCTCAGGATCTTGGGCACGCACATACATGCACCCACGTGAGTTTAAGCCACCGGGTCCAGGACTCAAACCACAGTCGATTACATGGGAATCCAGCAACAGCCATTACGCTAACTGCTGGTCCCTGCTTTCTTATATTAAATTGTCAGAAAAGTCACGACATATTTTTTTGTGTTTTTCTATGCAAATACATGCCATTACTATTCAGACAACCTAATATGTTTTAATATTATGTGTATGCATGTTGGAGTATACACACACACATATGCACACACATGCACATGTAGCCACCTGCTAAGTACTTCTTTTGATCACTGGTACAATACTAAATGAAGGTGACATAAGGTTATATTCATGAATATAATAGTGAATATTACATAGAGTTTAATATGTACCTAGCACTCTCCCATGTGCTTTCCTTTTTATCTTTTTCTTTTTTTGGAGAGGTTTTTGCTATCGGGCGCGTGCGCTCACCAGACAGACAGAGAGAGACAGACAGAAAGGGAGCAATCACCTCCCAGGGGGGATGACCACGCCACAATCCCTTCTCCTCCATTCTCCTCCCGGAATCATGGGCACGCACACACGCCAGGCGTGAGTTTCAGCCACCCGGTCTGTGACGCCAACCGCAGTCGACTATGTGGGAGTCCAGCGACATAGCCATTACGCTAATTGCTGGTCCCTTTCCTTTTCTATCAACTCATTGAAACACCTCCATGAGTTAAGAACTACTATAATCACTGTTGTACTGATGAGGAGTAATGAGTTGCAGAAAGACAGAGTGCCCTAGCAGTGCTTATTTACAGTAGATAACACAGATAGGAGGTGGCACTGGTTACTACCCTAGATAGCAGGTTGAGAAATGTGTGCCCTTGACTGCTACATTCTTCTGCTTCATGTAAGCTCTGCAAGTCAATGTCTGCTTTTTCAGATGTATAGCTGTTTTAATTACACTGGATAAATATATGTGATTGTGAATGATCACTATGACTCTTAACCTAAAAATCTGAAGTTTTAGCCTGAATGTTCTCTGTGAACTTTTTTTCCAGGCAATTTATATTTACCAATTGCATTTTACAATTATTCAACCAATTTACATTTCTAATTTTTTCATAAGATCCCAGAAACTTTTCTTAGATTTTAGCACCTCCTGTTATTTTCCAGTATTTATATAGCCATGATTTTTTCTCCTCAGCCTTGAAAAATAAGTTATTTGTAATCTGGCTTCCCCAATAGCAATGAATAAGTCACTGTACTAGCTGACCTGGTTCTATTATTTCTGAGGGGACTAGTATATATCTAACATTATATCTGATATTTAAATAAATCAAAGGCATGGATTTTCTCCTTGGAAGAATATACAGCTCAATTGAAAAGTAGATAGCCTACTTTTCAAACAAAAATTGCCATACCAATGTTTCTCTGATTTTTTTTTTCCCCATAAAAGGCAGTGACTTTCACCAAGCCACATATTCCAGTGAATAAACACTGCGGATGATGCACAAATCCTATTTACTCACTTAAAGAGCACCTATTTCTTTAAGGCAATACAGTGAATGATATGTTAATGTGTGACAATATTGTCACTATAGAAATGTTTATTTCCATAATAATCTTTTTCTTCTTTAACTATTTATATTATGCACTCTTGATTTTTGTAAATAGTAACTAAGTATTAGTTACTACTTGCAACTATTGACATCTTGGTTTAGAGTAGCTTTTTCCATTTCAGAGTCTTAAAGAGATTGTGTGATCATGGAAGATTTGATTAACAAGATGGGCCTTGAAGGATGTAGAACTTTGGTATTCAACTTTTGACAGAAATGATGTTTTTTTAAGTTGGTTTACTTTTACTTAAATAAATAATTTTTTCTTGAATTATATTTTGGCCAAAGCAACAACAAAACAAAAACTATTCCGTTTCTCCAAGAGCATCCATTGAACTGGTTACATAACTCTGTAGTCAAAATTGTATTGTATTCTGTTGTATTTGTGTTATACATTTTTATTGGCATAACCTAGAAGTAAATTTAATTCTTCTAATAAAGTCTTGTATCTGACTAAACAATATATTGGTTTTGCCACATAAAAATAGGCAAATATATGGCCCCTCTCAATTCTCTCTGACCGGCCCATGAGGCATAATTCTCTTACTTCATCCTCTATCAGTTGTACCTTTCTTCTTAGCATAGCTTATGAACTTATTGGTCCAAAACTGTAATATTCTCTATTTTGTTTCCAACTGTAGTATAGTACATTTTATACATTGCTCTATTTGGCAACACATTTATTAAATATTGTGGCCTATGAATTAAGTTGTATTGTAAGGAGTGCTATCAGTTATACCTTTCTTCTTAGCATAGCTTATGAACTAAGGTCCAAAACTGTAATATTCTCTATTTTGTTTCCAACTGTAGTATAGTACATTTTATACATTGCTCTATTTGGCAACACATTTATTAAATATTGTGGCCTATGAATTAAGTTGTATTGTAAGGAGTGTAAAGTACATGAACTCCTTGAATAGTTTGGGAGACAATTACCATTTATCCTATAAACGTATTCAAAATCTAAATGTATTTCAAATGTCCCTTGTAGGTCTATTTTCTGACATCCTAATTAAATTTTCTTTTCACCCAGTTTATATTTTCCCAGTGTTGAAACGCAAAGACCAGATGACAGATTATTTCATAGTTAATCTCTCCATAAATTTGTAAACTTGTGATATAAAGATCTGGATTCCAGTTTACTAGAAAATAAACCCTTGATCTTACTGTTATGCTGGGCAGAGCTCCAATCTTAAAATTTATGTAGGACTCCATAAATGATTTGAGGATAATAAAACACAGTTTCAAATTTTCATGAGAGTCATAGGAAAACAAGAACAAAAGATTTCTGTAATTCTTAATGGTTCTCCTTCTATAATTATATCCAAAATCAATATTATCCTTTCATTATTAATGCAAGATATATATATTTAAAATAATAAAATAATGCAGTTTTATTCCTTAGTAAGGCAAGTCCCTGATTTTATGTTTTTATTGGCAGTGAGTAACATAGTAATGTTGTCTTTCTGTCTGTCTCACTCATGGAAGAAATAAATAAATAAACTTAAAAAAAAATAGAGAAAATATCACCCCTTCTTCAAGTCACTTGAAGCCTAGGGAGTTACATGGTTCTTAAGAACATATTCTGGATCCCTATTTTATTTATTTTTATATTAATTAATTTATTTATTGAGAGAGAAGGAGAGAGCCACCCCTAATAGGCTATTCACACTGTAATCTACCCCCAGCTTAAGCCAGCCAGGACCACAGAGAAGTTCATATACACTTGGTGGGTGCTGGAAGACTTCGGAACATGAACCAGAACCTACTTAAATGGGTCCAGCTCTGTTGCTGTTGCACTATTCTCTGGACCCTGTATCCCTATTTTCACCCCACTAGCACAGTAAGTTGATCCTGAGTAGGTTAAGACTCCTAGTTAATTTGTAAAATTTGAGTAATAGAATAGTAGTCTCTACCTTGCTTACCTCAGAAGTGTGCATTATTTCTAAAGAAGAGATTACAGCAATATTCAAGTAAAGGGGAGTGACTACTAGGTTTTTATTTCACCTTTATTCTATATTCCCTTTTCACAAAAGCCAATTGAATGGCAAGGACATTACATGTTAGCCTAGGCCTCCAAAACTCACAGTTTGGTACCTTAGGAAATAGAAATCAAGCCTAAACCCAAGCAGTAGTAGTGGTGGGATTGTAGGCATAGGCTATGAACTTTAGACAAAGCAACACTCACAAAGTATCTCAGTTTACTCCTTGGTAAGGCTGAGAGGGTAATAGGACCTCTTTCATTAGGCTATTGTAACTAATAAGTGGACAAAAATGTTAACAATAGATTCTTACTGTAATTGGTTTATATTTTCAGTATCAAAGTTATTTATTTTTTAAAAAGTTAAAAAGTTAAAATTAACATAGTTCTGTAGTCTTTATTCTAGCTACTAGCAAATTTTCTATCAATTCAAGATAATTGTTCCTTCTGTTTTTAAAATTAATTGAATTCTAAGGCCAGCAAATGGCATAGTGTTTAAGGCACTGGACTATCAACCATGGCTGACCATGGTTCATATCCCAAACCTGGTGGCTTGTTTTCTCATTTTTGCTCTCTCTTTCTCTGTGTCTCTTTCTCTGATGAGTACACATACCCTATAGCAATTTTTTTAAAAAAAAAAAACAATTAATAAAAGTTAATTTAAATTCAATTCAGCATTTGGACTAATTTAATGTTTTCACTTGTCTTCATCTCTGATGCTTAATTATGGTCCTGGCAGCAGGTGGATATGTGGATACCTATACGTCCTATCCTTGCTGTTCTCCAAGGTTGTATAACAGGATCATCTAGGTACTCATCATTGTACAGTGGCACCTGCTGCTGACATCCATGATCTTTATGGTCTCTGGTTGAGAAGTATACATGGTGTGTTTTCATTGTACTCATCTTTGTTGATGGACTGTTATGCTACAATAACAATGACCACAGTGGTTTGTAACAACAAAGACTTAATTCTTGCTCTGGCTGTATAATCACTGAAGGTCAGTAGAAGTCAGCTCAGTGTCGATCTTTATTCCAAAATACATTCTGAAAGAGTGGTTCCTACCAAAGATTTGGCCTAATTCACAGTACAAAGAAAAGATAGATGATTGGAGCAACATAATGGCTCTTAAAGCTCCTACTAAGAACCACTTCTATCACTGCAATTTACATTTCATTGACCAGAAAAAGTCATATGCCAATTTGATTTCAAATTTCTCCTGGGGCGGAGCAGCAAATTTTTTCTTCTAAAGAGTGTAACTTGGGGGAACCAGCAGTTAGCATAATGGCTATGTCGCTGGACTCCCATGTAGTCGACTGCGGTTCGCGTCCCGGACCTGGTGGCTTGAAACTCACACCGGGCACGTGTGCGTGCATGCCCAAGATCCCAAGAGGAGAATGGAGAAGGGATTGCGGCGTGACCATCCCCTCTGGGGGGTGCTTTCTGTCTCTCTGTCTCTCTCTCTGTCTTTCTGGTGAGCGCACGCTGTTGGCTGGGGAGCCCCCCCCACCCTAAAGCAAAAAAAAACTCTCAAAAAAAAAAAAAGAATGTAACTTGGGGCCAGCAGGTGGCATGGTGGTTAAGGTGATGGACTCCCACATGGATGACCACAGTTTGAATCCCAGACCTAGTGGCTTGCTTTCTCACTTCCTCTTGCTCTCTCTTTCTCTGGCAAGAACATGTGCCCTATAACAAATTTTAAAGTAATAATAATAAGCTAAATTAAATTAAATAATTCTTTAAAAAATGCAATTTATCCCTTTATACTGACTTATTTGGGTCCACCAGATTTCTGGCATAAGCATATACCCTTAGGCGGCTACATGCACTTTTTATAAGCTATACCACAGAAAACAGGAGAGCAGGACACCACACCTGCCCTCAGTTACATCAGCCTAGACACACCAGAGTCCAGAGTTACTGACTGGTGGGAGATAGGTAGCTTCCTAATGTGGTATCATCAAGCACTTTTCAAGCTCGGTTTCTAATCAAGTTCCAAATATAGTAGACACTTGAATGGGACTTCCCCTAACATTTGCAGGGCTCAAGTCAACAGTAAAATTAGAGACTTCCACATGATATATCTAAATATTTGAAAGTTATAAGATATGCTATCAAACTATCACATAAAATATTCTCTTGTTTTCCATCTTGACAAATAAATGTACACTAATGTATAGAAAGTTAGTTCTTTGTCAAAATATGATATCTCTATCTTCCCAATTCCAGAATTCAGGCACACTTTTTTTTTTTTTTTGGAGAGATTTTTCACTGTAGGGCGCGTGCGCTCGCCAGACAAACAGAGAGAGACACAGAGACAGAAAGCGAGAAATCACCCCCCAGGGGGGATGGTCACGCCGCAATCACTTCTCCTCCATTCTCCTCTCGGGATCTTGGGCACGCACGCACACGCGCCCGGCGTGAGTTTTTTAAGCCACTGGGTCCAGGACACGAACTGTGGTCGACTACGTGGGAGTCCAGCGACATAGCCATTACGCTAACTGCTGGTTCCCAAATTCAGGCACACTTTGATGGGCCTTCTCTTCCTACCTCCAGGTCTCTGACACCCAAAGAGGCTCTGTGTGTATATATTAGGACATTCTAGCGAGCCTTTTTATGTTCTACTTACATCTTCTACTTCTAGGGATACACTCACCAGGAATATCTCACTGTGAAGACCACCACCTAGTCCTTGAAAATGAGTTCACTGACATTTGAGTTGGACATTCAGGAGGCCTTGACCCTGCAAGTCTACAAGGCAATGATGGACTCTGACTGAACCCATCATTGTGGACTCAGGACCCTTCCCAAAATGGCATGGAACAGGGGAGCCCCAACTATGGTCTAAGGGTGCCACATTAAATAAATTTTAGAGATTGTAAGTGTAAGTTAGTCCAAATTGAAGTATATTTTCACATATTTTTGTATGTCAGTCTTTATTAGTCATGAAAAGATTCTACATGATTATACTTGAAAGCTATCTGTGGTCTCACTTCTGTTCAGCTGCAGGCACTTTAATGATCCCATTATGATTGGCCTTACCTTGTTTTCTGAGTAAAACTGACCCAGCCAGGGAGTAGTTGAAGCAAACCCTATCCATTCAAAATATGTCTGCCTTTGAGGAAAGAATTTCCTGAACTTTTTTTTTTTTTATAAATAATTGTTTCATGAATACTTTTAAAAGATAGACTTATTTATAAAAGTGTGTATTCTTTTAGGATCCCTATATCTGCTATGTAGAGTAATATCTATTTGTCTTTGCAAATAAATCAACAGAAATTTTGCTTTTGCTCTAAGAACATGATACTAACTGATGAGGATGTCCATGTCAGCGTGATGAATCACTAGTGACTTATCTTCCTTCCTTGGCAGGCTCTCTGTCTGAAAAAGGGAGAAGTCCTTTTTGCATAGCTGGCTAAGATTCAAGGGATATGCCTATGGCCAAGACAAAGAGGTTTTTGCCCTGAGCAAAATTAAATGAGACTTTAGTTCTGGCCTCACTAGTACCCAAACTTCAAGTTCTCTGATCCCAAAACCACCATCACATACCATGTGCTCAAATGAATACGGGATAAGTGGGGTTAGACTGTAGAACCTCTCTAGAAAAACTTGAGTGGAATGGCTTTTCAAATGTGAGTTGTAACATGTGAGTTAGAATTCTGCTTAGTATAAGAATATTCGTTTTTTTTTCAGTTGCTTGTCATTCACTACCAAGACAGTTTTTAAGAAAACTGCCAACATCTTACATGTATTTTATTTTTGGATTCTCATACAGGGAAAATATGAAAGAGAAAAACCTCACATGTAACCAGGCTAGAACAAGGAAGACAATTACTTTTCCCTAATGATGTGTTCTATTTTCTTAGTTTGTTATTTCATTAATTTCCTAACTTCATCTTACGCTGATTTTGATTCTAGATATTTCTCCTGAACACAACTTGAACAACAGATGTTTGGATTAATTTTCAAAATATTGTGTAACTGTGGTGTAAAAGGCAGTTTTCTTTTTTTTCTTTTTTTTTTTAAAGAGATATTTTTGCTATACAGTCTGTGCACTCGCTGAAGAAACAGAGAGACTAAAAGTGAGAAATCAACCCCCATCCCCCCACCCCCCACCCCAGGGAGGGATGGCCACGTCGCAGTCTCTTCTCCTCTACTCTCTTCTCTGGATCTTGGGCACCCATGCACATGCACCCAGTATAAGTTTTAAGCCACCAGGTCTGAGACTCAAACCATGGTCAACTTTGTGGGAATCCAGTGACATAACCATTATTGCATCTGCTGGTCCCTTAAAATCAGTCTTCTGTGAGCTGGGTAATGATAAGAGGCAAGCCAGGGATCTCAGTCAGAGAACTCTCGTTTTAGAGCTGAGGTCAAGGGCAGGTTAGAACAGGCGCACAGAATAAGAATTAAGCACATTGATAATAAAGACAAAGAAAAGAAAGACAGAATGACAGGGGATAGGGACTGATAAAATATAGGGAGCCCTCTCTGATGAGGTGAGATCTGAGCAGAAAAATTAATAAAGAGAAAGAAAAAGCAACGAATGTGAGCATTTGGAGGGACTCTCGGCCACCAGAATCAGCATAAAGCACAAATGCCCAAGAAAGGGAACAGTTTAGTGTGTTCTAAGATTGGAACAAAAGCCATTGTGATGAGAATATAATGAACAAAAGAAATGAATAAAAGGAAATGAGGAGGGTTGATTATTCAGGGATCGAATCAATTAGGGTATCCTAGGCTATTTTAAGGTAAGTTCCATCTTCTTTTTAGCAGGAAGTCACTGGAGGATTTCAGCTGAGGAGTAACATAATCCAATATATACTTTTAGGAGATTACTTTGGTGGCTGAGCGTAGAATGTATTTTGAGCCAGGATATAAGAAGGTGGGTGACAGGATGGGAAAGAGAGGTGGGTGACAGGATGGGAAATAGTGGAAGCAGGGAGCAAGTTAGAACAGAATTTTCATGTGTAACCTGAATCTATTTCTGACTTGGGGTCTTTCCAAGTAAGAAAATAAGTCATCATCCATACTCTGTTCACTTAGGGTTTGTTGCTTGACCTTTGACCTAGATTTGTAGTTTCTGACCCCCTTATTTCTTGATCTCTTTTTCCCTTTATCTAAAATATGTCGTGAAGTCACTTATATTTGCTGCAAATATTGAGAGCTCTTTCTGACTTCCTGTGCAGAGGAATGTGCAGAATTTTCTTTCTGGTAAAGACACCTAGCAAATGCACCTGAAGTTACCAGACCTGGATGTCCAGATGGATGACAGTATTTACAGGATTATGCACTGTTTGCCAGAAGTTGATAAATATTCAAGAGCACATAACTATGCTTCAATAATTTTACATAATAAGCAGATATGTTTTATTTTTTTACCTTATTCTGGTTTAGTCATTTTAAGTTCTTCAATTATGATTGATGAGAAAACCAACTTTATGGACATGGAAATTCCCTCTATTGAAGAAGCAAAAATGCCAAAAAAAAATTCCTCTTATTTTTTTCCCCCAAGTTATTGGATGCTAGCAGCTGGGTAGCATTAAGAGGATTAGAAACATGCATGGTCTTCCATTTAGTTTTCTGTCCTTATCATACATGTCCAGTCTAATTTCTGGAACATCACTTTTGTTGTCAGTTATTAATCTTTCTGAGGTGGAACAGTTAGTGTTTTGGTTCAGTCAATAACTCCTTTGGTATTAAAAATGCTCTCTAAATGTGGGGACTCATGTGTGTTCTTTCATTTCATTTCTGGCTGTGTCTCACCCTTCCACTTTGGTAGAGCAGTGGTAAGAGCCAATTCCATAGAATTATTTATGAAAAAAAAAAAAAGGCTGTGGATTTAGTGGGGAGAGGAAGGTGTTTCCCATTGCTGGGAGATGTTGGGTGATTTCCACATTTCTTTTTTTCAAAATTCTCATTGTAATTTCTGTGCTTTCAAGGGATGCATGTTCACAACAGAAATGAGATTGTAGTTTCAACTGAAAAGAGCCATAAATAGGAAAAATATTGCCATGTTTTCTAACAGATGCTCTCTCTGGCTCAAAGCTTGAGTCTATCAAATTATTGAAAGGAGCATTTGTAACATCATGCCTCAGTAAGGAACAGAAAAAAATCTTTCTGAAAGATTTTGTGTATTTAAAATTAACTACTACATTTGGGTGGGCAAATGTGTTAAATGGTAAAATTTGAAAATTATGTGAAGATTTTCTTGGACCTGTGTCATAGAAGGCTTTTTCCTTTCTTAGGATAGTTATCCTTTTGTTGTTTAAGTTTATTTTTTCATGAGTGAGAGAAAGAAAGTGAGAGAGAGACAGCACCCTCAACTGGATCTCACACCACAATTTTCCCAGCCTTCCCAGCCAGCTATAATCACAGGAACATGTATCCAGCACGTAAAAGCCCACCAGGAAACTGAACCATCTATCTCCCATATAGATCCAACATCGCTTAAGCAGCATGCTACCATCCATCATGGAGCTGGCCCACAGCTATCTTATGTTTCAGATCGAATCCAGGAGGCCAGACACTGGCACGAGGTAAAATAAGTGATGCTGACTCATATGGGAAGGGTCTGGATTCATGTTCAGAGATCTCCCTTCTGAACATGCATGTGTACATGATCTGGGACTGGCTGGAGCTGTAGGTGGGCTGGAGCTGTAGGTGGACTGCAGCATTGGAGACCCTGTTGGGGATTATGTCTCTCTTTCTATCTTTATCTCACTCACTCATGAAAAAAAAAAATTAAATAAACATTTAAAGAAAAAAAAAAAAAAAGACCAAGTCTAGGCAGCCATACTTTCACTTTAGCTTATCTAGGAGGGTCTACTTTTGTTTTACTTTAAGACACAGGTGATTTTGATGTGTCAATTTATGTAATAGATGTAAACTTGCATTTTTTTTTGAGAGAGATTTTCACTATAGGGCGCGTGCGCTCGCCAGACAGACAGAGAGAGACATTAGAGACAGAAAGCGAGAAATCACCCCCCAGGGGGGATGGTCACGCCGCAGTCCCTTCTCCTCCATTCTCCTCTCGGGATCTTGGGCACGCACGCACACGTGTCCGGCGTGAGTTTTAAGCCACCGGGTCCGGGACGTGAACCACGGTCGACTACATGGGAGTCCAGTGACATAGCCATTACGCTAACTGCTGGTTCCCTAAACTTGCATTTTTAATCTTCAGTAACCACATCATCTTTGTGCCTCTATTTTTTTTTTAATCAAATCTCTGGTCTGGAAGAATATGATCTATGCCTTCTTTAGCTCAAGATATAAGATTTAATGCTAATACTGTAATGGTATCACTGCTAACAATACCCTATGTTAATAAAATAGTTTCTCATTTTCCAAGCTAATTGATGTAGTGAAATTTTTTGAGTCTTGACAATGAAGTTGGGATCAGCCTGCCTCTATCTATTTTTACTTTCTAATTCAGTCTGTGTTTTACAACAAATGATCTTAAAGGAAGAAAATCAGTATCTGTAACATATCAAATGCAAGTTCTTTTAAAAACAATGAGCCAGGATAGACTAGGATTGTGGTAACAAACAATTCTCAAAGTATAAAATATAAATTTGACATGAGATTTAGTAAGGATGCATGAGAAGCTATAATTTCCAGAAATGCCATTTTCTGAGCCCAAGAAAAAAAAAGTTCTGCAGGGAGTAAGTAAAATGTTCTAGACTAGAAATTACATACTCACAGCTTATTAACCAGAAGTAATAACATGGCCCTAAGAACTGAGGAGTGGATATGGGGCTCTTGTGCCACTCGGAGAAATATAATTCTACATGTGTTCTAAAAGAGAGAGAAATGGAATGTCTTGATAAACACCTAATCACTACCATGGCACTCCACTATTGGTTTTCTATAGACTGCTCCACTGAGTTTCAAATATGTGATTTCTTTCCAGCAACATAGCCTGAGAAATCAGTCCTTGAAGAAAGTCTAGAAGAAAAAAGGCTCTCAAAACCAGAAAGGAAAGGAAAGGGTTCTCCTTTTTGCTTTAGATTCTGAGCAGTTAGAAAACACAAGCTGGTGTTCGTATTAGTTTGCTTCTTTACATTTGCACAATGACCATCCCATGAATTGATGTGCCCCAGCATATACCCTAATGCTGGTGGAGAACAGTGTTTAGTTGCATTCTGTCTCTGAGATTAGATTTCATTTGGGAGAATTGCATTTATCTGGCACTTTCCTGGCATCCTCAGACTTCTGCTTCTCTGGGAAATGCTTCCACACCAGGAAATCAAAAGCCATTAATAATCATTCATTAGAAAAGAAGAGCAGATCAAAAAAATATTTCTGAGTTGTGCCTTGGCCTTGCTCAAGGGAATTCTGTTGGTCCATTTCCAAACATTCTGTTAGGGTCTTCAGATTTTATACCAAAAAAAATTAACCATAGTCTTAACATCACTATTGGGCAGATATGTCTACTTTCTACTGGGAATACCTGCCAAAAGGTATATAAGTTTGCATTCTTTGCTACTTAAAATGATCAAGAAGTCTGATAAATCCTTCTCTTTCTTTTAAAAGTTATCTTACCAGACTTTTTAGGAATGAGTTATGTACAATATACTACACATTTTTTAAATGTATAATTTGATGTGATTTCACTTAAATAAGCACCAATAAAATCATCAAAGCAATAACAGAAGAAACAAATCCCTCAGTCCTGACAGTTTCCCAGCATTTCTATAATACATCCTTCCCTCCAGCCTTCCCCTTGCCCACCCCCAAGCAATAAATGATGTTTTCTGTGTCTTAGATTAATTTTTATTTTCTAGAATTTTGCATTAAAAAAAAATCATAGAGTATGTACTTACTTTTTCTCTGACATCTTTCATTCAGTATAATTTTCTTGAGGTTTAGCCATATTGTTGTACATACTAGGGATTGATTCTTGCTATTGCTAAGTAATATTCCATTGTATGAATATATCATAATTTGTTTATCCATTCACCTATAGACAGACATATGTATTCTTTATTTTTAATTTTACAAACTAATCTGCTATGGATATTTCCATATATGTCTGTATGAACATAGAATTTCATTTCTCCTGGGTAAACAGCTAGGAATAGAATCATTAATCATTCAGTAGATGTTTTCTTTTGTTTGTTTGTTTTGCCTTGTTTTTGTGTATGTGTGCTAAAGGGCATGTACACTCACTGGAGAGAGACAGAAAGAGAAAGTGAGAAATCACCTCCACAATCCATTCTCTTCCATTCTTCTCTTGGGATTTTAGGCTGGGACGCATTTGTGCCCAGTGAGTTTTTCAAGCTGCCAGGTCCAGGACTCAAACTGTGGAGTTAGCCATGAGGGATCCAGCATCATAACTACCATGCCATCTGCTGGTCTGGTAGATGTGTATTTAGCTTTTTAAATAACAGCCAAACTCTTTTCCAAAGTTCCATAGCATGTTTTTTTCTTAAACATACTGTATGAGAGATCCTGTTACTTTTGTTTATTTATTTGTTTTATTTTGGGAGGAGATTTTTGCTATAGGGCTTGTGTGCTCACCAGAGACAGAAAGAAAGAGAAAGCGAGAAATCACCCCCACTCCCCCAGAGGATGACCATGCCACAATTCCTTCTCCTCTATTCTCCTCTCAGGATCTTGGGCACGCATGCACATGCACCCCATGTGAATTTTAAGCTGCCAGGTCCGGGACCCAAACTACCATCGACTATGTGGGATTCCAGCAACGTGACCATTACACTTTCTGCTGGTCCCAAGAAAGATTCAGTTTCTATACTTTCTCTTTCAAAACTCAGTATTGTCATCCTTTTCCATTTTAATACATATATAGCAATATTTCCGTGTGGCTTAGATTTGCATTTCCCTAATAACTAATGATATTGAACATCTTTTCATATGCTTACTTGTTACCCATGTGTCATTTTTTTATGAAACCTAATTTTCACAGCTTTAGCCCATTTATTTACATATTTTGTTTTATTGAGAGCTTGGCTTTTTGTATTAAAATTTTTAATTTTGAGATAATTACAAATTTGTGCAAGTGTGGCTTTGATTTGCATTTCCCTAATAACTAATGATATTGAACATCTTTTCATATGCTTACTTGTTACCCATGTGTCATTTTTTTATGAAACCTAATTTTCACAGCTTTAGCCCATTTATTTACATATTTTGTTTTATTGAGAGCTTGGCTTTTTGTATTAAAATTTTTAATTTTGAGATAATTACAAATTTGTGCAACACTTTGAATTGTACAAAGACATGGTTAACCTCAACTATATAGAATAAGTTGCTAATCTGATGCCGTACTACCTCCTAATGCACTAATGTGCACTTTGTACAGACAGAATTATCCTATATATCCACAATAAAGCCATCACATCCAGGAAACTGACATTTGCACAGGATTATATTCAGACCTCAGTCAGTAAGTTTTTCAATTGTTTTAACAATGTCTTATAAAGCATAACATCCAGTTCAGACCACATGTAGCATTTAATTGGCATCTCTCTTTAGTTTCCTTCAGTCTGCAACATTTCTACATTCTTTCTTAGACTTTTAGTACCTTATAATCTTTAAAGATCACAGACCATTCCATTTATTTTATAAAATGTCCTTCAATTTAGGTTTAAATTTTGATGATCTATTTTTACAGAGAAATCATAGAAATTATGCTGAATTCTTATCATTAAATATTACTTGTAAAAAACAATTTATTGAGGTATAATTGCCAATAAAATATTCACATTTAAAGTATACTGTTTGAATAGACAACTCTCCAAGGAAGAATTATAAATGGCCAAGAGGCATATGAAAAAAAATGTTCAAAATCTCCTGTCATAAGAAAATGCATATAAAACAACAATGAAGATACCATTTAACCCCAGTTAGAATGGCTAGAATCAGAAAAATAAAGAGCAACAAGTGTTGGCAAGGCTATAACGAAAAGGGAACTCTCTTACACTGTTGATGGGATTATAAATTAGTCCAAACTCTTTGGAAAATAAAACCTACAAATAGAACTTCCATATGACCCATTAATTTCACTATTTGTTATTTAGCCAAAGGATAGGAAAATACTCAATTGGAAAGATATTTACACATCCGTGTTTACTAGCATTATTTACAGTTGCTAAACATGGAACCAGCCTAAGTGTCCAAATACTGAAGACTGAGTTGAAACACCATGGTACAGGGACCAACAGTTAGCATAATGGCTATGTCACTGGACTCCCACATACTTGACTGCAGTTTGAGTCCCAGACCCGGTGGCTTAAATTCATGCCGGGGGTGTGTGCGTGCCCAAGATCCTGAGAGGAGAAAGGAGGAGAAGGGATTGCAGTATGGCCATCCCTTCTGGGGGTGATTTCTCGCTTTCTGTCTCTCTGTCTCTCTCTGTCTTTCTGGTGAGAGCACCCTATAGCAAAAACCTCTCCAAAAAAAAGAAAACAAAAACGTGGTACATACATATTACAGAATATTGTACAGCTATAATAATGAGAACCTATCATTTGACCTAAAATGGATAAATATATACTACTTAATGTTGGGGACTGGCAGATGGTGTGGTGGTTGAGGAGCTAGACTCCCACATGACCGACCATGTTTCGAGTCCTAGATCTGGTGTCTTGCTTTCTCATCCTTCATCCCCCCATCTCTCTCACTGGTCAAATTTTTAAAAAATGAAACAATAATGATAATAAATAAAGTTAAATAAAATAATTATTTAAAAAGTATTTAATATTGAGTGAAATGAGTCAGACTTTGAATGACACACATTACATAACCCCACACAATTTGTACTGAGAGCTAGGGCAGCGACTGAGAGACTTGAAAATGTGATGGTGAAAAGGATGAGTATAAATGATAGAGACTGTAGAGAATAGGTGGTGGGTCCAAGGTGCATGTGGATTCTTCTATATGTCCTTATTATAGGCTTTTCCTTTACATTTACTAGGCGGTGTTGGTTAGGGGCATTCTATCATCCCTTCTTGACACGTCAGAATGAATTGTTCCTTTTCATCTCCTTATTAATATTGCCATACCAGCTTTTTCTTCAAACAGTGTTTGGTATACCTTTTTCATTTTATTTATTCTTTATATATTTTTTATAATTTTGTTCTTTGTTCTAAAAATGTCATTGAAAATCATTAATCAATGAATCAGTTTGTAAACCCATTCACCATTTTTATTTCTAACAAATACATTTAAAAAAAAAAAAAAACTATACTATTTGATAAGCTTTGACCTATGAGTGCCTGCAGGTGGAGTGGTGGTGAAGGTGTTGAAATTCCATATGACTGACTGCCATTAAGAGTCCCAGACCTAGAGGCTTTGCTTTCTCACTTTCCCTCTCTCTCTCTGTCTCTCTCGGGTGAGCACACATGCCCTATGGCAAATTAAAAATAGTAAATGATAAATAAAATAAAATGAATATTCTTTTTTGAAAAAACTATTTGATCTATGTACACTATTAACTATAATCAAGATAATAAGCATATCTACAACTTTCCCAAAAGTATTTTGGAGCCCTTTGTTATCCCTCCCCTCCAATTCTTCTCTTCCCCTCCCACACACCAAAGATCTCCTTTTTGTCATTGTAAATTAGCACTTTCTAAAATTTCATATAAAGGTAACAAACAATAAGCACTATTTGTTTTCTTCTTTCACTCAGTGTAATTATTTTGGATACATTCGTATTGTAATAGGTATAAATATTCATTCTTTTCATTTTTAAGGAATATTCTATTGCATGTAGGTATACTACAGTTGTTAGTACCTGTTGATGGACATTTAAATGGTTTCCATTTTTTTACTATTAAAATAAAGCTGCTATGAGCATTTTTACACAGGTCTTTGTGTGGCCATATGCCTTTCATTTCTCTTAGAAAATTATGTTGGTATGAAACAGCTGGATCATCTGGAAAAGTGTTCCTTTAACATTTAAAAAAAAAAATTGCCAAACATTTTTCCGGAGTGGCTGTGCTATTTTACATCCATCAGCATTGGATATGAGATCCAGTTCGGTCACTTTCTTACCAGCACTTAGTAGGGTCAGACTTTCTAATTGCAGATATTTTAAATAGTATGTTGAAGTATTTCATCATGTAATGACTAATAACATTGAAATTTTTTTTCCATAGGCTTATTCATTATCACTATAGTAAGTATGAGCTTTAACACATAATTCGAAATATGCTTGTTTGCAAACTTTCTATGTTATTTGAAAGTCTATGGTTCTGTGTCACAATTCTCCCATACTATCTATCCCCCTTTTTTTTTTTTTTTTTTTTTTTCCTAAGAGAAGAATTAGAAACATCTGGTCTTTCTGTTACTAATCAACACAGTATATGCCTCTGTGTTGATTGGTTGAAAACCTGGTGCACCTTTTCTTGGGGCGCCATTAGAAGTAGACATATACAAACATATCAAGACTGCTGTCTATTTCAAAGTATTTTGTGTGGATGTTATGTTTTGTTGCTATTTGTGTGTTTATTCACTCTCTTGGGTATTTAACATGTACTAATTGGAAGCAGGCTATGGTTTTCAGACATGCAGAAGTAATGACATTTCCTATGAGTTCCCTTGGCTTTTTTTCTCAAACAGCAATTTTTTAGTCAGGGATTTTTTTAATTTCCTAAGAGGTATTGAATTTTATGTTAGGTGTGAGGAAGTGATTCTGGAAATGAAATATCTCATCAACGTTTTATGTACTTTGAGATAGAAATAATAACAACCAAAATATAAACATTCCTGTTTCTTCCTTTTTCTCCTTTGCATACAGCTTAATTACAATTCTAATTGTCCCTTATAATGGGTATAGTCATGTGAGTTCTGGCTAACTAAACAGGAATAGACATAATTTGTGTCACTTTTAAGATCTCCTCATAAAACCCATTCTGTGTGATCCTCAACATTCTTTCACCTTCTTGATGATCTTGTTTAAAGTGTCACAGATCAACAAAATACAGTGAGACTGTTTACCTGAATACCACTTGTGGCCAACCACATAAGGATCAGGAGTGCCCATTTAGTAGATTATATGCTTAATTTTCATTGGGTTAAGTCACTGAAATTTGGAAATATGCCTGTTATAGCAGCTAGCATTAGTCATTAATATGAGGAAGTCATTAAGGTCAGAAAGATATGTCAATAATAAAGTTTTTTTCATTTTTCCACTAGTGCTTCTTTCTCCTTTTTTGGACTTCAGGCTCAAGTCCTTGATGGAATGCCAAAGCCCACTGAGACAACAGTGCTTGGAGTTTAATTGAAAAGCATAACTACTGTGCAACAGTCCTTTTAATCAAGATGTTAAAAGGAAACTTTATTAAACTGTGATTGAATATATAAAATTAAGATGTAATGCATTTTAAATATATTAGCTCAAATTATAAAATATTAAATTAAGATTTAATATATTAAATTAAACACAGATTAAACTAGATTGGAAAAAAAGCCTTTAAAAATCTCAAATACACCAGAGAAATTATTAACCATTTTATTTAAAAATGAAAACCTACCAGAGTGATAAGTGGGGGACTGTTGAGGAAAACCTAGCCACACTGGATACCCAGAAATTACTTCACTAGGTGTATGAGACTATCAGAAGACGGAAGAAGCTGAAATCTGTTTCTGGTTTAAAAAGAATAAGAGCAAAAAAGTAAAGATAAGCTGAATTCCACCAGATCCCATGAGGCTACAGTGCAGTGCCAACTCTGATGGTTAGTACATGTCTCATCTAGTTAGAGTTGCTATCGTTTCTCACACCCAACATAAAAGCCCCTTGAAAATGGTGGTGTGTTTGTGCTTGTTTTTTCATGAAACAAGCTGACTCTCCACTGATACTGACCCTTGAGAGACTTTCCACATGGGGAAATAAAATTTTAAAAGTACATTATTTTAGACCAAAAGAAAACAAAAAAATTACAGAGGTCTATTTTGCCTATTTAATATTAAAGATAAATGAATGCAAAGATACTTTATATTAAACTTAATAAGTCCTGGCACAAAACTCTTGAAATAAATGTTACTTTATCCAATTTTTACAATGGTACTATAAGAAAACTTGTTTTTTTTTCCAAATACACAGAGGAGGAAATTACAAATCAGAGAGGATAAGATATTTTCCAGGGATTAAACAGCTAGAAAGTGATGTAACCAGACTCAAGGCTTTATTGTACTCCAAATCCCATGCTCTTTCCATTCTCTCAACACTCGTGAATATGTGTGTATGCATCGGTGTCTCTGCTGGACTACAGCACTACTCTGTACTTGTGGCTGGATTATGTCCATAACAAGAGTTAGACAGTTTCTCCAGAGGACAAGTTACAATGCATAATCACTAGGAATTAAATTATAGTACAGTATGATGATAATAATAAATAATAATTACAGCAGTTACCACTTATTAAGCACTTAATGATGTGAGACACAATGATAAATACTTGGCTTGCAATAATCTGTTTGATCATCTGAACAAATTAAGAAATAAGCACTATTCATACCTCAGTTTTATAGGTCAGAAGCCTGGGAATTTGAGAACTTAAGAGACATGACCAAAGGCATGAAGCTTTTATGTTGCAACTCTGGATTTAAACAGAATTGCCAACTTCCTCCCTCCACCTAGCAGAGCACTCTCCCTTAACATGCTGGGGATATTTGGATGGAATGAGATAGGGGAATAAGAAGCATGGAGTACCTTGATTTCTACTTTAAGCCTGCTAGGGTGCTGTTTCCCAAGTCGTAGGACCTATAAGTAACATTAAGCCAATTACCACATGGGGACCTTGTCAGGCTGACATGAAGTTTTTGACGTAATACTGAAACAAGTGAGGAAGGTATGTCTGAGTGTATTGTAAGTGCCAGATTAGTGAATGAAGTCTGTTTTTTTAATTTAAAACAGATTCACTGACTCACTTCATTTCACTCTTCTGTAGTCTGACTTCAGTCTTCCTTACTTCATCAAAAGTTACTAGGAGGATTATTAAATCTTAATGGTTTCTTTTTTGTCCGCATCGACTTTGGCTATTCTTACCATATTCGACCACTCCTATCTTTTCAAAATTCTCTTCTAATTTGATTTCTGAACCACTCATTTTCCTAGTGTTGCTCCTACTTCTCTAATAATTCCTTTAAAGTCACTAATTTTATTTTCAACCACCTGGCCACTAAATTTCAGTGCATTTGATGATCTCCCTGGCTATTCGGTCTGCTACCACAGGTACCACTTGTGTACTGACACTGTTTCTTTTCTGGTATGTAATCTCGGTCAAAGCTGAAATCTTCTGGAAACTCATTTTTGGATGAGCTCATTCACACCTTTGTTTCCAAAACTATGTGCAGTTAAAGTCCCTATCTTAATCTCTTATTTCCAACTCCCAGTATCTCAGCGTATCTAGACACTTAAGTCTAGTTATCAAATGTAATGTGCTCCAGACTCATCTCATCTCAAGAAAGGGGTGGTTAGGAAAGCACCCATTAGAATTTGATAGTTATGACCTTTGCCAAGTTGCTTAATGCATCTATGACTCCTTTTCCTATTTCATAAGGGGTGGATAATGATAACACCTTTGCATAATGTGACAAGACCACTCCTCATCTGGCCATGTCTTTTTTACTTAGTTACTCTGAGTCTGCTGATTCCCCCAATAGCCAAAAACTCAACATGTCTATTTGCACATTATCAAACGTTCAACACTATGTATGAAAATGTGTCAACTAAATTCCTCTGGCTCTATTAAGTGTTTTTTCTAATTTGTTACTCAAGGTACTCATAAAATGTTAGTTCTAAAGAAATTCAGTCTTCTGGTATAAGTGCAGCTAAATGTCTGCTCCAGCTGCCTATTCCCAAGAATGACTTTGTTCTATGTTGTAATGCACCTATGAAAGAATATAATCTCTATATTGTAAGGAAATTCTCCCTATTTTCCAGAAAAAGACTAAGTTCAAGTAAGTTCAAAGCCTAGTGCTAAACCTGCACGCACGCGTGCATACACACTTTCCTCTTCTCAGGGTAGGTCAGTGACTGAATCTTTGAATTTATACCACTTTTAGTTCAGGGCCAGCAAAGCTTGCATTGTCCCAAATATGTAGTTTAACCTTTTCATGTCTGATAGAGTTAGCCTGTGTTGGCATTGATCACCAACTATGCTTATAATACTTCTTTGTTCATTTGGAACTTTCGTGTGCATACTTCAAAATCCCTCCCAATATCTTCATGTTAGTAGTGTCTTTTCTGACATAAGCAGAATTATAGCACCTTGTAATATACCTCTTTTATTGTTATTATAGTATTTGATAATAACACCATGTCCCATGTGCCTAGTACAGACTAAATGATCATGTACATTTTCTCATTTAAGCCATAGAACAAGCAGATTAGGTAGCATCTGTGTTTTACAGATGAGGAAATGGACATTCAGTGAGACCAAGTACCTTCTGCAAGATGTACAGTTAACATTTACAAAAACAAAATTTAAACCCAGCCTTTTTGCCATTAGCTCATATGACTCTCCCAACACTGTACTTAGTATGTGGTCTAATAATTACTTCCTTTTTTTTTTTTTTGGTCTATCTCATCTAAAAACATTTTTCTGTTTTATTTCTGTTTTTCAACACAGTATTCATCATATAAAAGAGTTTAAAGATATTTGTTGAATGAATTAGTCCACCAAATAGAAAAAAATTGCCACATTAGTACTGAATATATATTGGAGGTAAAAAGTTAATTCTGAGAAAATAAAAGACATGGTCTCAATTTGTAGTAGCTTACAATATTACAATTTAGAAATAATATAGCATAGTATAAAGTCACTGGAAAAGATTTAAATTTATAATTCTACTTTTGCCAATACCAAAAAGACATATTTTTTCTATTATATGACTTCACATTTTCCCCAAAACCAAAAGGTTAGACTATATCATGAAAAAGCTAACTTCCCACTTTAAACATCTATCACTTCCTTCTATGAAAGTCAATTTGTGACAGCACTACCCAATTTATATGTATAAATCCTGGCGTTTAGTTAGGTTTATAGAAGGCCAGCAGGTGGCATGATTGTTAAAGCACTGGATTATCATATGGCCCATCAAGGATGAAGTCTGGACCTGGTAGCTTGAAAATCACAACAGATAAATAAATAAACATTTTTTAAAAGTTCTTTTAAAAAGGAATAGGTTTGGAACCAGCAGTTAGTGTAATGGCTATGTCGCTGGACTCCCACGTAGTCGACCGCTGTTCGAGTCCCAGACCCAGTGGCTTAAACTCATGCCGGGTGCATGTGCATGCGTGTCCAAGATCCCGAGAGGAGAATGGAGGAGAAGGGATTGCGGCATGACCATACCCCCTGGGGGATGATTTCTCCCTTTCTATCTCTCTGTCTCTCTCTGGCTGTCTGGCGAGCGCACGCGCCCTATAGCAAAAACCTCTCAAAAAAAAAAAAAAAAGGAATATGTTTATGGATTTGCAGATTACAAGATTCCATTAAACGTAACAGGCTTCCAAATCTGTTAAAATTTTTGAATGAATGATTATGAATAGCAAAGGGTTGATCTGAACATTTTACTTTTATTATTTATTTAAAATCCTGAGTTTCAATATCCTCATCTTTTTAAAAAAAAAAAATTAAATAGTTTATTTCCAGAGGGCACATGCTCTCGTTAGAGAGACAGAGACAGAGAGGAGAGGGAGAAAGCAACAACATGTGCATGGTCATGGCACAATCCCTTCTCCTGCATTTCTCCGTCCTGTTTGAATTTGGTGCGCGCACACACATACACACACACACACACACACACACACACATACATGTGCATGCAGCTTGTTGTTCAAGCTACTGGTCAAAGACTCACATAGTGGTCAGCCATGTGAAATCTGGGCTCTCTTACCTATGAAGCCACCAGGTCAGCCCTCAATTTCCTTTTCTATACAATAGAAATTCTATAAAAAGTCCTAACTAGGAACAGGCATATGTAGATACTGGGCAAATGCTATTTTTCTTTCCCTTTCTGCCTCTCATGATTTTCTCTTTTCATCTATAGACATTTAAAATTAATCTTTAAGTCCATATAAATCCTTTATATACAGACTGATCTTTAAAAAGTTTAAGATTTCATAGAGCACCAGAACTGACCAATCAAATCAAACCCTTCTCTTCATTTAGATTCAGCTCTAAACCATCTGCTGGACCTGGATAGGTGTGTTCTGATGAATCATTAGGCCTGGTCCAGATTACTTTGCCTTCACAGTCAGAGGGCGCCCATCTGCCCTATTCAGTTTGTATGTGTCTGTTAACTCACTCTGACTCATCTATGATAGGGCAGTAAAGCTTTCATTTTATACCAGAAACCCCAATTTTGGGTTTCAGCATCATCTTTGTACTGCACACTTTACTAAACAGCATATTTGCATATTTATTTTCATTTAAAATTTTGAAATATAAAAAAAGAAAAAACTAGCACAATGACGATGTAAGCAAGCAAGAAATATTTATTGAGTGCTTTTATTGTATAAGGCATTACAAAGTGAAGAAGATGCTAGAAAATACAGGGATGAGTGGCAAAAAGAACTCTACAAATCTGTAGCTTGATTGTTTTATGGTAACATAAAAAATTTCAATCTCTATATATTGTGATATAGATATGGGGCAGCCCCATTGACTGGTGTTAAGGGAGCTGTATCCTAGGTAGCTAACTGTATAGTTTGAGTCCTAGCCCTGGTGGCTTGAAAAACACATCATGTGCGAGTGTGTGCATGCCTCAAATCCTGATAAGATGGAGAAATAGAAAAGGGATTGTGGTGTACCCACATCCCATTGAGAGTTACTTTCTCCTTTTTCTCTCTCTGTTTCTCTCTGTGTGTCTTTCTGGTGAGTGTACATGCTCTCTATGAAAAAGTTTTTAAAAATTATATTCAAATTCCACTATGGAAAATAAGTTTCAGTATCTACATATTATGATAAAAATATGATTTTATTATTTTTGAGAGAGATTTTTTTTTCTATAGGGCACGTGCACTCACTGGAGAGACAGAGAGATCAAAAGCAAGAAATCACCCCTCTCCCCAGGAGAATGACAATGCCACAATCCCTTCTCCTCCATTCTCCTCTTGGGATTTTGGACAGTCATGCACACATGCCCAGAGTAAGTTTCAAGCTGCTGGATCCAGAACTGGTCAACGTGGAAGTCTGGCAATGTAACCATTATGCCATCTGCTGGTCTCAATTTTATGAAATTTTTAAGTAGATGTCAGTGGTTTCTAATAACCTTTAGGTCCAGATTACTCATTTTAGCAAATACCTATAAGATCTGAAGCCCTATTGAATTAAGTTATTAAAACAAAAATTATTAGTAACAACATCCTCATGAAAGACCTTAAACATTGCAGGATATAATCCCCTTGATTGGAGATTGTTAAGTGTGCAATAGTTAGTGTTTAGTGTCATCCCATCAAATACTGACTCAAAAATATTTAGACCAATTTAACCAGGATATTTTGGTTCTGCTTCGCTACCCAATAATGTAAAATGAAAATACTGTTAAAGTCACCAAAAGACCATTTCTGATTATGACATAAAGGCATTTCATATTTCTTGAGTAAAGGAAAGATAGAGGAAATTAGTCACTAGTTGATCATAACTTGGCACAAAATTGCTAAGTATACAAAAACTATTTAAGAACGGGGAAAAAACCTTATTAATGAAATGTCACAAAATATCACAGTTCATTAGTCTTCACTTCCCGATGCCTAACTGCACTAACTTTTCAATAAAAGGTTCTTTTCATGCACACATTTTTAAAGTGCTGAAAATCTTAATCATCAGATTCACTAAATGCAACAATTAATAATGATTGAAAAAGTAGTTTTGATATATCGAAAATCTCCTTACTTGGAGATTATACTGTGCAAAATATCTAAATTCAACCAAATTAATTATTATGAAGCAGCCTTAAGCTTTAATTTTAATTCTTGGATTTATTGAATTCAAAAAAAGTATTTGGCAACCTGTTTATGCGTTATGTATGTTGTAATTAAAGCTGTAAATGTATTCATAAGCACATTTATAAAAATTATAATGACGTGCGTTTAGAATCTTTGATTTTGTTAACTCTAAAATTGCAAGAAGAATAAAAACTTTTTAAAGAACCATAACTTTTTAATCTTCATGTTATTCTTTTCCTTGTGTTTAGGCAAGTTTTCTTGATTGGTGGCATCAGGGTTTTTGTTACTACACAATCTTCATTATGGGAACCTTTTTCTTCCTTAGATTTAAGTGTTTTGCTTTTTATTAAACTATTAGCATTCTGATATTGGCATTAAAATTAAATAAAGCAATGGAACTCGCATGTGAAAATATCCATGCCTGGTCCCTCAAGCACCTTTTTCTTATTTCTCTCAGAAACAAGAAGGGGAAACTAACTTTTTAGATTCTCTTACTGTTTTTTGTGTTTTGTTTTGTTTTGTTTTGCCCTAGGGCATATGTGCTTACTGGAGAGAGACAGAGACAGGAATAGTGAGAAATCAGCACCCAGGAGAGATGACTATACCACCATCCATTTTCCTCCATCCTTCTCCTGGGATTTTGAGCACACACGCACAGACAATAAGCATGATTTTCAAGTTGCCAGGTTCAGGATTCAACCACAGTTGGCCATGTGGGAGTACAGTACTTTAACCACCATGCCACCTTCTTGCCTTAGATTCCTTTACTTTCCATGTCTCTGACTAATATTCTGTGTGTCTAAAGTCATCTGAAATGAAATCAAAATAACTAATATTTCTCTTTTTTTCTTTTTTTTGGAGAGATTTTTGCTATAGGGTGTGCACGCTCTCCAGAAAGCCAGAGAGAGACAGAGAGACAGACAGCGAGAAATCACCCCCCAGGGGGGATGGTCACGCCACAATCCCTTCTCCTCCATTCTTCTCTCAGGATCTTGGGCATGCACGCACACGCGCCTGGCATGAGTTTAAGCCACCGGGTCCGAGACTTGAACCGTGGTAGACTACGTGGGAGTCCAGCGACACAGCAATTACGTTAACTGCTGTTCCCCAAATAACTAATATTTCTTTAACTATAAAATCAAATAAAATACTGATTTTGTGAATCATTTTGAAATCTACCCAAACAATATTATTTTCATTTTAACATATGTTGGAGAACTAAAATGTACCATAAACAATATTTCCCTTGAGAATATCTCTGCATCTACTTTTCATAATTATTTTCTTGCATATACCTCTAGGGACTATCTAGCTTATATGGTTTATAATTATAAGTATCTTGTTTATAAATATTATATTTAAAAGTCTTAAGCTATGTCTATATCCTCCTATGCCATGTAAATATTCATATACTTTTACATTAATATTACAATGTGCTAGTTGCTCACTTAAATACAACATTTTTGTTGAAAATAAAATAAAATCTTAGATTCTGAAGCCTAGAATTCTTTTTGGAGAGGTTTTTCTATAGGGCACATGTGCTCTCCAGAAAGACAGAAAGACAGAAAGAATGAAATCACCCCCCGGAGAGATGGCCACACTGCAATTCCTTCTCCTCCATTTTCTTCTTGGGATTTTGGGTGCACACACATATGTGCCCAGCATGAGTTTAAGCCACTAGGTCCAAGACTTGAACCGTTGTCAATTACATGGGTGTTCAACAACATAGTCATTAAGCCATTTGCTGGTCCTGAGGCCTAGAATTCTATAACTCAATGTACACTTTAAATAAAGGTAACTAAAGTTTTTTTTTAATTAATTAATTAATTTATTTATTTATTTATTTTACCAGAGAGAGAAAGAGGGAGAGGGAAAAGAGAAAGCATTTCCCATTGGGAATGCTCATGCCCCAATCTCTTCTTCTGCATCTCTCCATCCTATTGAGCTATTGAGATTATGGACACACACACACATACACATACACACGTATGCATGGTATGTTTCTCAAGCCACTGGATCTGGGACTTAAATTGTAGGGTAGGCCACATGGTTCCAGATGCCTTAACTACCAGGTCACAGAACCAGTCCTTCACTTGGTTTTAATAGGAAAGTTATTTTCTGTATTGATGGTACAGCATTCCCTCAGAAAAACAACAACAACAAAAAATAACAAAGACAAAAATCCAAAACTAGCTTCCATTTCATTTTAGAAGGCCTATTCAAGTTTAAACATTATGTATGTATTTTGGCTGAATAAAAAGTTATCATTGGTATATGCCTTCAATTTGCAAAAGTGCTTGTACACACTGGCTATCTAAACTGAGACTACTGTATTAGAGAATATGGATAGTATAAAACATTTATTTTGTGTTATGTTCAGTTGGAAATCAACCTACTAAACATAGGAACTAGAGTCTTCAGAAAAATCAAGAGAGTTTTCTGGAAGACAGTCTTCTGAAATTCATGTTTGGCTAGTGGAGAAAAAATATATAACTGAGTCTAGACTAAATAATGAATTACTAACTTAAAAATTAGATAGCCATGGTCTGAAAAGAATGATTTTTACCAAGAAATCCCAAGGGAGAGGTTGGCATTAGTAACTATTCAATAAAATATTTGTTGAATAAATGGGTAAAATAAATACTCAAGGTCATAAGAAACAAAATTTGATTCATACATGGTATACATCACTGCTGTCTTTTCACTGTCCTAGGTGGATAAGTGTAGCAAGGAGAAAAGGGACCACAGGGTTACAAAACTCCCAATTACGCAAAGATAGAGGGGCTAAAAATTGCTAGAGATTTTTTTGTGAACCTTCAGTACATAAAACTTTATTTATTTATTTTGGTTAAAAAAGAAAGTTGTTCAAAATTCTCAATAGAATTCTGAGCTGCAAAAATAAATAATGATTCTGGAACTCTAAAAGAAGCGGGTTGCAGGATAAACACTGCCAACTGTTGTCTTGCCCCTGGGAAGTTTGATTTTCGCAATCGAGACAAATTTTAATAAAGGAGAGATATCTTATGTAACTTTGAACAACTAGCTTAAAGAAAGCATAAACAGAATTAAAATGAAGAATTGCAGCTTTTTTTTAAAAAAATGGGATTTTTCTCACAATTGGGAATTTGATGTGGAGTTGAGTAATGGATGAAACAATCTGTTAAAAAGTGATTTTGTAAGAAGGTAAAAATAAAAATGAGGAAATATTTGTAAACATATAAATTTGGTACACCAATTTTGTGCAAGGATGACCAAAAAAAATAAAGTAGTACAGAATATGTCTTTTTGTTTTAAGTCCAAAATTCCTCACATTAAATAAATTTTTGAAGAGTGGATATTTCCATGATTTCAACCAGGATATAGTTGGTATAATAACCAAAAAAAAAGTTACCAAACACTGGGAAACAACATTGTGCAAGAGTTTGAGAGATAAAAGGAGGAGCAATGTGTCCAATTGAAACTGTAGAGAGAACTGAGGTGATGGAAAAGAATTACTCAGGTTGGAATCTGTCCGGGAAACTGAACTGTAGTAGGAGCCATGCACATCAGGTGAAGTGTGGAGAAAATGTATACAAAGGCTTTGTGGGATCGCCGAGTCATACACACATGTATAAGTGCTTATGGATGGCTAACACACTTGTGTAATCCCATATGAGGAGGTGCCTCTGCAGTCTATTATATATTGACTCTGAAACTAAATAATAGACTATTATAGTTCCAATTGCTACTCAGTAACTAAAGGAGAGTCATCTGATAGTGACCTGTGTTCATAAAACAAAGTCACTAGGTATTTTTTGAGAGATTGATTTTCTTACTGGATATCAAGTTCAGCCCCAAGCTGATTTCTCTTTGAATAACTAGGCTTACCATATAAGGGAGAAAAATAGGACTAAAATAAAATGTTCTCAAAAGAGCCCAATTTAATCAATACACATTGTGTTCTAGTACTGAAAAATTACACTGTACTTCACAAATATGTACAATTATGATACATCAATAAAAAGAGCAGATTGTTTTCAATTTTGTATTATTAAGTCGAGATATGTAATAAAATAAGATTTGTATGTGATTTTAAATACTTAAACATGTGTAACACTTTGATGAAGACACTAATATTTTGTAATTCCTCTAGTTTACCCAAAGATGCTTTGATGTATTATGGTTCATTTTCTAATGATCTTATTATGAAATCAAATCTATTAAGTCTCTTTAATATAAGGTGGAGAGGGAGCAGGGTGGTGATAGGGGTGCAGTGTACAACACAACATGCTATGAGACAGTCCCACATGAGAAGCTTCTCAGTTTATGTCCAGAGACCTCCTTGAGTATGCTAGGCATGCTTGCCCATGATGTGAGAACGGCTAAAGGGTGGGGTTGGTTCAGGGCATCAAGATCGTGTTGGGAGTGCTTTACTCTCTCTCTCATGATTCTCTTTCTCTGTCTTACTCATGAAGAAAACAAATGAACAAACTTTCATTTATGTTAGAAAAAAAAGTTAAGGGCTTTGGAGTGAGGCATCCTGTATTTTCATTCCACCTGTGCCAATCATAGATATGCAATCTAAAGCACTTTTACCTTCAGTATGGAACTGTGAAGATGACATCAAATATATTGAAATAGTAGTAAAGTCAAGTGCAGCATAATAATGTTTGGTCAATGATATACTGCTTGTACAACATTGGTCTCCAGAAGGAGCATAAAGGCTATGCCATGTAGCCTGGGTGTGCAGGAGGCTGTACCACCTAGGCTTATGTGTGTACATACTGTGATGTGCACACAGTGATGAGATAGCACAGTGATACATTTATCAGAACATAGTCTCATTGGTAATTGACACATGATTCCATTTAGCCCCATGGGTTGTTTTAAGAATGAGTTGGCTTGGGACCAGCAGTTGGTATAATGGCTATGTCGCTTGACTTCCATGTTGTCGACCATGGTTTGAGTCCCAGACCCAGAGGCTTAAACTCAAACTGGGCACGTGTGCGTGCATGCCCAAGATCCCGAGAGGAGAATGGAGGAGAAGGGATTGCAGCGTGGCCATCTCCTCTGGGGAGTGATTTCTCACTTTCTGTCTCTCTCTGTCTCCCTCTGTCTTTCTGGTGAGTACACATGCCCTATAGCAAAAACCTCTCCAAAAAAAAAGAATGATTTGGCTTTGGGGAAGTGATTAATAAACGCTATGTTGTATACTCAAATGACATATTATTAGTCAGCATTGGGCTAGCCTATAGAAATAAAAAATGAAAATGATAAAAATATATCATGCTCTTCCCTATGAGAGGATCACTATTAATAAAAAGAACAAAAACAAAACAAACAAGCAAAAAAAAAAAAACACAAGAAAACCAACAGCTAAAACAAAGTATAATAAGTTGATTAATTCATTAATATATCCCTAAAATATATCATGCTCTTCCCTATGAGAGGATCACTATTAATAAAAAGAACAAAAACAAAACAAACAAGCAAAAAAAAAAAAAAAAACACAAGAAAACCAACAGCTAAAACACAGTATAATAAGTTGATTAATTCATTAATATATCCCTGTCTCTAGTGCTAAAGGGGCCTAGAATCTATATGCAAAAATAAATTCCAAATATTTTTCCCATCATAGAATATGTTACTCTTTCAACTTTCTTTCTAAAGCAGTGCCTTGATCACAGTGGCAATGAGACCGTATAAAAGTCAAATGAGCTAAAACAAATCCCTGTTCCTTTGGAGGTATGAGGACATGGAAAATCTCCATTCCCAAGAAGCTATGAGATCATGTCTGATTTAAGCCCCAATCCTAAACAAACCAGGCTCCATGCTGGGTTTCATGTGTAGAGTTTCATGTCCAATCCCTGTAATGAGGTGATAAGGCCTGTGTCACAGTTAGTCAGTAGCAGGCGATGGCAATTAACAGGATTGCACTAACCTGGAGATGCGCCAAGCTGGCAAAAAAAGGATTAGAAAGTAAATGAAGTGAACAACCATGAACCAGCAAATAGGGCTTAATGGACAGTACAAGTCAGTGAGGCAAAAATGGGCCAATTTGCTCTCATTGATTTTCACTGCCCATTGAGCTGCATTCCTCTTTTGCTTTCTAATGCATTTATCTTGGCCTAGGCAAGTTTGCTGGCTGTCATCCTGAGGACAATTCCATTGACCGCATCAACTTCATGAATGAACGGAGTAGACCAAAGTCTAATTTGACCTACAGAGCTTTCTTCCAGGCATCATGATGTGATGTTCTGAAGACTTGCAGTCAGAAGTGGAAATGCCAGTCTTAAGTTTTACCCATAAAATCATATGGGTTGAGAAGACTTTCATGAGAGGAATGAAAGTACACTTTGCAGAGTTTCACTCAACTTGTGTGTTCTACCATAAGGTTATTATAAATAATTCATAAAGTAAATGGAAATACTCTAACCCGCTATTTTTGGCAAGTTCTGAAGCATCTCTGGTGGAAGCACTGAATGACTTCTGCTACACAGAATAATTAGACTTTGAGGACCATTTGTTGCTCACTAATTATTACATGAGGCAAGTTATACAACTAATCTCTAAGAATAGGCAAAATGTGGGTGCTACTTAGGCTAGGATACTGAGTATTGCCACCTGTAATAAAAACTTACTCTTCTTTTCTTACTTCCTTTTGGCTCCTGGCCTTTTTCCTTCTTCATTTTTCTTTTACTATCTCTCCCCTCTTTCTTTTTTTTCCCTACTGAATGCTTTTTTTCTTTCTTATTCTCCTTATTCGCCACTTCACATAGAAATGTACTGCAGTAATACATGAACTGTAGTGAGCACACATCAAAAGCCAATCAGAGGGACCAGCAGACGGAGTTGCTGGACTCCCATGTAGTCGACCACAGTTCATGTCCTGGACCTGGTGGCTTAAAACTCATGCCAGACATGTGGGTGTGAGTGCCCAAAATCCCAAGAAGAGCATGAACAAGAAAGGATTGTGGCATGACCATCCCTCCCTGGGGAGTGATTTCTCACTTTCTGTCTCTTCATATCTGTCTATCTCTCCAGCGAGCACACATGCCCTATAGCAAAAATCTTTCTCTCAAAAAAAAAAAAAAAAATCAGGAAATTTCACATTTTTCCACTGCATTATACAGCAATTATGTTCCAGGTAATTTCTCCCATTTCTCCTACCATTTGTGCTAAATTTCAGGAAAAAAAAAAAGGCTTCTGATCATTTACAATTTCATCAGTTATCTATGGAATAAAAAAAATTCTCTAGTTAGTGTCAAGTGAAACCAAATTACTTGCTATGAAACATCAAGGTCCCCATCTTTAAAAGAAACTCAGGCAACAAAGAAAATACTTGTTTACCTATACCATAAGTCTTTATTGTGTTAAGAATTAGAAGAATTAGAAGACAATGTGTACAGAGAATTGTGGCTGATATTTACCTCAGTTTGAATCTGCCTATGAAAGGAGCCACATTGATACTTTGTGCAGTTCAGATCCGTTGTCATTTCTGACAGCCAAAGCATCCACTGGTACTGCTTGAGGAAGCCTCTGAGTTCTCCCTGGCTGTGCTGGAAGGTCAAACTTGACTTAGCTGGTAAGAGTTAATGAGATTCCACCCTAACAAGAAATGGCTGCAGGCCTGAAAATGATTTTTTTCCAGCTAATTAACAGATATTTTTCATGAGCTCAGTAAAATAATTTATTTCTCTAGTTACTCCTGTAAACAATGCTTTGTTCCATTATTTGGCACTAGAACACGCGAAGAAACAATCAGGGATAGCTGGTGAATCCATTACTTGGCCTTAAATAGTCATCCCTTTCTTTTTTGTTTTGTTTTAAGCTACTAATAAACGGGGGGCTGGGGGGGATATGGATAAATCCTAAATGTTGCAGGTCATATTGCCCTTGGTTATTAATTCTCTCCTCACCAATGCTTTGCTTCCCAGTGGACCATTTCCCCCTTTCCATAAAGTAGCTTTGCATTCCTTAGAGGTACCCTGAGAATTACGGAGCCAGCTGTTGTGGTGTTTCCCTGTGGCTGCTGCCACCGAAGCCGGTACCAGAGATACTGGGCCGTTTCAAACTCTAAAAAGTGTTAACTGCAGCTGCTTAAGGAGAAAAAAAAATGTCTTATTCTAAGTTATGCATCACATGGCACATGAATTTGATATTTCCTTATGTGTTTCCAAAGCAGCATGTGCAACATATCACACTCAAACTGCCACCATCTGAAACAGAGCAGCATGCAGGCAGAATGCTCCAGTAAGGAGTCTATTACATGTCTGCATACCACCTGAGGCACCTGGAAATAACTGAATTTTCAAACACAGGGTAGCTTCGCTTTAACAGAATAGGAAGCTTCTTTGTTGAAATTTATTTAATTTTAGCTAGATTAATTTATCCTAATATGGACCTCAATTTTTCCTTCCCTCAGATTACATTTAATATTCTCTGAATGACTATTTCATTTTCCTACCTACTCCTTATTCATGCTATCAGATTTTTTTTCTTAAAAATGCACATTTTTCCACATCACTCCTCTACTTACAAACCATCAATGGTTTCTCAGTTCCAAAAATAAAGCTCAACTGCCTTAACTTGACATTTAAAGTTCTCTGCCATCTGGCCTCAACTTGCCTTTGGTTGCTGCCTCATTCCCTGTACATCTAAATATAAATCTTCTGCTTCTGAGAGGTCTAGTTACTGTGAACCCATCACCCAACTTCTTCAGCACCCCAATAAACAGCCTCATGAGTTTTCTGAATATTAATTCTTTCTCCCTCTTAGAGAGACAATCTCTGTTTTTTCCTTCTGCGTTTTTTTTTGTTTGTTTGTTTTGTTTTGTTTTTTGTTTTTCTGTCCACCTTCTGAATCTCACTTGTTCTGGGAAGGATTTCTCTGTGTCTGTATAGCTCATGGGAAAAGTGGAGTCCACTAGGAAGTGCAGTGTTGCAGTGGGAAACAGATAAAGTCTAGAAACTACCAACAAGGACTGGGTTTTAGTTCCAGTCACAGCAAAGCATGACCTTGAACAAGTCATTTAACCCTCTGGCCCTCCGATTCCTTCCGATGCTGATAGTAATAATAACTTCTTAATAATAACTGTTTTCTATAACAATTTTAAAATAATACAACTTGTCTTAAAAGGCACTTTAAAAATAATAAAGTACTCTTCAAAATATAACATAAAATGATAATTTTCTTCTGAACAACTAGCATTTCCTGTGCATGCATAATATGCTAAGCACTGTTCTCTTTATCCAGTAACATTATGGCTGGTACTATTATTACTCATTTTTTTTAGATAATAACACAGAAAGGCTAGTTATTTGTCTAAGATAAAACAATGAACAAGAAGAACTGGGATTCGAACCAAGGTAAGCGGACACCAGAGTCTGCTTTCATTACATTACATTATATTGTCATTTACATGATCTAACCGATCACTAACATATATTTAGCCTTATAAACTCCTTGAGGCAAATAGGCACAGCTCGTCCTCTTTGTAACTTCCATGTGACCTTCATACTTGCTGTGCCCTCTGCCTAGAATGCTTGCCACATGGCTCACTCCCTCATCCCCTTTAGGTCTGCACAAATTACACCGTCTCAGTGAAGTTTTCCCAAACCACCATGTATAAAAGTGTAACTCTCCAGCCTCTCCTATTCACTTCATCCCCTTTATGTACCCCATAATACTTCTTATTTGACATCCTACATGTTTTCTGTATTTACATGTTTTTTTTTCTTGTTTTTTTGGAATGTAGGCTTCATGAAGACTGAGTTTTGTTTGTTTCATTTACTATTATTTCCTCACTGCCTAGAACAGAACCTGTCACAAATTATATACTCCATAAGTAATTGGCAATAAATTAATGATTTAACTTAAGATATGATTGATCAAATCACTTGGCAGTTTAACTAAAGGCTATTACCATCTGAATCAGTTATATACAATTAGAATACAGAGAGTATAGGCGATTGTGGTCTTCTCTGTAAGTGGATCCTTGGATAATGTCAATTTCTTTAAGAGGTGTAATAAATGCCCTCTGATTCGAATGGGCATATTAGAATTGTACTTTATTTTTACTTTTAAACTGCAAACAAATTTATTGTTTTCATTTTAAAATGTATGAATAATTATTTGATAAGAAAAAAACCTTTATGGGATAAGCTTCTATGTTCTGTAAAGATTTGGCCCATTATAGTGCAAATATATCCATGTTGATCACAGGATAAAATATGTATTTTTAATTATGAACCATTTTGAGATTTAGTGTCCATCTGCATGTTCATCTCCTATCACTCCCAATTTCAGATGATGAAGAATGGCAGAGTAGATGCACCACAGCTCTCAGAGAAAGCTATCTGGAATTGCACTACAGGCCCATCAGCAGTCTTCTGTAAGCCTCACATTCTCTAATAGTAAAATTAAGATATTTATTATATTAAACCTATATTATATTATATTATATTATATTATATTAGGTCCTAGTGTGATTATGAACAGAAATGAAATGATCCACATAAAACACTGAGAAACTCTCTAACATAGAATAAATGTTGTGTTATTACTCTTTTTATTAACTTGATAATCCAAATACTTGCAGTTCCTCAGCCTCTCCAATAGAGACTTTCTCATGCATTTGTACCTCTGAATACCAGGTTGCTTTTTAGGTTTAAGAAAATATCTTTCCTGGGACCAGCAGTTAGCGTAATGGCTATGTCACTGGACTCCCATGTAGTCAAACGTGGTTTGAGTCCCAGTTCTGGTGGCTTAAATTCCCACCAGGTGTGTGTGCATGCATGCCCAAGATTCCAAGAGGAGAATGGAGAAGGGATTGCAGCATGGCCATCCCCACTGGGGGGTGATTTCTCACTTTTTGTCTCTCTGTCTCTCTCTGTCTGTCTGGCGAGCACACACGCCCTATAGCAAAAACCTCTCCTGAAAAGAAAAGAAAAGAAAAGAAAAGAAAAGACCTTCTCTAACTAGCCAGTTAGAAAATTCCTACTTAACTTTTGGATCTCAAGTCAATGGCTGCTTTCTCTGAGAAGTCTTTCCTGACTTTGGTATTTAGACTCAAAAATTACTCCTCCAAAGTATAACATTATTTTGTGCATATTTCAATTCTGACAATTAATATCACATTCCATTGATCAGTCAAAAAATACCCTCCCTACTGGATTAGAAATACCTTGAAAGAAAACAGGAGTTTGATTTGTGTATTACCAGTGCCTAGCATATAATGAGCACTCAAGAAATGTGTATTGGTCACATGAATTAATATCTGAGATATTATTTATATGTGCATTTATTTTTAATTGAAAATATATTGTTTGTGTCCTAAGCAGTTTAATACTAAATGTTAACTTAGGTTTGGGATCTAAAATTTTAATGATACCCTTTGTTGGTAAGAAATAATCTCTCTCTTAACCTGATGTTTTCATCTTTATAAAACAAACTGTTTGTTCAAATTGCTGGCCTCTCCACCTCTGTATTTAGCTTTCTTCAGATATGAGTTCTTAATCAGACTGAGGAGTTTGGGATTAAAACTAGTCTTGCTATGCCAAGCCACTTCTCTACCCTTTCAGGAGTGGAGATGCCCATAAAGGTTCTCAGTTGCTATGGTCAAAGCATCAACTTGGCCATGAAGATTCTGTGGACCGGTCTGAATAATGGACATTCTACTTAGCTTTGAATTTCCATTTCAAGAAGCTGATTTATTTTCAGATGAAATCTACATTGGCAGTTGGGAACAATATTAATAATAAGGTAGATATGTTTGCCTTCTATTTACTTTTCTCTTTGGTCTATTTCTATTTTTACTTCATTTAGAATTCAGGTGTGGAACAATGAGGCTTTTTACCAGACCCTTGAAACTACAAGCATCTTTTATAATTTAATTATGCTTGAGCTATGACATATATTAAAATATATTACTCAACCCTGTTGTTATGTTTACAACATTGCATCCATGTAACTCAAGCAATGTCAATGCATGTAAGTAAGAATCTGCCCAAGGAATATCCTTATTGTGATTATGAAAGAAAAAGAAGAAAGAAAGAGAAAGAGGGGGAAATGAAATAAGTAAGAGAAGAAACACAAGAAGGAAGAAAGAGAAAAGAAGGAAGAAAGAATCAGCTATGACACCAAGGAAAATATGGTCTGTTCCATCAATGAAAACATTATTCTGAGGTGCGAATAGTTTCTAGGATAGAGAAAGCAACAAAACTCATTCATCTGAAAGATACTGTATTAAAATCTTTGGATTCTGGGCCAGCAGTTGGTGTAATAGCTATGTCACTGGACTGCCATATAGTTGACCACGATTCAAGTCTCAGACCTAATGGCTTAAACTCACGCCAGGTGCACGTGCGTGCGTGCCCAGGATCCTGAGAGGAGAGTGGAGGAGAAGGGATTGTGGCGTGGCCATCACCCCTGGGGGGTGATTTCCCGCTTTCTGTCTCTCTGTCTCTGTCTTTCTGGTGAGCGCATGTGCCCTGTAGCAAAAACCTCTCAAAAAAAATTTTTTTTTCTCTTTCTTTTTTTTATTAAGATTTTTTTCCTTAGGACATGCACTTGCTAGAGAAGAGAGAGACAGTGAGAAGGAAAATGAGAGATCATTGTCAGTGGGGATGGCGGTGCCATAGTCCTCTTTCCTCTTGGTATTTTGAGTATGCAGGCACATTCACCCTGTATGATTTTCAAGTCACCAGGTCTGTATAACTGCAGTAGGTCATGTGGGAGTCCAGCACATCAACCACTAAGGTACCTGCTGGCCCCACAAATTGTCTTTCCACAAATTCTTTTTTATTATTATTTTATTTATATTTATTTATTTATTTATTTTAATTTAACCAGAGAGGGACAGAGTGAAAGAGAAAGAGAGAGAAAGTGAGAAAGCAAGCTGCCAGGTCAGGGACTCAAACCATGGTCAGCCACGTAGGAGTCCAGCGTCCTTAACCACTGCACCACCTGCCGGCTCCTGAACACTTTTTCATGTTCATCAGCCAACACGTATCCTCATTTGTACAGCTCAATTTCAAGTCGTCTTCCTATTTTTTTCTAACAGATTGTTTGCCTTTCTCTAGATTTACAGGGGTTTTTTTTAAGACATTTTGGATACGTAACCTGTGTCAGATGGTGTCCTGCAAATACAGACTTCTATTCTGTGGTACAGATTTCAATCATTGTGGTTTCTTTTGAAAAGCAGAATTTCTTTATATTTCCTTCATTATTGCCAAAAGATGCATGCAACTCACGAGAGACAGAGAGAGAGAGAGAGTACTCCCCAATACGGTGTGGCCATTCTTCCTCCATTTCGCCTTCCTATCTAGATTTAGACACACATATGCACACAAACGTGTGTGAACGCATATGCCCAGTGTGTTTTGCAAGCTGTCCAGGCAGGGGTTTGAACTGTGGTTGGCCGTATGGGATCCTGTTCCCTACA
>NW_006160047.1:317068-359038 GCF_000334495.1 Tupaia belangeri chinensis
GGGTGATTTCCCGCTTTCTGTCTCTCTGTCTCTGTCTTTCTGGTGAGCGCATGTGCCCTGTAGCAAAAACCTCTCAAAAAAAATTTTTTTTTCTCTTTCTTTTTTTTATTAAGATTTTTTTCCTTAGGACATGCACTTGCTAGAGAAGAGAGAGACAGTGAGAAGGAAAATGAGAGATCATTGTCAGTGGGGATGGCGGTGCCATAGTCCTCTTTCCTCTTGGTATTTTGAGTATGCAGGCACATTCACCCTGTATGATTTTCAAGTCACCAGGTCTGTATAACTGCAGTAGGTCATGTGGGAGTCCAGCACATCAACCACTAAGGTACCTGCTGGCCCCACAAATTGTCTTTCCACAAATTCTTTTTTATTATTATTTTATTTATATTTATTTATTTATTTATTTATTTTAATTTAACCAGAGAGGGACAGAGTGAAAGAGAAAGAGAGAGAAAGTGAGAAAGCAAGCCACTAGGTCTGGGACTTGAACTGCAGTCAGTCATGTGGGAATCCAGCACCCATAATCACCATGCTACCTGCCGGCCCCTATCTTTTCACAAATTCTAACAATCTATTTTCTAGTGTGAATTTTGTATTTATACATGTTTCATGGATATTGTTATTTCACGTTCCATTGAAAATAAGCCTTTAATGAATAAAATGTTTTCAACTTTATTAAGTAAAACATTCAACATAGTGAAAGAAAATTTTTAAGTTAAAGTGTCATATCAGATTGTATCTATTTGCTAATCAAACATGATTATAAGTGACAGAAGTAGTTTTACATTTTCATTTCCTAACATTATAGTATTTTGAAACAAGAATAAGAAACTAAATAAATTATAGTTATATTAAAATGCATTTTCTGTGAGAGTGAGAAAAACAATTTAGCATTAGTATATGTAATTAATGTCTAAGATTTCACTAAGGAGCTATCCCAGAGAATCATCTTATATTTGACAGTTTTCATTGTTATAATCATTTTATATTTTCTATATTTCAGTCATATTTTATTTTGTCTGGAAAAATATGAGCCTGTCATAAATAGTATATTATTACTTATTTTTAGTGAATTTCTTAACACTCAACTAAAATATTTTTTGTTAATGTGTGTTGGGAACTTAAAATTTTGACAGATGAATACTTTATGCACAAATTATACTTTTTTCTTTAAACCCAGGAGAGATAATGTCATTGATGAATTATTTGCAAATGCAAAGCATATAGAGTCACCAAATTTATATTAGGTCACTCTCCAATAAAAAGCTGCTCTACATATATGAAATTGTATTAGTCATAGGCCAAATATTTAGGTTTCAAATTTTCTCAACAACTTTGAAAACTGTATTAGTTCTTTCTCATAACTAAGATACGAGAGGGACACCTTATTATCAGTCAATAGTCTGCCTTAACATAAATTATGGTGTCTGCTTATAATATTATTTAATAGAAAATATTTTTGACCTGAATATCTTTAATATCTTCTCTTGCTCACATTCTTTTATTAAATTTCTCTATACTTCTATCTGCAAAATACATGTAGTACCTACTGTGTTTTACTAAAAAGAACTTCATTGAAAATGTTATTGTAGGGCTGGCTGGTGGCATGGTGGTTAAGGCAGGTAGATCTCACATGGCCAACTGCATAGTTTGAGTCCCAGATTTGGTGATTTGAAAAAAAAATAATAATAAAAATAAATTGTAAAAAGAAAACATATTGGGGGACCAGCAGGTGGCATGGTGGTTAAGGTTGCTGGACACTCCCACATGGCTGACCGTGGTTCAAGTCCTGGACCTGGTGGCTTGCTTTCTCACTTTCTCTCTCTTTCTGTCTCCCTCTGGTCAAATGAAAAATAAATGAATGCATAAATAAAATAATTCTTAAAAAAAGAAAACATGTTATAGTTTATTTTGCGTTTATTATAGTACTTTCTCAACCTAATGATATGAAAAGTACAACAGCCATCAAATAAGAATCTAGATTTCTCAATGTTTAAAGTTAAGTGTTATGTGGAAAAGGTGACACAAATAATATAAACTAATTCACATTTTTAAGAATGCTACTTCATGTTTCATTTAAATATCACTTTCCTGCCTTTGGAAACTTAAAAATAAATAAATAAATAAATAAATAAACAGTAAAAACCTTAGCTACTTTAAAATAATTTGTGAATTCATAGCTGGAAGAATAGGATATCATTGACAGAAACAAGAGAGTCCTCAATCTCTGAAAACTCTTAACAAACATTTATCCAAGGGCTTATGACATGCCTAATATTATATTTTAGAAAACTGACTCCAGATAATTCCTGAGTTTTTCCTTTTTGCAGAAATGTTTGCACTTGGTTATACTTCTTAAGATTTCTACATTTAGAAATTTACCCAAGTTGACCAGAGCTTTGTATATTAAACAAGAATCTTTTGATGTCAAGTGAATGAAATCTTCTTCAAACTCTCTGAGATAAATTGACACTCACCTTCTTTTCCTTCTTTTTCCTAAAGCATATTCTTCTACAATAAAAATTGAAAACTAAAGCACTGTACTTCCCATATTCCATGCCATGGCTTCAAGGCACAAGGGGGAAAAGAGAGGTCCTTCCAATTAGAGGCACTGAAAGTATATGAGAAGGAGAAAAACTCCATGCTCCTATTAACAATTATTATTTTTTGTTAGCCAGCAAGTTCATGAAGATGTAGAATTTTTTCTGCATCATCATACCACTGTGTCATCTCATCCTTGTGGGCATTAGGAATCAGTCATAGTAGAACAGACAGCCTGGTCTGGTGTGCATGTTCCAGCTCTGATAAGATCAAAAGAAGATTCTAGGGGGACCAGCCAGCAGCATAATGACAACACAACACTGCAGATCCAGGCTGAGTGATATGGGGACATGTTGGGGTGCCCGTCTCTCTCTTGTTTTCTGTCTCTCTATATCTCTCTATCTTCTCACTCTCTTTCTCTGAAGAAATAAACTTTGTATGAGGACCGGCAATTAGCATAATGGCTATGTCGCTGGATTCCCGTGTAGTTGACCGCGGTTCAAGTCCCGGACCCAGTGGCTTAAACTCACACTGGGTGCATGTGTGTGTGTGCCCAAGATCCCGAGAGGAGAAGAGAGGAGAAGGGATTGAGGCGTGGTCATCCCCCCTGTTGGGTGATTTCTTGCTTTCTGTCTCTCTATCTGTCTCTGACTTTCTGGCGAGCGAACATGCCCTATAGCAAAATCCTCTCCAAAAAAATAAAGAAAATTTAAAAAATAAACTTTGTAGGGAGCTGGTGGGAGAAGATTCCAAAGTGAGAAGATTCCTGATCCTGATCCTTGTCCCCAGATTTGTAGCTTTTGCGCATGTTCTTGAAGTAACAGCTATCCTCACTGCATACTTTCTAATGCAGCCCAGGTTATAGCTTCCCGGTCAAAGCAATTCTACAGAGTTCTGGAAGTCTATTCAAAAGCTCCATCTTTTAAGATTTACAATAATTTTGTAAACATTTCACTCACATTTATTTTTTTTTTCTGCCTAAAGTATCTTGTCAGGGTTTTTTTAAATTGTTATTATTTTTTAGTCTCTTTCTTTCACAAGAGAGAGAGACAAAGAGAAAAAGACAGGGTCTCAGGCTATGATCAAGCCTTATCTTGTGAGTTCTGTTTCACTAGTGAATCCTAATTAACATATTGGTATAAGCTACACTGAATTGTACAGAGAACTTACTTGCCTAACATCACTGCAACTCCCTGGCATAAGTGTGACAGGATGGATTTAGAAGTTCAAACTTGAACATTACCCTTTGTCACTATGAATATTCTAAATTCTTTTTCTTATATTTCTGTGGGATCTATGGTGCTGTCTGTAGTAGAGGATGAGGAGTTGTGTTCCCTTGAGAAAGAGATATTTCCTTGTTTTTTTCATATTTCTTGGGTCTCTGTGCTAATTTTTAGTCATCTGATTAAGTACACGCTACTTCCTACTTTTTAAAATAGGTTCTGTAGTGTTAGGAGAAAAGAACAGTTCTTCCCGGGTGTGTTCTTGGAAGGAGAATGTGCAATTCAATCAGAGTAGGGTGTATCTAGCCAGGTTCAGGAGCTTGAATTTTCTAACAACCTCTGAGGATGAAATGTACCTGGAACTGGGCTGCCAGAATAAGTCACAGGCACAGGGCATGCGGGTCAGTGAACTATGGAATCTGGAAGTATTTGGAACCATAGGTCTCTGCTGGGCAGGTGGATGGGGCTTGGAATGACGATGGCGGGGCAATGGGACATGGATTTATTATCTAGACTGAATCGTCAAGTATGTCGGAAGATAGCTGAGGTGGTCCAGCTTCTTATCCTTCCAGTCTGGAGTTCTGTGGCAAAGACCAAATGCTTCTCCTTAGCAACATGAGCAAAAGCCTTCATGAGTTCCATTGTCTCCAGGTCACTTGCCCATCTCCGACTTAATTATTAAGGCTAAAGAAATAAAAATATCCCATTTTCCAGGTCTGTGCATTTTGCACTATTTCTGGTACAGAAACAGTAACAATGATGTACATCAAAAGTATGTAATATGAGAGAAATGGGATTTTCCTCCAGGAAATGTAGGCACCATAATCCCAAGAAGAAGAAACATATGATACAAAACTACAGCAAATTTGCATGGTGTCATTTTTTTTTTTTCAAAATGCAAGCACTTCTGGAAGACATACATTTTTTTTAAGAAATTATTTTATTTAACTTTATTTATTTAGTTAGTTTAACTTGACAAGAGAGAGACAGAGACAGAGAGGGGGGAAGTGAGAAAGCAAGCTGCCATGTCCAAGACTTGAACCACAATCAGCTTTGTGGGAGTCAAGCGTCCTTAACCACCATACCACCTGCTGGCCCTGAAACTTATGATTTTTAAATTATTTACATATTAGTAGGAATTTTCTCAATCAAATTGCTTTCTTTTCAGTTTTAATGAATAATGATTACATGGAAACCATTAATTTAAAAAAAAATTATTAAACTTCTACCATGCTGTAAACTATAATCTCTGCCCTTATTAGTTTTACAAATCAATAATAAAGCAATTGCATAATTCTTTACAAGTAAAAAAGACAAAGTTCTCATAAGTGGAGAGAAAATGCTATTGACATTCAGAAGAAGAAGAATTCCCTTAGTCAGGGTACTTGGGGAAAACTTCATAGAAACATTGATGTCTTAATGCCAGCTCACATGCTAGACTAGATTGAGTGCATGGAGAGGGAAAAAAACAAAGAGGTCAGCAAAGGTAAACGATAAATAAAATTAACAGGATTTACTCAGGGCCAACTCCAGAGAAGCCAGACCCCACATGGTAATGACGGTTTAAATCCCTGGTTTGGGCAGCTAGAAGTACGCTGAGCATGTGGCAAGTGCCCAAGATCCAATGTGCTCGAGGGTTGGAAGAAAGGGATCACTGTCTGACTAGACCTTGTAGAGAAATTTTCACTCTCCCTCAAAGAATAATAATGATTCAAAAAGAATTTATTCAGAAGTTTCTATGGTATTTTATAAGAACCATAATTATTTTTCCATAATTTCATATTTTACGTGGTCCATAGAATAACAACATAAGATTGAGAGAAAGCAATGTCTTCAAAGAGCTGGAGAGAATGATTCAACAGGTCTTGGTGATTTGATGTTGTTGGTTGGTTTTGTAATTTATTTATAGCTAATTCCATTTAGAAAGGATTTGAGGTGGCTGACCTGGCAATTGACTGGAAAGAAGAGCCAAAGATGACATTCAATAAATATTTGTTGAAAATAAATTAATTTACTGAGCATTGGTGAATGGAAGATGGAGATGCCACTGCAGGAGTTTGGCAAGTCAGGAAAGAGTTGACTTGTTGAGATAATAGGAATTGACAGCAAGTTTATGAGAGCAGACACTTCTTTTGTTTCTAACTACATGCAGTGGTTGTATATTTAAGAAAAAAAAAAAAGAAGGAGAAGGACAAAGGAGGACAAAAAGGCAATTTAGTCTTCTTCAGCTGTACAAAACGCACCCATGGAACTTCATTTGTGAATGGAAAGCATGATATCCTGGGCACGGCAGGGCTGAGCAGGACATCTATCTCCCTAAGTAGTCAGATGGTATGTGGAACTAGCTGTGCTCCTGGTATAGTAGGGTCCCCAAATATTCTATCTTTGAAATCAGAGTTGGAACATTACTTTGGGTATTTAGAGTCAAGGGTCTCACATTGCATGCTATAAGAAAATGTCAGAATATTCCTCTTTCCTTCTCTCAAAATACATGTGAATAGTCACTTTTTTTTTTTTTTGGAGAGATTTTCACTGTAGGGCGCGTGCGCTCGCCAGACAGACAGAGAGAGACAGAGAGACAGAAAGCGAGAAATCACCCCCCAGGGGGGATGGTCACGCCGCAATCCCTTCTCCTCCATTCTCCTCTCGGGATCTTGGGCACGCACGCACACGCGCCCGGCGTGAGTTTTAAGCCACCGGGTCCAGGACATGAACCGCGGTCGACTACGTGGGAGTCCAGCGACATAGCCATTACGCTAACTGCTGGTTCCCTGAATAGTCACTTTTCATGATTTTAGACACCCTGATGAGATCATTGAAAAGACCTTCCCAGAGAGCAACCTTGGACTTCCTGTTTGAGAAACAACGGTTACATAATAGTTAAAGCAATTCATTACGTTCTTTAAGTGCCAGAAATATTTCCAATATTCTTGTACTATATATGAAAAGTAGATATCATCTTCACTTTATGGATTAAGAACAAAGGAAGGAAGACAAAAAAGTTAAGAGATTAGTTCAAATTAACAGAACCACAGAAATTTGAGGCATAAAGCAGACATAAGGGCTGTCTAAAATCAATGTTTTCAGCTTTCCCCAGCACGCCTCATGCCTCTGCTTTTCCTCTCAGCAGTAATGCAGAAAGAAAACATCTTTCCTGTACTCCCATAAACAAAATACTTGCCAATCAGTAATTCCATTTGGCCAGAAGAGCATAGGCATTATGTGTCTAAACATAAGTCCCTGGGATCCAGACAACCCTGAATGTACACTTACATTAGGTTGCTTAAGCCTCAGTTTTCTCATCTTCAAAATGGTAAAAAAAAATAATAGTACCATCTTCATATAATTATTATTTTCAGAGCACACATGCTAAGATGTTTAGTACAGTCTCAACTCAGTATGTCCTCTGAAACTAATTGTTAATATTCTTAATAAATTTCATTTGCTGATAAAAGATACTTCTTTTTTTTGAGGGGGGGGGAATAAATCTCCAGTTTTAAATACACTGATTCCTTGAAAATAAGTACCACATTTCCAGCGCTCAGTACTGTTCATTTTAAAAGCAGTAGGAATAAGAGACATTAACCCTGTGTGACCATTTCAAGAGTAGTCTCTTTAACAGCAACAACACTTTGTGGTTTAAATCTTTCATTATTCACTTATATATAGTGAACTTAGAAGGGTACTTCATCCTCCTTGGATCTAAAGACCAAAATGGCTCAGCTGCAGACCGATTAGTATATTCAAGCATTTTCAAGACTGCTGAATGGGATATGTTGAACTGTAGTTGTGTGATTATCTTTATTGATTTCAATAGAAAATATAGTGCTTAACATCAATTAGTGTAGTAGTTTAGTAGTGCAAGGAAGTTTACTCTTCTTTTGAAATTCAGAAGAAATATACAATACAAAACTAGTCCTGTAAGGATCACATTGATACTTTACTAAAACTAGGTATCTCAACAACATCTGTATTCTGTCCCCTAATTTGAACAGATTAGACCGTCACATAACTCAAATGTGTGTTTTCAGTCCTACCTTACTTACAGATTATACTGCAATTACTTACAAACAACTATTGATTACTTTAAAAATAAATAGGGATCCATTACACAGGAGTCTCCATTGTTTCTTTTGTTCAGAAATGTTTTACAGTCTTCTTGTTGAAATAGTGATGCCTTGTGCTAGGGAAATGATAAGCCACTCACTAAAAAATATGGAAGCTTTTAACAAAAAAGCTTAAGTAGAAAACTGGTGGTTAATGGATCCTCAACAATAACAGCCATGAAACTTGGTGAACTTTTCATTCATCCTTTCTATCCATCCACCTAATTTATTTCTATGGGGCACCTATGATCAAAGTTATTTAGGAGAGCTCAGAGAGATATTAAAATGTCAACAAAATTAATAAGGAAAGAGGATTTCACCCTGTAGGTATTTGGCCAGAGCCATATTGAGGATGTATTAGGGTTAATAATACAGTGTTTAAAATGTACCTTGAGCTCCTTGGAAGAGAGTCAGTACAAAAATTTAAAGGTTAAAACTCTGTACTTATCTTGCCTTTATTTTGAAACATAGGTGACATTTGGCTCATAGGTTGCTTTCAACAACTTCATGGCCATAATGTTCAAGGTCTAGCAGACATTTCTGGCTACAATCATCCCTCAGTATCTTCCCCCTCCATCAAAATCTTGGATGTTCAAATCCCTTAAATAAACAGCAGTATTTGTAAGCTATACACATCCTCTAGTACACATTAAATAATCTCTAGAGATTTTATAACTCTAATACAATGTAAATGCTCCATCATAGTTGTTATACTGTGTTGTTTAAAGAAAAATGCCAACAACAACAACAAAACCTGTACATGTTCAGTGCTGATGCAACTAGTTGTTTTTCTATTTAATCTGCAGACGCAAAACCACAGATATGAGGGATGACTGTTACAGAAGAATGGCAATCTGAAGATTGTCCTTCAACCGTCCAGTGTCAAAACAAAGCTATTCATAGAGACAAGAGGAGGAGCAAACTGTATAGTTTCACTTCTCATGGAGACCATGATCTAAAGCAGAATCACATTTAAAAATGGCCTTTCTCATCCCTTCTGCTAAGTCCAAATCATAAGGTCCATGATCAGCAGTGTAGTGAGTAATTAAGAGCACACAGATCAATGTTGAAAATACAGAATTTCTTAATCTTAAGACTCTGATAAAAATGTGTTTAATTTTGGTATGGTATCAGAAATATTCAGATTTTGAAAGCAAAACTCTTAATCAGCTCCTGTATTTACCCTCCTGCATTATACATGCTATACTTTGATTTTCTAAAGTGGTATTTATTGAAAGTTAGCAAGACAGTGTCCTTGCTACTGATCGTTGTCTCCAACCCTGTGAACTCACTGAAAGCTTTGTCTTTAATAACCTGCAGACAATTAAGCCATACATGCAAGAATGAAGGTCAAATGTGGTGTAACCAATGAAAGAATTGGTGAGTTCTAGGGTAATACTCACAGACATAGAGAATAATATTCTTCAAATTTAATTCTCCCACATTCCTTTAATAGAAGTCAGAATAAAATTTATCAGCCTTCTGTGCAATTCCATCAAGTAGAATAAACATAGTATTATATAAATAATAATTTCATGAGGGTTTAGCCACATGGAGTCTTGGAGCAACATTGTTCTGATTTTCCATTTAAAAATAACAGAATGTCCTTGATTAAATAGGGTAGATAATGTCATAGATATACAAGTAAGGCATCTCATTCATTCATTCATTCAGTTGCTCAGGCATTCAGTCAACACATATTTGCATTCAACAAATACATTACATATTCATCTATTCTGATAACAGAGGAGGGTTTTGTTCCAAAGAAGATTGAATTTTCATGAAAAACCTAAGTTTATTCTTTTGTCTGCTTCTTTACTTTTAGGTAATAAGACTAATCTATAAAAATATTGTTAATTTTGAGAAATTTTACATATTTTTAAGTGCCTGGAAATTCCAAATGTTATTTCTTTTTTAATTATTTATTTTATTTATTATTACTTTCTTTTTTAATTTGCACTAGGGCATGTACACTCACCAGAGAAAGACAGAAAGAAAGAGAGACAGAGACAGAGAAAGTGAGAAAGCAAGCTGCCAGGACTTGAACCACAGTTGGCCATGTGAGAGTCCAGTGCCTTAACTACCATGCTATCTGCTGGTTCCCCCAAATATTATTTCTAAGATTTTCTTTTTAGTTTGTTTTTAAGAAAGACTTTTTGCTATAGGGCATGTGTGCTCACCAGAGAGACAGAAAGCAAAAAATCGCCCCCAGGGCGGATGACTATTCTGCAATTCCTTCTCCTCCATTCTCCTGTTGGGATTTTTGGCACACCTGCATGTGCACCCAGCCTAAGTTTCAAGCCTTGGGGTCCAGGACTTGAACCCTGAGCGACCATGTGGGAGTCCAGTGACATAATCATTATGCCATCTACCAGTCTCTATTTACCATTCTTATTTCAAAAAAATTAGTTTTAATTTGATTTGCCCCACCTTTTTTGTTTGTTCATTTCGCATGTCATAGTAATGACATGTTAGAGGGTGTTGTTGGTAGTAATGAAGATTTCTCCAAACTCTCTTATATCAAGCCATGACCAAAGATCAATTGTCACAGCATGACCATAACTGAACTATACACATGGATTTTACTAGTAATTCCTGTTTTGCTATCCACTTATATTTCAAAATTTGGTAACTTGGGCAGTCCTCCACTGCTTGATGTCAGGCCATCTTCAGGGTCAACCTTGAAGTGTTTACCCAGGCTAACAGGCCTAGGTAGGAATAACTAGAAGTCCTGATTTTTGTTTAGGAATGACTAGATGGAGTTTGATGTTTAGAAAGCATTGCCCTACTATGGAAAAATCCATAAAAATCATTTTATTATATGCTGCTCTAGGAGCTACATCTTGGTGAAGTTCAAAGTAAGTCCTATTTTTTTTTTTTTCATAAAATTGTGGAGGACACTAAGAAGCAAAGTTCATCCTATTCTTTAGTTCAGGAGGTGTGGCAGAACTCTGGAATGTAAGGTTGCTCAAAAACATCTGCAATTGCCAACAGTTAGCTTATGGGAATAAGACCTTTTTTGTTTAAGTGATTAGATTCTCTGAGCTTCAAAGAGAGTTGCGGCATCTTAATTACTTGGAATATAACTACTCCAGTTAAAAACAAAATATTCAAGGTGAAAACACACAGTAGAATTAAGCAGTATTATTTCAACCTTGAAATGAAGCTTTATCTTATCGCTATATTACCCTGTAATGGAAAACTGAACTTGTGTTAATCAGTATTCCTGATTACAAATAGGGGAATTGTGGGGATTTTTCAGAGCCTTCCTTTTATTGTAAATGAAATGTCATGACCATGATTTAGATAGGAATACTTTGCAGAGGATAAAAGGCTTTTAAAATTCTGATAAACACAAACTAAGTTCTGAGATTTATAACTTATTGAACTTTTTATGCATAAAACATTTAGGTTAATTCATTTAAATAAATGATTGGATTGTTCGGCTGTCATTGCCTCAGATGTACCTGCTTGGTCTTTCTTTTCTATAGAGTACATTTAATGATTAGCTGAGTATATTTGAATGCAATTTGTCTTGACTAAGAAAAATCTGAAGATAAGGTAGTTGTAAACAACTAACTAAATAAATAAAGCTATAACAATGCAAAGGACAGACACAAAGCTGAGGATTGAATAGATGGGAGAGTTGCAAGTACTGAATACTGATTTGAGACTCCAGTTCACAGTAAGTATATCTGCCTATCTTAGGTGTTTGTTTTGTATTTTTAGCCAGAATGTGGAAAACAAAATAAAACTCATCAATATCTTTATCATTTTTAGTGTAGAATGGCCTCCACTGTGTCTAGCAACCTTTTTACATGATGATGACATCCCAGTCTCAGGGCAACGGAGGCAGAGTTTCCTCATGATTTCAGAGCACACCATTCCAAATGGCATCTTCGTCTGTAAATGCCAGGCCCATTTTATAGCTGGAATGACTTAGTGCACACCTGAGTTGTTCCTTGTGATTCAGTGGTGGGGGGTGGGGGGAGGAAGAAAAGAAAACCTTCATAGTTCAGTACAATTCCAGAGCAGCTCAAATGGCTCAAGGGGATACCATCTCAAGGCAACTCACAGTTTCACTGAAAGAAGTAAAACAGGAAGTGAGACTTTGCTCAGAATAAGACCTACAATCATGCTTTCCAAAATTCCTTCAAAGTAAGAATCGTGCTAGTTTTGATGAAGACTGAGACCCATTTCCTCGGTATGTGCCAAAGGTCACCCTTTTACTGAGAGCTCTAACAACTGGAGAACCACCATGGATTCTGAGAGTTTGTGCTAATGGTTATAAGAAATCCAGGCATGCATACTTACTTCTTCAGGAAATCTTCTGTCTTATAACCTCTGTCAATGTTTATGTCCTTGGGCTGAATACTCAGCGTTTATAAATATCAATATATTTCATTGTATTCAGTTATATTAGAGAAAGATTTATACAAACTGAAGAGAAACTAGAGCATGAGAATTACAAGAGTAATGCACCATGGACCAAAGTTCCTGAGAATTAAAAATAGAATTATTGCAAATCTATAAATGTGGAAGACAAAAGAAAACAGGTTTAAACTAAATCGTGATCTGCATTAGGGTTTTAAAAATCACTTTTTTCTCCTGTATATTAATTGTTTCCAGAAGAAAAAGAAGTAAGAATGATTCTTACATATTGAAATAGAGTTAGAAAATGCATTAAAATGATTATTTTCTTTTTGTTTATAGACAAAATGTATAAAGTAGTGAAGTGCTGACAAAGGAATTTTATGGAGTTCAATGCTCTGAATTAGATCCTACTCAAAAGCAGACCTGCTCTTCTGGCAGGAGCCTTACAAAAGAAAAAGAAGAAAGAAAGAAAGGGAAAAAGGGAAAAGAAAGAAAGAAAAAGCCCCCTCTCCCTTTTATTCCTATAGAAATTCTTTGCTTTCTGACTTTTTACCCTGTTGCCTATCTCCCTTGCTAGCTATTTTGAGTTAGTTATATAGCTTAATTTGATCATGCTTAGCACAGTGAGAGATCAGATTAATCTGGTTTCCTCCTTTTGGATCATTTACTGCAAAATGTTCTAGATCCTACTAAATTGTAGAATTCCTCTGACAATCACACACACAAGGAACATCATTCCATTTGTCTTCATTGTTAAACTCTCTTAGAAATATTTGAGCAGGAAACATGTGAACTGGGAGATCAAATGTTTTCTGTGAAATAATTAGCTCTCAGTCCTGTGGAATGATTTTAATATGCTTTGGATAACCCATACATCACCTAAAGAGATAAAGAAAGACATATACATACATATACAAACATATATGTGTGCACACACACACAGAATAACCTTGTACTCTGGTTAAATAAATTAAACTCTTTTAAGACTAAAATTTATGGGACCAGCAGTTAGCATAATGGCTATGTCGCTGGACTCCCATATAGTCAACCACAGTTTGTGTCCCAGACCCAGTGGCTTAAAACACGCCGGGTGTGTGTGCATGCGTGCTCAAGATCCCAAGAGGAGAATGGAGGAGAAGGGATTGCAGCGTGGCCATCCACCCTGGGGGAAGATTTCTCGCTTTCAATCCCTCTGTCTCTTGCTGTCAGTCTGGCGAGCACTCACGCCCTATAGCAAAAACCTCTCAAAAAAAACAAAAACAAAAAAACTAAAATTTATAATGTTTTCTGTATTCTACATTTTTACCTTTTAGATGACTCATCTTGCTCTGAAATTTTGAATTTTGTTCCAAAATTGTTTCTATGAATAAATAAGATATATTGATATCATTCGTTCATTTGACAAATATCTAGATATTTGAATTTGTTGAATTTTTCCTTTTATCTGTTTGCAGTATGTTTGGTGCTTAAAAATGCATGTGTGTGTGTTTGTGTGCACGCACGTGTGTGTGTGTGCACGCACACATGTATATTCTGTCTCTCCAGTGAGTAAACGCATTAAAGCTCTTGAGAATTGTTTCCACTTGATATAAAACATATTCATGCAGTTTTATTCCAGAGTAACTCCTCAGAAGCTATCAATAACTCAGCATAGACCAGGATGAACATGACTTCAAAAGTTAAAATATTTCAACATTATGCTAGCCAATTCAAGTAATGTAAAAGTTTACTGTTACTGTATGTTTTTACATCAAATTTTTCTTATTACAAACTAATTCCTACTACGTGAGCGAAAAGCATGGAGACCCTGGTGTGGTGGTATATGCTTGCTGGTACTGCTGTCTGGGATACGGGAGACTGGGGTACAATTTCACTCCTTAAAAGGCTGGGCACGGTGAAATGCTGCTGTGGTCCCAGCTACTCTGAAAGCTGAGGCAGGAGAATCACAAATAACAAGGCCCTGCCTGTATGTGTGTGTGTGTATCTGCCCCTCCTTCCAGGTGAAGTCTGTATTTTATTAGCTTCTAGCGCTGCGTCTTTTCTAAAGCCAGCCTGGAGCTAGGATTCCCTGCAGTGGGACATCTCTGAACACATTAGCAGTATGTATGTGTGTACACACACACACACACACGCATATATATATATTATATATTATATAAAAATATTCACCCAGATGGCAACTTAATAGTCAGAAATTTGTATATATATGTATGTATCTGATAGGACTGGCCAGTTGCACAGAGATAGAACCTGATACGCTACAAAGCTGACCCATGAGAGAAGCTTTCAGGTTCTCATCTAGAGGCTTGGAATTTGCTGGGTACATGTGTGCTTATGATCCAGGACTGGCTGAGGCTTGGGGTAGATTATGATGACAAGACCTGGTTTGGGTAGTCTCTCTTCCTCTCTCTGTCTCTCACTAGGAAGAAATAAATAAACTTTTAAAATACACATTATATATACATACACATGCACACATATGGAAAAGCAAGAGAAAATAGAAATAGCTAGAATCCTGCTGCCATCACTGTTGGCATTTTGGGCATGCTTTCTCCTATTCATTTCTTTAAAATATTGACAGCTTTTCTTTATTACAACTATTCTGGGCACCCAGTACATAGAAGAGCAACAACGTTCTTCTCAGGAGACTTGAGGACTCTCAGCATTAAGTTTTGGCATACGGCATCATGCCACATCTTCTCTAGGCTTGCTAGGTTTTCTCTGAGTCACCTGACTTTCCATGCCCTTACGATTTGCCTAAATTGACAAGTGGTTCGTCTGACAAACTACCCTGTGTCATCCAAGTCATGAGAGAAGGCTAATGAGGAAGGCTTCTGTGCCCCTGTTTCCAGGTGAAGTCTGTATTTTACAAGCTTCTAGCACTGCGTCTTTTCTAGTGCCAGCCTGGAGCTAGGATTCCCTGCAGCGGGACATCTCTGAACACGTTAGCAGTATTTATTGAGCTCCCACAGGGTGTGAAACCCTGTGCTAGGATCCTGTGGTACTTATGAAGAACATTCACCCAGATGGCACTCTCATTTCACCCAGATGGCAGTGTGATACTCAGAAATTTGTACTTCCATGTCAGTAAAAAGACAAAGGTAGAAAGGTCCAGGGAGTAGCACATAGAACTGTGGAGTTAGCATCAAACATATTTGCATTCGAATCCTCTTTTAGGACATTCCAACTCTGGGACAGTAGTAGGATTACTGAGATTTTCAGAGCCTCAGTTTCCTACCTTTGAAGAGCAGAAGCTGTAACACTGTTACCACAATAGACAGTACTTACTGAATGCTCACCATGTTTCAGGTATGCTTTTTGGTACTTTGTACATTTTAACACCATTTCTTAAAAAAAAAAAAAAAAAAAGAATTTCTGCACTTCTTGGAGAGTGAAAGAGAGCAAAAGTGAGAACACATCCCCCAGTGAGGATGGCCCTGACACAATTCCTTCTCCATTTTCCCCTCAAAATTTTGAAGTTTGAGCCTGCACACACACACCTGATATGTTCCTCAAGTCACAGAGTTTGGGATTCAAATCACGCTGTCGGTCATATGGGATCCAGACATCTTAATCACAGTGCCACTGGCTGGCCCTGCGTTATTTCTTATAACAGATCTGAGACGTGAACTTAATCTCTCCATTTTACAAATAATGTAATTGAGACAGAGGATTAAATAGCCAGTCCATGGTCACACAACTAACAAGTGAAGGAGCCAGGGTTTTATCCTAGACAGTCTGAATCTAACTGGATTATTAAATCCCATTCTGTACTACCTATGTGGGAGTTAAGTAAAATAACATATATAAGCTATCTACAAATGTGCCTAGCTATAACTTGTACTACCCTCTGACTACCTGATGAACAGAGAAGTCTGGAAAAGAGAAGGGTTTACTTAAAAGTGGGATTTGACTTACAACTCAACAGAGAAAAAGGCAATGAAAGGTTTATTTATTTATTTATTTATTTATTTATTTTTGAGAGGCAAAGAATATTTTCTTAAATTTTACCAAACTTCTCTGGATGTGAAATTCTTCTTTCCTCTCAGAATACTTTAATGCTATTCCAAAACAGGTTCATGTTATCCTCCAAATTATTCTATTGAGAGTTTTGAGGGTAAAATCAGAAGTAAGGTCATTTCTTAGAAATAGTGTAGCTGACATACACAGTTTTCAACCTAGATCTTAGAATACAATGTTTTCTACAAAATATACAAAGGCAAGAACCATTATTTTATTTTCATTGTCTTCATCAGGAATGTTAATTTATTTAATAATTTTATATTAACATGATCAATATTAAATCCATAATCATAAGTATCTATTATATACCAGAAATAGTACTAAGCCATAAGAATTTAAAAACTGGGACCAGCAGATGGCATAATGGGTACATTAGTAGACTCCAACTTAGCCAACCATGATTCAAGTCCCAGACCCAGCGGCTTAAAACGCACTCTGGGCACATGTGTGTATGTGCCTAAAATCCCAAGAGGAGGATAGAGGAGAAGGGATTGCAGTGTAATTTCTTACTTTCTGTCTCTCTGTCTCTCTATCTCTCCAGGGAGCACATGTGCCCTATACCAAAAATCTCTCATTAAAATCACCCCCAGGGGGCATGGTCATGCCGCAATCCCTTCTCCTCCATTCTCCTCTTGGGATCTTGGGCACACATGAACATGCGCCTGGCATGAATTTTAAGCCACCTGGTCCGGGATGCGAACCACAGTCGACTACATGGGAGTCCAGCAACTTAGCCATTATGCTAACTGCTGGTTCCTCATTTATTCATATTCTATCACCATAGGTATACTTACAATTTTACTGGTTGGTGTCCTCTCCCTTCTTAGGTCAAGATTATCCCAAGTGTCTTGAGGATATCAGGTCCTACTCCCTACTCTTAGATCATGATCATTGCAAGAACCTGGTATCTCCTGGGCTTTGTCACATGATGGTCCTCTAGCCATAAAATTTTGTTCAGAGGTTGAAGGGTGCATTTCTCCTACCCAATCTGATTGAACCTCAGGTGTTTGCTGAGAATTCTGAGACAAAGACATTGATTCTGTCACACTAGTTGACTTCATGTAAACACAAAGTCCCTGGAGCTTCCAGAAAACATATTTTCAACCAACCTTAGGATACTCCCCAGCTTTCATTGGTACTCAGCTACTTAGCCACAAGGATCAATCAGTTATCTGATTTGCCATTGTTTTTGGTTTGGGTTTTTGTTTTGATTTTCTTTTTTTCCTGATGTGCTTGTTAAGAAGAAATATAAGAATTAGGCAAATGTCAAAGCATCTTTGGAAGTTATGGAATGGTTCCACCAGATGTAGCACTTTGCTGACAAAGGCTAATTAATAAATTCCTGGACTGAGTCATTGAGAATATTTTTAAAGACATTGTACTATTTCTGCTATTGTCATAATAGCCTATAAAATACTGAGTATATTAAGAAGAATAGTAATCATAGAGATGAAAAAAGTATTTCTTCTCCATTTCTTCCATCTTCCACCTTCATCCCCCTCATGTGCTTCATCCCATTCAAACTAAAGCTTTTGCTCTTCTTCAAATATGCCAGACATATTCTTATCTTGGGGCATCTGCATTGGCTCTTCCTTTTATCTAGTGGAAACTAAGTTGATGATACTCTTAGTTTTTATTCCTCTAAATAATTCTCTTTTTTACCTTCCTAAAGTCTTCACTATCTCTTTTCTATAAAGTTTTTCCTAATACTCCACTTAAAATGTCATACATTCCCCTCCAAATCAGCAATTTCTACTCCTTCTCTGCTTTCTATGTTCTATAGCATTTATCATCATTTAACATGTTATGTGTTTTATTTATTTGTTTACAGTCTGTTTCCACCTCTGGAATGTAACCTTTATGATAGCAGTTTTTATTTTGTTCCCAGCTGTATCTTCAGTGCCTCACAGTCTCTGCACTTACCAGCTGATAATACACATTTGCTCAACAAAGGAATCTGACCTTGTACCAAAACAGGATTATATGTATTCCTTGTTGTCACACTCCAAGAAAGTATGGAAAAGAAAAATTTAGCCCATAGATAGATATATTTACATGTGAGAAATGATGAAAATAATTAATACTGAGAAGGGTTATGATTAAAATATGAAGTGCTTAGAATAAGAAAACACTCCTTCAAGTTTAAAAAAAAATAGCATGCATTATTTGTTGTGAGTAATGAATCAAGACTATAGATAGGAGACTGTAAATTACTGTGAGGAAGTGTCTGAAAGGTGCAATTCTTGTGTGAATAGAGGCTAGTTTAATGGGGCAAAGCCTGAACATTTGCATCTGCCTCAAGTCTTTTCAGTGGTGAACCAGGACCTTCAAGGAGAAAAGACTGCGAATCACCTACTCTGTAGATGGCTCAGAGGAGAATTAATCAAGACTATAGATAGGAGACTGTAAATTACTGTGAGGAAGTGTCTGAAAGGTGCAATTCTTGTGTGAATAGAGACTAGTTTAATGGGGCAAAGCCTGAACATTTGCATCTGCCTCAAGTCTTTTCAGTGGTGAACCAGGACCTTCAAGGAGAAAAGACTGCGAATCACCTACTCTGTAGATGGCTCAGAGGAGCAGTGACATTTGGATTAGCCCCACTCTTAGAAATAAAATCACAGGACAGAATTCAAAGGGAAGTTTCTGATTCCTGCCTTCAGAAGAGAGTCAAAAACCATCAACAAGGGAATAAGACTGTAAGAACTTTGTAAGCGTCTGTAACCTTCCTCACTTTCCCACGGTTGTTATTTTTATCTCTTCAATATTTTTCCCAGAGGAATTAGCAGTAAAACCCTTAAAACAAAAGTGGTCTGTGCATCTCTGTCAGAGGTAGGTAAATTAAGGGTCAAACTGGCAAGACTTCATAAGCTTCTGCCTTCCTTCTTGGTGGATAACAAAACCCCAAAAGATAGAATGGGCGGCAGTGGTTATCAGAAAAAGGCTGATTCTTGGCAGTTCACAGAAAGGAGGAAGAGAAAAGTCTGGTATGAGACAGACTCTCAGCTAAACTGTACACATGCCTTTCAGATCTTCAACATTTAGAAATGTGTCTCCTCTAACACATAAAAAGTTCATCTATAAACTGGTATAAAAACGGTTTAATGCAAAAACAATTTAATTACAGTTTTACGGTGTAACTCATTTATGATGGGTATTTTAATCAAATGAGTGATTTTGGGGATCCTTTGGGGAATGTTATAGTATTTTTCAAGTCTCAAAATATACCTTAGTGAGCATCAGATGCTAGATCATAGATTGGATAGATGATTAATAAGTTTGACCCAGTATGACACCTAAGACCTCTATGGTTGTGTTGAACAACTGCTTTTAAATGAATACGCAATAGAAATACAGGTTAGTATTTCTATTGGTAGGGGGAAATGTTTCTTTTTTAAAAAAAATATTTATTTTATTCATTGTTATTATTATTATTTAAAATTTGGCTAGAGAGAGAAAGAGAAAGTGAGAAAGCAAGCTGCCAGGTCTCTGATTCCAACTGTGGTTGGCCATGTGGGAATCTAGCAACTTAACTACCAGGCCACCTGCCTGCCCTAGAAGGAAATGTTTCTAAACAGGAGAAAAAATTTCAAAAATATCTGATAGTCAAATTTTTCAATGTTGCCTCTATTAATGTTGAGAAAGACATGAAAAACTACAATGTTATTGTTCTTTGTCTAATTTAGAAAACATTAATGATGCATCTCTACATAATACTAGAGCAGTGGTTCTATCCATCTGGAGCAATTCTGTCTTCTTGGCCATGTGACAATGCCTGGAAACATTCTGTCTTTCAAGACCTAAGGGAATACTATTAGAAGGTAATGGGTAGAGACCAGGTTTGCTGCTAAACATCCTGCAATTGCACGAAAATGGTAGTGTTGCAGGGAAGTTCCCCACAGCAAACAAGTAGGCAGTTCAAAATGTCAAGAGTGCTACAACTGAGTAATGTTTCTCGTAGAGCATTAGGCAGAGAACTTAACAAAAATACATCAAAACAAAAGTAAAAACTTTCATATAACTAGTAAGTTTAAATTATAACTTTTATTGTAACTTTTACCATTCAGAGAAATTTTCCTTTAAAAGACATCAGAAAAATAATGCAGTTGTTTTAAGACTGTGAATGTGTGTGTGTGTGTGTGTGTGTGTGTGTGTGTGATTTTTTTTAGAATTGTTATACAGTTGAACTGCTGAAACTTGTTCACTGAAACATTTTGACTTGCATTAATACTTTACATCTCCACATTTATAATAAAACTCCATACACAAATGAAAATGGAAAAACTGCCAATACTGGATTTCTGTCCTCTATTTTCCACTCACAATCATATACTTAGGTACCTTTGAGCCCACGGTTAAAATATATATATATATATATACATACACAACTATATAACAGAAAGAAGAGAAAAAAAATTTTAAGAATGAAATGTTTCCCATCATTGTTACACATTTGGCATGGATAGCACACAGGCCGTATTTTCAAAAAGGCCAACCAAATAGGCTTCACTTGCCTCCTGCAAAGCACCAATAGCTGCGTTCTGGAACTGCAGATCTGTTTTGAAGTGCTAAGCAATTTCTCGCACAAGACGCTGGAAAGGAAGTTTACGAATCAGAAGTTCGGTGGATTTCTGATAACGTCTAATTTCTGATAACGTCTAATGTCATAGAGTGCCACAGTACAGGGCCTGTAACAATGAGGTTTCTTCACCTCTCCGTAGAGGGCGCACTCTTGCGAGCGACTTTTTGTGGCCAGTTGCTTCCTGGGTGCTTTACCACCGGTGAATTTGGCGGCTGTCTGCTTTGTAGGAGCCATGGTATAGAGACCTCCTCACTTACTCAGCTTCTTCAACTGGAGCCCCACGAGTTAGAGGCTGCTCTGGCATTGGGGAGCGATGGAGCCGCGGGGTTGGCTGCGAGCAAAATTTATGACTTAGTACTTAATAACTGGACAGTATTTAAGTACAAGATTCCCACCCCGCACCCCCCAACTCTGTTGCTGTATTTTCCTTTCTCCTTCATTATTAGACAAATAATTCTGAGTGACTTGACAGCACTCAATTGTGTTCTATCTGCTGGCATTCACATCTTGATAACACATTGCAGATGACCCACAGCCTGCAGAACAAAACTTTGCTCTCATGTAAGCCTTTCAGTAAACAATTGTGTCTACTGACTTCTTCGATGAAAAATACCAGAGAAAACATGGATAGCAAACAGAGAAGCAAACAAAGATGTGAATAAGCGAGGTCTCATTTGGACCTGTTGTTTCGTTTTGGAATACGTCTTCCATAAAGTGATGAGATGTCCCATATGGCCGGCCAGACACATTCCTTGAATGATGAGACAGGTCCCCAACAATAGTGAAGTGTTCTATCAATCCCTGAGTGAGGTAACCATATACACATGCAAACAGTCCATTCCTAGGAGAGGATTTCTGGTAAAACAATTTGGCACACTCTCCCATTCAAACAACTGCAGATACATTCCAATGTGTCATTTTCAATAAAGACAGGTGGCCTGCTGGTTCTTCATACCAGAACTCTGCTCTGTGCTGTCAATGATATGTAAGCTGCAGTTTAGCCATACATGTGTATAATGTATTCATGGTGGCATAACTCAGAGGCTCTTCAACTGGCTTTCTATCAAGAATTCCTATTCTCTGCACACTTCATAGAGTTATAAGGTAGTACCTATCTTCTTTTTTTCTTAGTATACCAAGTAATAGAATTTGACTCAGCTACTGGCATGAATGTTATAAACACCCTCACTAGCAACTGAATTAAGTGACAGCATTAATACACTGATAAGCTGTCCTGTGTTCCCATTCCAAGCCTGAATGATTCACGGTGTACTTTTCATGTTTGCTATTTCATGTGGCACCACTTGTGCCTCCATCTTCATGTTCTTGTAGTAATAAGCCTATGCTGTTATAGAAGCTCCTAGAAATCCAAACAGGGTGTCAACACATAGAGGAGTTGATTGAGGAGCATTCCTGAGGGATGGCTCTGAACCTGTGATTTCCTCAGTCTGGTTATTTGGAAAGTTTATGGGGGCAAGTTTCTCCTCTGTGTAGTCAATTCTCCATTAACCTTCCCAGTGGATGAAGATTAAATAGTTTCTGGCAAACCATGAGGACACCACAGTAATGTAATGTTCTGTTTGCTGAGGCCATATGGGAAAAATCTCAGGGTCATGAGGTCTCCCTGTGCATCCTGGGCGGACAGGCATGTGCCCATAGTCCTGGCTGGCTGGAGCTGAGGGTAAACTCATGGCATGAAGACTCTCTTGGCTGTACCTGTCTCTCTCTCTTTTTCTCTCTGTCTCTCTCATTTTCTCTTTCTCTGTCTTCCTCTCTCATGGAAGAAATAAACATAAAAAAATTAGTTTCCAATTTATGCAACTCAAAAAGGATATTAAACCTTGGCCCCTTTGGTTAAGTATAAAGAGTTTATTGCTAAAAATGTCAGTCACCTTCTATGGTGTCACAGACTCATAGGAAATTCAAGAACTAGTATCATTGCCGTGTCAGACAGCAGTAATGCAGGGCTAGGCTTGGGATAATTCCTTAGCATTTCTGCTTTTCAGCTTTGACTCTAACTAAAGTAAATATCAGATTCAACAGATATTACAGGTAATACTTAAAAAGGGAAAATGCAGGAGACATTACTTGAAGTAGTGCCAAGTCACCTAGTATAAATGACAGCTTTGCAATTTATTAGCTATGTGTCCTTGACTAAGTCACTTAACATCTCTGATCCTAAATTTTCTAGATTATAGAATAGGATCACAATAGTTTCTAATTCAAAGGTAGCTGATAGCTATGTAAATATGTTTGATTATATGAATTTTAAAATTATCTTTTAAAGTCCAGATATTTGTTTATATGTTAAAATTAAAATGTCAACAACAGGGAAAGAAGAAAATTTTCATTTTGGAAATTATTTCACATCTAGGTATTTTCTACCAAAGTTATTTGTTCCTCTCTGAATGTCTTCAAATAGTTTTTATAAAAATACTTCTCATTTCCTTGGAGGAATTGTAGTTTAGAAGATGGTATAAACATAGCAACATTTTCTAGAGCAGTGAGTCGCAAACTTTACTGTAGCTCAGAATTATTCATAAATGCATTAAATACATTTTGTTTGGCACAACCCTCAGATACTCTGATCTAACAGAAAAGTAGTGGAGACCAAGAATGTACATTTTTCCCTAATGCTCCCTGTTTTCCAAGAAATCTGATGCAGATGATCTGCAGAACCACACTTAAGAGAAATATTTTTTATGATGAATGCAAAATTCTCACTGAGTGATTCTTGTGGATTTATAGCCACAGATACTTAAGTTTACTAAGAAACCTTGTGCTAGACAGCAGGAAAAATACAAGTACAATTTTAGCTAAGTTAAAGTTTAGCTATTGAGTATATAATTACAGAAATTAAGTAATATTTTCAAATAATTATAGCCTTTTATATTCATTCCTCAGAGGCAGACAATAATGAATCCAATTGAAAAGGGGTGGAAGAGAACTGACCTCAAAAGCAATGTGGGAGCCAGCAGGTGGCATGGTGGTTGAGATGCTGGGCTCCCGCATGGCCAGCTATGGTTCGAGTTCTGGACCTGGTGGCTTACTTTATTTTCCCTCTGTCTCTGTCTCGTGAGTGTCCATGCCCTGTAGCAAATTTTAAAATAATAATGATAAATAAAATTAAATAAATTATTCTTTTTAAAAAAGTAATGTGGTACCACATTATAATTATAACTAGGGAGAAAATAATGAATGTTATTTTCACACATTAAAAACCAAATAAAATTAATGTATCAAACTAAACACTGTTTTTCCCAAGCATCATTTTTCTTGTATTTCCAAAATTATATTTATGTCTTTATACTAAATAAGATGGCATATTTAAACTCATTAATGACAGATGCTACTCTAAATATTTGCCTGGAAAGTTTTTAGATGCTTGATTTGAATTTGTAAGCTTCTTCCTCTGTCTCTGACTATCATTCTCTTATTCAGAGCATTTTCCTTATTACCAGGAACATCTGGACAATCTCTTTAGCCTTTTGATGCAAATCATTTTTTTCTTTTGATCCCACCCCACACTTGACCCTCACTCCACAATGTCATTTCTAAACTGACATAATTAATGAAATATCATCCTTGCTTTTAAAAAAGAATATACTGGACCAGCAGTTAGCGTAATGGCTATGCCGCTGGACTCCCACGTAGTCGACTACGGTTCGCGTCCTTGGCTCGGTGGCTTAAACTCACGCCAGACGCGTGTGCGTGCGTGCCCAAGATCCCGAGAGGAAAATGCAGGAGAAGGGATTGTGGCTAGGCCATCCCCCCAGGGGGTGATTTCTCGCTTTCTGTCTCTCTGTCTCTCTCTGTCTGTCTGGCGAACACACGCGCCCTATAGCAAAAACCTGTCCAAAAAAAAAAAAGGAATATACCAAAATGGTAACTGGCAATGAGCACACCAGTGATTATAATACTGGAACTTTTAAATAAAATGATAGACTAATTGACCACTTCTCTTTGCAGCAATGCGATTATGCCACAAACAAGAAGGTCTCTTTTTTTTTTTTTTTTTTAAGGTAAACTTCCCCTCTCTTTGATTCAGAAGGAACAGCCACAGCACCCAGACATTTCTGTGGAAAATAGATTTGTAAATGAAATTTTTTAGAGGATTGTTTTTGCTTATTCTGATGCCTGCAGCAACCAATGATTATGTAGCGATGCTTGTTCACATTTAAAATAATTTTAGATCAAAACTAGAAAAATCATGTAATCTAGGCTCAATATGATTTCCCATAATATCTAAGATCAGTATTAGACGCATTGTATAAGACAGATTTATTTCTGTGTCTCTTCACGTACAAAACATAATTCAGTCGTAGAGAGAGCTCGTCGTATTCAGACAACCATGTGTGAACCTTATGTTATTCTGCCCTTTCCCAATATTTAAAAACTGATACCTATCTCTTCAAGAGAATAAGTGTTTTCCTAAGTTGAAAAAATTCAGTTCAGGCTTGGCCTGCATTAACTCTATTGAATTCTTCAAATACATACCAGGTTAATGAAGGCAAAACCACGGTGGGCTAAATTTTTTGATAAATATCGAAGTCTACTTTGATCCTGATAACCCACAAATGTTCAGCATGAGTGAGTTTTCACGGTCAGCATGCAGTGATTTTGATATTTAACTTAAGCTCTAGCCCAATGTGGTTTATTTAACTTATATGGATGGTATGCTTAGAACTAAGAGGCAGAAAAAATTGGAAACAGCACAAGGGTCCAAGACATGCCATATAAGGCACTTTTCCCATTTGGCTAAAAGTCTGCATCATTTACTTGTGGCTTCAGGGGCGCTCTCTTTGTATGTGAGTTCGTTTGAAGTAAAATAAACAAAAGCTCAGAGAATGCTTCTTCACTTTATTTGGCCAGCCCCTGGCCGCATTCTTTTATGAATCTGTGTCTCCCTTTCTCATCATGACAGGGCTTCTGCCCTGACCAGAGGCCAGGTGTCTTTCCATCACCTGGCAACAGCAGGCCCCAGAAGGATGAAGTGAGGTGGAGTAAAGGTGCGTGAGCAGATAATGCACTGGAAATAGCTTCTTCTCTTTCAGTGCTTAAGTATAATAACAATAAATCACAGCCCTCAGTAAATATATTTTAAACCCAAAGTTCCTAAAATTTCTATGAGTCACAGTAAGTCTGGCCTGATTAGTAGGATTCAGTAGAAGTTGTTAGGATCCAAATGGAAAGAAAGAGATGTCTATAAGATTTATATAAAATATATGTACCTTATTTTGTGATTTCATTTAGATGCCCTAAGAAATCAGGATAGTGATTACCCTCGAAAGGTAATATCTGGGAAGAGCATGCAGGGACTTCCAGTACAGATCATCTTGTTTTTCTTGGTCTTCTTGTTGCTTACATGCAAGCATTTAATTTCTGAAATTTGTTTAAGCTTTACATTTAAAAGATACATATATATGTACCCAGGATGTATCAATCTCAACACTGCGAGATTTATCAATCTCAGACACTTTCTTATGTGGAGAAACACATCTTAGACCACACAATTCTTTGTTACAGGGATTGTTTTTTGTATTGAAGGATGTTTAAAAGCATTCCTGACCTCCACCTACTAGATGTTATTAGTATCTCCCCTCCCCAGTTGTGACAATAAAAAATGTCTCCAGAATTGCTAAATGTCTTGTGGAAAATTATATCTCCTGAGAATTTTTGATGTAAACTATCATTGTTAAAGTTTATAAGTCAGATGCCAAGAAAAAAGTAATCCTTTAAGATAAGATTATTGCATCATAACAATGAGTAATATTGTTAGACTTAGAGAAAAGTATGTGGGTTGGCATGGCTTCAAATTCATGCCATCTTCAAAATCATTAATGTTTATTATAGTTTTGATTTACCATGTTTCCTACAGTTTACTGTTCATGTGTGGCTTCTATAAATCAAATATAGTCAGTTCAGAAATGCTTTTGACAACTGATTGGCTGATTAATCTTCGTTTTGGCAAAATAATTGGCAAGAAAAGGGATTCCATTATAGGACTATATTATTTATAGAAACAAGAAGGCCCGAAATTATCTGCAAGACAAATATACAAGAGAATTCTCAGTTATAACAATAAAACCAGGCTTTACAAATAGCTGTTGAAACAGACAAGTAAGTAATTGGAAAAAAAAAAAAAAAAAGAAAGTTGCCAAATCTCTAAGTATGAAGAATTACTAATACGAGTTCAGCTTGCTCACAACTGTACAGTAAAATTAATAGTAACTAGGTTGTACAGAGGCAAGCCAAACAAGAAATTCTGAGATATAGTACTATGGATAAAGAGTCAAACAAAAAGGTGTTTAAAAAAATGAACATTAACATTCTAGGCAAACACTTTAAGAGGCTGCGGCACCAGACTCACAAATACCAGCAAATCTTGATAACTCTTTTTATTAGGACAACATGCTTTCTGTTTAAAGGGCATCCAACATGTTTTTGTTTGGCTTTTGTTTTGGTTTTGGTCTTTTGCTGTGTGTGTATTATTTTTAAGATGACTTATGGCTTAAAAAGAAAAATAATGCCATCTGAATTCAATGTTTTACCAAGAACTGTTTATCAGTGTTTCATTCTGTGCACTCAGAGCATAAATGCTTTCTTTTTTCCTGAAGCCAGATTTGGATCATTCACTTGAGCTGGGCCTGAGGGAGAAACACAGCATGTATGATGAGCTGATTAATTACCAGAAATCAAATGCCTTGCAGTCCAGAGCTCTGTGCTCGAAAGCAAGCACCAGGACTAGAAGACTGGTGAGTTCCATATGCATGCATGGACAGACAGGAACACCTCAGGGATTAAGTTTCACTGTGGCCTGAAACAAAAGATTTAAGAATGATTGTTTATCCTTGACAGTGTAACCTGCACCAATCTCTTTTTTTTTTTTTTTTTTTTTTTTTTTTTTTAACAAGAGCTTTCAGCATATGACTTTTAAAGTCAAAGAAGCCCTGTTAAATCAACCTCAGGATTTTGTCATCTTAAAAAAAAAAAAAAAAAAAAAATTAGCACAGTGTTCTCATTGCTGTTCCACCCTTTTCACACTCTGAATCTTAGGTAGTAATTCATAATTAAGGGTTGGGATATGTCTTATTTCAAGCCTTGTGTGCATAAATAGAATCTTTTGAGGCTGTCTCTTAGGAAGTGTTTCTTATTTAAAGTGGTGTGTATGTCTACAGGGGAGATATAAACAGAGACAGAACAATATGAAATGTTGGGCACAATATACTGCCATGCTCTGAAACACTGAAAGTCGTTAATACTTGTAGATGGGCAAGATCAGCTTGTTGACAAACTTTTTATGTCTCCAAAGGTCATAGAAATATGCAATTGACTCCTTTAATTCATGGTGGAGGATGGTTTCTTTTCCATGCCTCATATCCATAAAGGCCCCATTAACATAGCAGATCCATTTGTATCAGTGGGCTAAGGTTAAAGGGGCCAACACTGAATTCTTACAGAGGAGTTTGCCTATTTTTAGTTGTTGGGTTTTTTAATTTATTTATTTATTTTGTTTGCTTGTAGGGCTCATTTGTTTCCCCAGAAACTGCTTACAAAATTGGAAATTTACTGTTTGCTTCCCCTAAGTACCCAAATATAGGATCTAGAGCTGTGATACTCTGGGGCTGCTTCAGCAGAAGGATCACTTCCTGGAAAATTATTTTGTTATCATTACAACAGTAGATCACAGCTTGGCTACTTCAAATAACTAAAACACCTGAGCCATTGGGTTGTTTTTTTTTTAAAAGTCAGAGTTATTGATTAGAAAGACCACTACACCAAACTCTTTCTAAACCACCCATGATTGTCTGTCTCAGTAAACAGGCCAATTGCAAACTCTAATATTGAAACACGAAACCACTCTTCAATCTTGACATTCTTTCCTCTCAGATTGCCTCAAAAAACATTACTTCGGTAAGAGGAAGTAAGATGAGAATTCATCTAATTTAGGAAAAGAAGAACAAGTTAAATTTCTAACTGTACATATTTTAAGATTAACCAGAGGCATGAGTGAAGTTCGTCTTTAAAAGCTCCTAGTGGGGCTGTCAGTGGCATGGTGGTTAAAATGCTGGACTCCCACTGGGCCAACCAGTTCTAGTCCCAGACCTGGTGGCTTGCCACCTCTCTCTCTTTCTCTTTCTCTCTCTCTTTCGCTCTCTGTTCAAATTGAATAATAATAATAAATAAATTAAATTAAATCAAATAATTATTTTTTAAAAACTACTTGTAAAAGAAAAATTAACAACAATAAGAGAAAATGTGGAAAGGAAGTGCTATAAAATGTTGCTGGAATTTATATAACCTTGTCTTGTGAGCATTTTCTGCTCTGTCATTACTTTCTTCTCTTGGCCCAAAAGTCCAGCATCCTCTGGCACAACAAGGTATTGGACAAAAAAAAGCAACTGTAGGCTGGAGGTTAAGAACTGAATCACCCTTGTTCGGTAGGCACATATTAAAAACCCAGATACCATCTGGGTTGGTGATCCTCGTATTGCTAATTAGAAAGCCCTCATTAGTCAACATTAAAATCATAAGTATGTGCATCAGAAAGAAACACAACAAACAAACTAGTTTGACTAAAGTATAGCAAAAAATGTGGAAAGTAACTGGAAAAACCACAGCCTAAATATATTTATCTATGGAACTGAAGTAAAGAAAGAAAGACTTTTTAAAAGTTAAATGAAATTGATTTACATTACTCATGCACCTATATCTTTCCTTCTTCTAGTTTTTTTTTTTTCTTATCCAATACTACCGATTTCAGGTTTACTTTATTTCCCATCTATCCTACCTTTCACCTAGTGATTTTTAATGAGACTTTCCTCCACTTGCTAGAGAATATAATCATGAAAAAGGCAAACAGTTCCTCTGCTCAAGTAACTTGTGTGTACACTGTTGATGGCCAGTTTTCTATTCCTATTGACTAAATCACTCCACTGTGAAATCATTGCTCTTCCTATTTATATTTTTCTGTTTTCCTTCATTTTACTTCTGATTTTTCAATGACCTGGAATGTGTTTTATAGATATTAAGTATTTATGGAGTTCTATATATTTATCTATAGTGCTGCAATTTGTTGGTAAGTTAGAGGATTTGTTCAATATTTTGCAAGAAAGTACAGATTCAATGATTTAAAAAAAATCTTTAAAGATACTCAACTCACTGTACAAATAGTAATAATTTACGGGTAACATCTAACCCTTATCTTTTTTGATATAATATTTTAGAGAAGTACAAAATGTAACTTTTCTTTACAAAAATTACACTTGATTTTGAAGTGGATTGTATGACATCCCCCCTTTCAGCAAAAAAATTTACCCTCTAATTATGTTTACCTTAGGCTAATATTAAAATTGGTTTGCATTCGTTGACATTAAAACTGCCTCAGGGAGAGGGTACCGGAAGAGGGACTTGACCCAGAAACATACAGACAAGGGAGATGTCTGCCCAGGGGTGCAGATTTAACCTAGATAGAACTAAAAGTGGATAAGCCACAAACATATAACCATGAGGCAGTTGTCTCTAAAAAGTGAACTAGAAATCTAATTAAAACTTTTTGATTCTTGTTCATTTTCTCTATATTAAATATTTTTATCCTTGTTCAGATAAAAATCATAAAAAATCCTTATTCTCAACTTTTTAAATTTGGTTCTTGTACCTTTGCTTACTAAAAAGAAAATACTCTAATTTTTGATAACATTAAAGCAAAAATAATTTAATCACCTTAACTTTGGTAGAAATTTTGTTATTCTCTCCCTCTTCCATATTTAGTTTTTGCTTTTAGCCTAAAAACTTTAACTATAACTTGAATGACATCTCTTCCTCACCTCATTATCATTAACCTCCTGTAAGAAATAACAACGATTATAGCAAAACAGTACATTTCTCCAGTGAGTTCCAAATGATTTACAGCCACTATCTCAAGTATAGAAGTAATCAACAAACAGGTAGTATCATTCTCATTTCAAAGATGGGAAATTTATGTCATAGATAGGTTAAATGAATTGCCTCAGGACACACAGAAAACTATTGACATGTTTAATCTACACAACAAAGAACCTATCACCTGGAGAATCAAACATGTATCTTATTAGCAGGGTGCTTTGTCACTAGTGATGTATGAGCACCATAAAGACATTCATCCATCTTCAATATATAGAGAAGTTAATGGTTACATAAAATCATACATGGAAAAAGAACATACATTCTCCTTAGATATAAAGTTAGTCATTCAACAGCAAGACTATTAAAATCCTATTATGTGTCATTTACTATAGTATATTCACATTAAATAACTGAAGACCCAGTCCTTGCCTCAAATAACATTTACTGTGTAAAACTGATGTTGTTAAGACATAACTTCCATTTATTTATAATGAAGTGTATAAAACTGTGTGATCATGCACTATCAGGTCCAAAATATCGCGTGTTCAGTTCCTTGGTATACATTTCAGACCTTTCTGATTTTCCCCTTATTATCCAAGACATGTGGTTCACTGGTCATTTAATTTACCTCCAATCCATTTTTATGGTTAGCCAGTTTTAATCTTAAGATATATTAAATGAGAACTACATAGTAAAAGCTGTCCAAATTATATGTTTTTAAAACTATTCGTAAGTTTTGGGACTAGCAGTTAGCGTAATGGCTATGTCACTGGACTTTCATGTAGTCGACCACAGTTCGTGTCCCAGACCTGGGCGCGTGTGCGTGCGTGCCCAAGGTCCCGAGAGGAGAATGGAAGAGAAGGGATTGCGGTGTGGCCATCCCCCCAGGGGGTGATTTCTCACTTTCTGTCTCTCTGTCTCTCTCTGTCTGTCTGGCGAGCACACGCACCCTATATCAAAAACCTCTCAAAAAAAAAAAAAAACTATTTGTAAGTTTTATACCCTGCCACGAGGAACTTCTTTCACAGTAGACAACTAAGCTTTAGTGTCCAGACATTTTTGACATGTGATTTAGAGACAAAAATGTTTCAATTTGTGCCTCTCCCAACATTAGATTACAAACTGTCTTCTCAACAAGTATATTTTTATTGTTATATTCTAATAAGTTTTTTACCTAACATGTGGTGGGGATCTTTAACAACCTTCACAGTGAAACTTTAGTTTTCTGAGATAATCTTTCTTTCCCTGTTTTCTGAGATAATCTTTCTTCCCCTAGCAACCTGCCAATCATAAAGTAGCTTTCAGGAATCACTCCCCTATCTCCTCACCACTGCTGCAACTCACCATCACAGAAACTGTCCCATATACCTTATGCACAAGGATGGAAATATGGCATGTGGGAATTATTAAAGATACTGTAATGGCTAGAAAAATCAGCACATGCCCAGAGCCTAAAAGATACCAATTGTTTGGGTCGAAATGAAATTCATCCTTTTTTTCTTCACCGAAATTCCATTGCTTTATAATCATATGATCAGGAAATGGATATTGATTGGCTTATTAGGTGTTTTTTTAAAAAACAAAGTTTATTGTGTACATTTAAGGTATACAGCATTATGGGATACATGTAAATAGTAAAATGGCACATATAAATGGTAAAATGACTTCACTCTTCTAGGGTGAAGAAAATTACCTATCCATCATCTCACAAATATCCATTATTTTGATTCTTGTTTCTGTGACAAGAGCAGCTAAATTCACTCATTTATCAGGAATTCAAAATACAGTAAGATTTTATTATCTATAGTCCTCATATTGTGCATGAGATCTTGGATTTTTTTGCTCTATTTTATTTTGTGTTCTGCAATCTACACATTTCTGTTTATTCCCTTCTCCCAATAACCACTATTTTATTCTTTATCTCTGTATATTTGACTTTAAAAAAAAGACCCCACATATAAGTTAATCTTTTTCTTTCTGTACCTGGCTTATTTCACTTAACATAATGCCCTTCAGTTTATCCATGTTGTGCAAATGACAGAATTCTCCTCTTTTTGTTTGTAATACCATTATGTGTTCATGCTGTTTGTCCATTTGTGTATGAGTTTCTTTATTTACTTGTGCATTGGTAGACAGTGTTTTTTCCATATCTTGGCTGTTGTGAATAATGCTGCAATGGACTTGGGAGTACAGATGCTTTGCAAGGTGGTGATATCATTTTCTTTGGAAGTATTTCCAAAAGGGATTGCTGAGTCACATGGTAATTCTACTTCTTTAGCTCATATTTTTAATTGCCAGAGGCACATGTACTTACCAGAAAGAGACAGAGAGAGAGAGAGAGAGAGAGATAGAAGACCAAGTCGGCAAATTGTCATATCACAATGACTTCCCCATTTCTCCACACTGTCAGGATTCGTGCCATTCATGCACATGTGCCTGGCATGTTTTTCAAGTCACTGGGGCCAGGATTCAAATCATGGTTGGCCATGTGGTATTTGGTTCCCTTATCCACTAAGCTATAGGACCAGTCCAAGGTACTTCAATTTTCAGTTTCTTTAGAAACCACCATACTGTTTGCCATAATCACTACACCAATCTACATTCCAGCCATCCGTGTGCAAGGGTTCTCTTTTGTCTCCTCCCAATCTCTTGACTTTGTGATAATAGCCATCTTAATGAGTGTGAGGTGGTATCTCACAGTCATATTGATTTGAATTTTCCTGATGACTAATGATGTTGTGCATCTCCACATACCTGTTGGCGTCTTTATGTCTTTAGAGAAGTAGCAATTTAGGTCTTTGCCTATTTTTAAATCAAATTACTTGTTTTCTGCTATCTGATAAATAATTTGCATATATTTTCCCCAAACCATTCATTTTGTTGATTGTTTCTTTTGCTGAGCAAAATTCTTTAACTTGGAAGTAATACCATTTATTTATTTTTGCTTTTGTAGCCTGAACTTTTGTTTTGATACCTAAAAAATCGATGTCAAGGCCAAGGTCAATGTGTTTTCCCCACGTTCTCTTTTAGGAGTGTTGTAGTTTCTGGTATTAAATTTAGTATTTTATCCATTTTTAGTTGATTTTTGTGTATGGTGTAAGATAAGGATCCTATTTTCTTCTTTGGCTTGTGGAATTTATTTTCCTAGCACCATTTATTGAAGAGACTATCTTTTATCCATTGTACTCTCTTGGTACTTACTTTTGTAAAAAATTAACTGAGCAAGTGTTTGTTTTGACATATCTCTGGGTTCTATGTTATTCCTACATCAGTGTGTCTGTTTTATTCCAGTATTGCACTGTTTTGATTACTGTAGCTTCATATTATAATTCTTTTTTTTTTTTGAGAGGTTTTCGCTATAGGGCACGTGCGCTCGCCAGACAGAGAGAGACATAGAGACAGAAAGCGAGAAATCACCCCCCAGGGGGGATGGTCACGCCGCAATCCCTTCTCCTCCATTCTCCTCTCGGGATCTTGGGCACGCACGCACACGCGCCCGGCGTGAGATTTAAGCCACCGGGTCCGAGACGCGAACCGCGGTCGACTACGTGGAAGTCCAGCGACATAGCCATTACGCTAACTGCTGGTTCCCCATAGTATAATTCTAAGTTAGGAAATGTGAGGCCTCTAACTTGGTTCTTTTTCACAGAATTGTTTTGACTACCTGAGGTTCTTTTGTGATTAAACACAAATGTTAGTGTTTTTCTCCATAAGTGAAAAATTTCATTGATATTTAGAAAGGGATTACATTGAATCTGTATATTGTTTTGGGTAGTGTGGACTTTATAACAATATCATTGGTCTATGAGCATGTGATATCTTTCCATTTATTTATGTCTTCTTTAGTTTTTTCATCAATGTTTTATTGTTTTCAGTTTAAAAAAACTCATTTTCTTGCTTAAATTTATGCCAAAATACTTTATTTTATTAGTTTTTAGATGCTATTGTAAACAGGATTATTTTCTTGGTCTCTGCTTCATCTATGTCTTTGCTTATGTATACAATAGCTACTGATGCCTGTACGTTGATTTTGTTTCCTGCAACTTTACTGGATTTATTTATAATTACAACTTTTGTTTTGTGGAGTCTGTGGAGTCTGTTTATTGGGTTACATTTTAAATTTGTCTTTTAGCAAGCATCAGTTAAAAAAGAGAGAGAGAGAGAGAGAAAAAGAGAAGCAGAGAGAAAGAGAGAAAGTGAGCATACCGTAAAGGGAACCGGTCAAATCACAGTCCCTTTTTCTCCATTTCTCTGTCCATCAGGATCCTGAGCCTCTTTTTCAAGTTTCCAAAGCCAAGAATTAAACTAATCGTGTGAGATCTGTCTTCCTGGGCACTGTGCTTAACCATTGTACTATGGGGTCAGCTATGTGGGGTTTTTTTTTTTACTTACAGAGTTATGTTATGCCAATACATAATTTTGCTTCCTCTTTTCCAACTTAGATGTTTTTCATTTCTTTTTCTTATCTGACTGTTCTTGCTGGTACTTGCAGTACTCTTGCAGTACTGTGTTAGAGTGGCAAGTGCGTGAAAACTTGTCTTGTACAGGACCTAAGTGGAAACACTTTTCAGTTTCTCCCCATTGATTATAATGTAGGTTGTGAGATTTTCATAAATATCATTCATTTTGTTGAGGAAATTTCCTTCTATACATAAAGTTTTGAGATATTTTATCAAGAACTGACGTTAGGCATTGCCAAATGCTTTTATAACATCAATTTATATAATTGAGTGTTTTTTAATCTCTTATTTGTTAATAAAATACATCACATTGATTTATATGTATATATTAAATCAGATGTATATGCCAAGGATAAATCCCACTTCACCATAATGTATAAACTTTTTGATATGTTATTTAATTTAGTTTTCTAATATTTAACAGAGAATTTTGATATGTATGTTAATTAGAGAAATTGGCCTATATATGTTTTGTGTTTTTGGGGTTTTTTGGTGATATCTTTATCTGGCTTGGGTTTCAAGGTGATGCTGGCCTCAGAAAATGTATTTAGAATGATTATATTATTGGTATTAATTCTTCTTTGAATTTTTGGTACAATTTAGTCATGAGTATCTTCAAGTTCACGGATTTTTTTTCTTTGCTGAAATTAGTTGGCTGTCAATGCTCTCTACTGTATTTTTTATTTCTTGATTAAATTCTTCAACTTCAAGATTTTTATTTGCTATTTTAAGTTATCTCTCTTTGCTAAATTTCTCATTTATATCATGAATTACTTTCTGGGTTTCATTGACATGTCTTATATCTCACTAAGTTTTCTTAAGATCATTATTTTGAATTCCTTTTTAGGCAATTCATAAAATTCTTTTTCTTTTGGGTGAGTTACTAGAGAATTACTGTGTTTCTTTGCTAGTGTCATGTTCTTTAATTGTTCACATTTATTGTGCCATTGCATTGCTTTTGCATCTAGTGAAGTAGTTGTCTCTTCCAAACTTTACAGAGTAGTTTTCATAAAGGATAATTTCACCTACAGATGAACCTGTAATGACCAGTTGGACAGGGTACAATGGCTCTAGTTCCAACTGGGCACAATGGTGTAGTTTCCATTGCAGCTTCTTTAGTTGTGATCAACGTCAGTTACGGCTGCAGGTGTTGTACTATCAGTGTTGTAGGAGTTTGTGGTAGTGATGGTGACAGTGTGCCTTATTAAGGTCTTTGGTGACAGCAGCTTTAGCAATGCCCCTTTTCTTCTTTACAGTGAGGACTCTCAATTGAGGGGATTTATCTAAGTTTCAGATCTAACATGGCCTATTTCTTTGCTGAAATTAGTTGGCTGTCAATGCTCTCTACTGTATTTTTTATTTCTTGATTAAATTCTTCAACTTCAAGATTTTTATTTGCTATTTTAAGTTATCTCTCTTTGCTAAATTTCTCATTTATATCATGAATTACTTTCTGGGTTTCATTGACATGTCTTATATCTCACTAAGTTTTCTTAAGATCATTATTTTGAATTCCTTTTTAGGCAATTCATAAAATTCTTTTTCTTTTGGGTGAGTTACTAGAGAATTACTGTGTTTCTTTGCTAGTGTCATGTTCTTTAATTGTTCACATTTATTGTGCCATTGCATTGCTTTTGCATCTAGTGAAGTAGTTGTCTCTTCCAAACTTTACAGAGTAGTTTTCATAAAGGATAATTTCACCTACAGATGAACCTGTAATGACCAGTTGGACAGGGTACAATGGCTCTAGTTCCAACTGGGCACAATGGTGTAGTTTCCATTGCAGCTTCTTTAGTTGTGATCAACGTCAGTTACGGCTGTAGGTGTTGTACTATCAGTGTTGTAGGAGTTTGTGGTAGTGATGGTGACAGTGTGCCTTATTAAGGTCTTTGGTGACAGCAGCTTTAGCAATGCCCCTTTTCTTCTTTACAGTGAGGACTCTCAATTGAGGGGATTTATCTAAGTTTCAGTTCTAACATGGCCTATAGGCAGCTGCAGCAGTGCTGGGATCCAGGGCATGAGTGCTCAGAGTGACCATAGAGGCAGATTCCTGGGCTCAGGGACTTGCAAAATTACTGCAGTGCACCTAGGACTTGAGGTACAGGTTCACAAAGACACAAGTGGATTCAGTTTCACCACAAAGCTGAGGTCTGTTGCTCTGTGACACTCTTTGACAGCTCAGGCTAAAGGTACAAGAATGTAGCTGTGGTTCTGACCTTGGTTGTTAGAGAAGAAGGGCTGTCCAAAATCTCAAACCCAGGAGAACAGGAAAGATGTCAGTCCATTCTGTGCTCTTAAAACAGGATATCCTAGAGTGAGTAATTTATAAAATCAGGAATTTATTCTTTCACATGTCTGGAGACTAGAAAGTTCAAGATCAAGGCACCAGCACCTAGCATGCATGTTCTTACTGTAGCTTCACATGATATAAAAGCAGAAAAGAGAACAAACCACTCCTGCAAGCCCTATTTATAGCTATATTAATTTATTTATGAGGGCAGAACCTTCATGACCTAAACATCTCCCATTAGACCCACATTCCAGCACTGTTGCATTGAGGTTGAAGTTTCTAAAGCATGAATTTGGAAGAGCCATTTTCAAACAGTATAGCTACAATTTATGACCCAGAACCAACTGAGTATAGCAGTAGTTCAGGCCTTGAATGATTAAAAACACCATATAGTGGTGAATTTGGATCCTGGAATGATAGGGCGCAGCAGTAACCAGGCTTTGTGAGGCCTTCAGAGCAACAAGGACCCAGAAATGGTAGGCACGGTTGTGTCTTGGTCCCCAAGGGATGGGTAGTAGTGTAGCACTGACTTCACTTTCCAGGGAGGAAGGGTAATTTAGCAGCCCAGACTCCAGAGATATCAAGTCCAGAACCTAGGAGATAAGTACTGTGGCTGTTCTTCATGGAAGGTAAAAGAACGGATTCTAACTCAGTTAAGGTTCTGATCCCCTGAGATGCAAGGTACTGCATCTGTTCAGCCCTAGGCAGTGCAACTACACAGGCTGTCAAAGGCTCTAGTTCCATAAAAAGTGAGAAATACATTGTATGGGGTTCTAGGAAGCATGACTGTTCTAGTGTGTCAAGTCTCAGGTCCCTTAGGTGGTTGAGTGCTGCCATCAACTCTGGCACCAGAGGACATGATTGCTTGATATGTCAGAGGTCTGAGGTTGCTGACAGGATGGAATACTTTAGCATCAACTCATCAGTAACTGAGATAGGGGACTGAGGGCTCCACAGTAACTTTAATGCAGAGGACAATGTTTACTAGCCCTTTGGTTTATGGATGGCACATGACTGAATCAGCAAGGTACAAAGCCTTAGGAATTGAAGAGTTATAAGCTACTCTCTCCTACATCAAGACACAGTCTAGAAGTGGCTCTGGCTCCAAGATGGCATAGCACAGTAGCTGATTGAATGATAGGGGGCACACCAAATCAGTCTTTGGGTCTAATACAATGTGTGACTCTTGGGAGATGCTTCAGCTGGTCTCAGAGCCTATGAGATTTGCAGAAGTTTCCAGTAGCAAAGACAGCAAAGGCCTACTGTAGTAATGAGGATTCCTGGGGTCATCTTGCTTCCCTATAGGGAGAAGTCCCTTCTGGTTGCAAGCTGATCCTGACTGGGTGGTGAGGGAATAGAGCCCAAATGATTCCTTCCCTTCTCCACGTGGCCTTCTAGGTTTCTGTATTTTATAGGATTTCAGCTGCTTCTTTGATGTTCTCTACTGCCCTCTCTCAGACGTTTTGGATAAAATAAAGTTGTTTATTGTTTTTGTTTGTTTGTTTTTAAGTTGGGGACACCAGCACTAGAAATAGCTAGGTGACCATTTTACTGACGTCACTCGGTATTTTTACTTCCATCTTCTGTGTAGATGGTCTTCTAAAGTGAAGACCATCTACCTATGTGCATATTCTGATTCACAAGTAAAAATTCACTTATTTACAGATATGTATTAAAAGGCAGATATCCAAGTATGGCTTTTCTTTAAAATGCAATGAAATGCATATTTTGACTTAAGTTAATAAATGAATTCATAGGATATCTCTATTTTTAAAAGATGTCTGCAAAATTTTTTATCTAGTCTTTGATTATTTCAAGGTTATAAACATACATGAAAAATATTACCTTCAAACAGTTAAAATTCTCTTTATTATTTTATTATTGTCATTTTTTGACACAAAAACAGAAACATAGGCAAAGAGATTTAGAAATTTTCTATAGATGAAATGAAATGTTCCAAGACAAAACTCAGTGTCCATATTGACTGAAAGAGTATCAATTTTCTATTTTATTTTGTCTACCCAAATCTAGACTTCAATATTTAAAAAAGCTAAGAGTCATATTTGTATACACTCTTCGATCTTATTGGTAATCAATAACATCCTAGATCCCTAGCTATTAAAAAATGAATCTATCAGAACATGGGGACAATGTACCTTGAGGTAAGATTCATATATGCCATTGCTCACAGTTCCTCTGCTCACCAGTAATATCTCCCTTTTCTACAGTGCATATGCCAAAATATTTAGTAAGAGTAATATAGAACAATTATTTAAATTGCTTCCTTTCCTTGGGAGAAAAGGTGACTAGCCTGTGATAATCTATCTTTCTTTATTGAACTTAAAGTAAATAATTTGAAATGTGATTCTTAAAAAGGGAAAATAGAGATTTTTAAAAATTCATAGTTGTATATACTACTTTTACCTATTTTTCAGATTTTTTTCATAATTAATTCCCCCTTATGAATTTGTTCTCCAAGGAAAGAACAGACTGTCAACAATTCTAAAAATAGTCTACAAATAAATGAAGAAAAAAGTATTCTTGCCTTTTCTTTCTAAATTGTTTCTCTTATTGCTTACTGTTGTTTTACTGGGTATGAAAATGTGGTGAAAACACAATGAAATCCACCCTTTCAGTTATAGAAGCACCTTAAAAAAGGTCAGATCTACAGGACTTGTCTTTTTTGTGTGTGTGGCTCTAACTTTTAGAAGGTAGCAAAATCTTATGCAGAACAAACTCTTCTTTTTATGCTTTTTCCCCCCCTCACTTTGTTTCTAGCAGCAATTAGCAAGGGATACAAGACTCACAGATATCATTTATTGAATATGTATTCAATACTTATTATGAACGTATCATTTGCCTTCATTGTTTTGCACACTAGAGATACACGGAGAATGAAGATTTTTGTGATAATAGAGTCCATATTCTTAGGGATAGGGAGATGAAATAAAAAATAACAATGACTTCAGATAGTAATGATTGCTATGGGAAAAAAAACAGATAGCAGTAGTAGAATAGAGAGTGACTAGATTGGGGATTGTTCTACTTTTAAAAAGGTACTAGAGAAGACAACTCTGAAGATGTAAGGTTGAGGCTGATTCCTCAAAAATAAGAAAGAATTATCTTTTGACAGAAAGTGGAAAAATATGGAAGATTTACTGCTGAGTGAAGCAAGCCAGGCTATGAAGAAGAGACTCTGTATGTCCCCACTTAATATATACCGAATGTCCCCACTCTGTAACTGAAACTGACAGGCTAAAGGATGTACAAACATAAGAGGTGTATGTGAATGCCAGATGTGGTGTGTGTGGAGGAGTGGGGCCTGGGGAAGAACATTTGGAGGAGGGATACGAAGACAGCATTGTTGAGACAGGGAGGTAGTGTTGTTATATTTTTATCAACTCGACCGGGGAGAAATGTTCATATATTGAAATGATCACCTTGTAAACTAAATAATGTGATTGAATGTACTAAAAATGTAAAATAAATAAATAAATAACAAAACAAAAAAAAGAAAAGAAAGAAATAATTAACCAGGGAAGAGTCCTGGGAAAATAGTGTTCTAGACCTAGGGAACTGCAAATGCAAAGGCTCAAAGGTAATAACATACTCATCCTGTGTGAGAGAGAGGTTTAAAAAAATTGGACAAATTCAAAACATAGAGGAAATAAGGCCAGTGACTTAGTTGGAGACTAGATTAAAGGTCCTTGAGGGCCAGGGGTCTTAATCTACTTTCTACTACTGTGACAGAATACCACAAACTAGATAATTTATAAAGAACAGAAGTTTATTTGGCTCACAGTTTGAGGGACGGGAAAGTCCTAGGACATGGTTCTGGCATCTGGCAAGAGTCATCCCATGGTGGAAAGCAGAAGGCAGCAGCAAGCACATGAGACAGAGAGAAAATGGGAACCAAACATTCCCTTTTACCAAGCAACTTTCCTGGCAATAAGTGGTCCAGTCCCATGATAACAGCACTAATCTATTCATAAGGGTGGACCCCTCAAACTTAGTCACATCTTAAAGGTCCCCCTTTTCTAATACTGTTACATTGGCAGTTAAATGTTCAACATGAATTTTATTTATTTATTTATTTATTTATTTATTTATTTATTATCAGAATACATTTTGCTTCCAGGCTCTGAGGATTAATGTCTTTTATCAAGATTGGAAAATTATAAGCCAATGTGATTGGCCATGTGGAGTCCAGTGCCTTAACCACCATGCCACCTGTCAGTTCCTCAACATGAATTTTAGTGGTGACATTCAAACCTTAGCATCATGGTAAATTATTGAACTTTATTCCATTGAAAAGCCTTCATATGGTTTTAAGTCATGGCATACTATGGTAGGGTTTATATATTTTCATGATCTATTTGTCAATAAATGAGAAATGAGTTAAAAGAGAAGATTGAAAGTTACCACAACAGGTCCTATAACAGATGATAGTATCTTTTTTTTTTTTTTTTTTTTTTTGGGGGATTTTTAC
>NW_006160047.1:359053-365168 GCF_000334495.1 Tupaia belangeri chinensis
GAGAGATTTTCACTGTAGGGCGCGTGCGCTCGCCAGACAGAGAGAGACATAGAGACAGAAAGCGAGAAATCACCCCCCAGGGGGGATGGTCACGCCGCAATCCCTTCTCCTCCATTCTCCTCTCGGGATCTTGGGCACGCACGCACACGCGCCTGGCGTGAGTTTTAAGCCACCAGGTCCAGGACACAAACCGTGGTCGACTACGTGGGAGTCCAGCGACATAGCCATTACACTAACTGCTGGTTCCCAGATGATAGTATCTTAAACTTCGATAGTTAAGAGTGAAAACAGGAGATGTGTAGTCAAAGAAATGCTTTGAAGTAGAGCTCAGAGGACTTACTATAGTATTGCCTGTAAGGAATGAGGGGAAGAGGAATCAAGAATTACCCCTGACATATGGACATGAGCAATTTGGTAGATTATGATCCTATTAACTGACATAGAAGAGAATGGGGAAAAATAAGTGAAGGAATTTAAGAAAAAGTTCTGCCTTCTGAAACTGGGATGCCCTCTTCACTCTAAGGATGATGTAGACATCAATGTCTAGGCACTGCTTGATCACCTTCAGGAACAGGAGTTTTACTACTTTCAAAGCAAACCTAAGCACATGACATGCCTAATCACATTAATTCCCACAACATTCCTGTGAGGAAACTGCTATTCTTGTATTCTTTATTCTATAAATTTAAGATTTACAAAGGTTATGTACTTTGGTGGGGGAGGGGAAGGGAAGGTACAGCTATTTTGTAATAAGAATTCACATCCAAATCTACCTGGCCCCAGAGCTGAAGCTCTGAAATCCTATGTGTCAAGACAAGGACTCCAAGTAGAAAGAAGTTTAACAAAATTCCAAAATAAAAAGCAATAACCAGGACCAGCAGATGGTATAATGGTTACATTGCTGGACTCCCATGTAGTCAACCATGGTTCAAGTCCCAGACCCAGCAGCTTAAAACTGACAATGGGCACGTGTGCATGCATACCTAAAATCCTGAGAGAAGAGTGGAAGAAAAGAGACTGCAGTATGGCCATCCCTGCTGGGCCGGGAAGAGGGGGTGATTTCTCGCTTTATGTGTCTCCAATGAGTGCATGTGCCTTATAGCAAAAATCTCTAGGGGGAAAAAAAGAAAATAAAGAAAGGAAAAGCAATCTCCAAGTCTCTGGTGAATGGATCTGGAGTCAAGAAGTTTGTTCAGAAGGATCAAAACAGATTCTAGAATGTAGATCCAAAGCAAAGGACTACCAGCAAATTGTCTTTTGGCTCACTCCAGTAGACATTAGACTAAAGAAGATAAATTTCCTCTCTCTGGGAAGGAGATTGTTCCAAGAATGAGAGATGGCACTTAATTTGCCAGTTGGCTGTTAAGTGATTCCAGTTACATGGATTGGAAAGATGTTGGTTCAGGAATCATGCAGTCAACTTGAAGGGAATTTACACTTTTATACTAGTCATCCATTATTGGACAGGGCATGAATATGTTGCCTAAGCAGTTGTTTCCATCAGGCCCTGGCCAGGCCTGATGGTAGGTAAGATCTTGGTAACAAAACTGTCAACTTGGATTATTTTCAGATTTCTGAGCTGCTAAGTGCAGAGGAATTTTTATATTAGAAGCAACCTGTCCATATTTCTCACCAATTGATGGATTATTGTCTCTTTAGATTCTCTTCAGAAAGGTATTTTCTTCTAAAAGAGGTTTAAAATATAACTCTGCTATTTTAATAAAATGGAGACTGCTGATCACTGTGCATTAGGCACTACAGCACTGGGATGTGAAAGATAAAAAATAATTTTAGGCTAAGTCAGACTACAGTATATCTTATAATACCAGAAACACCAGTCTAAGCTATGCCATGTAATTGCTCAAGGTGATATCCTTCCTTAAGTGAAGAGAGTTTTGATTTTATATTAGGATCATTTACTGATATGACAATCAATTAACTATATTGTTTATTAATACAAAATAATTCAGTCAACAAACATTGGCTAAGTACCTGATAGGATTCGCAGTGCTGGGTGTTGGATAGAAGGCTACACAAGGTTTTTGCCCTCCAAGAGTTCACAGTTTGATGAGGGAGGTAAACAAATAAGCACATGTAGTTGCACATGTTGGTAAGTGGAAGAAAAGCATAAAACTCAGTGGGAAACAGTAACAAGAGAGACCTAGTTTAGACTGGGACATCCAGGGAGATTTCTTCAAAGAGGTGAAAATTAAGCTAAGATTTAAAAGAGGATTCAGTCAAATGGAGAATTGGGAGAGGAGGAATGAAATGAGGCAATTAGTACAACTCATGCCAGGACCCAGAAATTAAGTTAATTCAGAGAACAGAAAATCACTGGGGTGGTTGGAGAAAGGTAACAGGTGGGATGGGATGAATTTGCACAATAGGAGCCAGATCATGAAAAGTCCTGTTCAAACAGTGGGCATTTTAATTTGTTTACAAATGCAAGAAAATTGAGAATGTGAAACAATCTGATTGAGGTTTTTCAAAGACCTTGCTGGCTGATAGGGAAAAGATTAAAGCAAAGCAAGAGTAGTAGAGACACATGGTCTTAGGTTATATTTCAAATAAGGAGTCATGATGGTGATGAAGAATATTGACAGGGATGAAATGTATAAACATTCATTTTGAAGGTAAAATAAATTGAGCTCAGTGATGTATCATATCTAAGGAGGAAGAGATGAATAAAAAGAGCTATTTCTGGGCTTAAATCCAAGTATGGAAAGAATTAATACTCAACATTGTTTTTATTCTATAATTCTAATTGAGTTATCCTTATTTACATTTTTTATTGTTCTGCCAAGTAAAAATTTTTAAAATGTTTTACCTCATTTTAGGCTGAAGATTGTGACTTTTCTGCAATGACCTTATATAAAAAGAGCAGCCAAGTCTTACAAGACTATCTCCTTTGTCTCCGTGGGGAATTATTGACAGGATCCTCTTCCCATTTTCAGACTCAGGCCTGAAGAAGATTATGAGAGGGTGGAGTACAGAGAAATTAGTGAACTAGGAGAAGTGAGACTGGATTCCCTAGAAGTTGAGGCGGGTCCTTTGACACCAGTTCCAAAGCAAATAGAAACTTCTTGCCATTCTTACTGCTATCTTTTCTTCTTTCTTCATCCACTGTGATAGATAGCCCTAGAAAGCAATCTTTAAACATCGTCATTCGTGTTTCTAAAATGATACAGTAAACTACATATATGCTTCCTCACACATCAAACAAATATTTTATGTTAAATTTAAATAAATTTGTTTTTTACAATAGGGGTAGAAATATATTCAATGCTTGAAATGTAAAAGAGGTCAAGTTTTCGTAGCCTGACTAGCCCCAAGTCTGGGACCCAAACTACAATTGGCCATAAGAGAATTAAGTCCCTTAACCACCATGGCAACTACTGGCCCCTCCCTTTTCCTTCTTTGTTCTTTAACTTAACAAGGCTGTCTATCTTAGAGCTACCCAATTAATCAAATGAAGAAAAAAAGAATGCAGTAATTAAGAAGGTGACAAAATGCATCTTATGTTTTTATTTAACAAATTTTATATTCTTCTGAAGCAGAGTGAGTGAGTGTGTGTGTGTGTGTGTGTGTGTGTGTGTGTGATATATATATATATATATATATAACATAGACTGTGTGTGCATGCACACACACACACACACACACACACACTTATTGGGTTGTCAAAAAATCCATGATGTATTTTTTTAAATATTTATTTTTTATTATCATCATAATCTTGTTTATATTACATTGGATTGCATATAACTTTACAGTGTATTCTATGTTTTCCTATACAAAAATGTGTCGGGTCTTCTCCAACAACCCAATACTTTTATATGCATATTATTACATATTTAAACATATATATATATATGTATTATCTTACATACATTTTTTTTTATTTTTATATATTTTTTATTACATTAAAAATTAAAAATTGAATAGATGGTTATTAAAATATGCCCCTAAGCACAGTTTATAGCTTTTTACGTATTAATCTCTCTCATTTTGTGTGTGTTTATGTGTGTGTGCAAATGTGAATCCTCACACGTGCATTTAGAGTAATTAGAACATGGAAATTTCTATGCCATACTATCTATCAATTTAAAACTTATTCTGAAACTGTTCTTAAAAGCAGTATAGCATCTGGGACCAGAAGGTGGCGTAATAGTTACGTCACTGAACTCCCACATAGTTGATCACATTTTGAGTCCGGAACCTGGCAGCTTAAACTCACACTGGGTGGGTGTGTGTACATGCCCAAATTCCGAGAGGAGAATGGAGAAGGGATTGCAGCATGGCTATCACCTCTGGGGGCTGATTTCTCACATTCTCTCTCTGCTTCTCCAGTGAAAATATACACCCTAGAGCCAACGTCAATGAAAAAAAAAAAAAGCAATATAACATTTGATCTAAGTGTTCCATACATACATTTATCTACTAAATGTAGATACTGAAGTCAAATATATTCAAGGACAGTAGCTTTGACTGTCTTACAAAATGACTTCAAAGAGTCTTCCTTCCCCCTTGAGTATGTGACTTGAATTGGAATTTAAGTTTGGCTTTATTAGAATGATTTTATAGGAAGGTTAATTAAATTTTGACCCTCTTGAACCTTTATTCTAGGAATAATGTGTAGAATATTCAGTTTATGAGCAGCTGCTCAGCACATCAATAGTATTCATTAAGCATATTTATGTACAGAACACTTGGGGCCACAGATAATTGTAAAGAACGTAGAGGATTTAATTTATTTCCTTAAGAAAATAACCACCTAATTATTTGGTAGCTATTGATGTAGCCGTCTCCTGCTTATTTAACTATAACCAGTAGTGACCATATTCACAAAATCAAAACAGTAGGAAATCAAGAAGACTAGAAATGCAAAGGATAGAAAAAGGGGGCAAGAGAGGGCAATAAATATTGTTCGTGTGCTGCTTGGTTAAACCTGGCTTATTGGTTCAGTGGATTTAAAATTTAAAGAACCTAATCATAGAACATGAAATACCTTGACAGGTTTTTTATTTTATACTTTGGTTTTTAAGAGACATCTTTCCAAAATCATTCACTTATGTTGTGGAAAAAAAGATTTGTAAGTAAAATAGAGAAATAGTTTTCAAATCCAGTGTACTTCTCAAGTCATTATGTGAAAAGCTATTTATAGTGGTACTCAATTGAAGACACTAAACAATGATTTTAAAAATTAGAATTAAAAAAACAAGTGGTTCATACGTAAATTATTGCCGCACCTTCTCACACTTAGACACACAGTTATCCATATCCTTTGACCTTATTTACTTAAAAGTCTGTAGTTCATTTTAACCTTCTACTTAGTCCAATTATCTAATTTCCATATTCATTACTCAGTAAGGAGTCTGATCACATTAGATGTGATATAACTCTCTTGAGCATGGAAAAAATAACGTTTTGTGTCATGATGCCTACTTAGACTTAACTTGAAAACACAGTAGGAGACACTCAACACGCATCCACTTATTTGACTGGAAGGAGGACACCAGTGTTGTATCTGGAGGCAAAATTGCGTATTCATCACTTCTCCAAATTTAGATATACAGATGAATTTCTCAGTGTTTAACTGCTCAGTGAAGTCTTCCACAATAATCCCATGGTGTCTAAATGATAAAAGAGAATGAAAGGACTCTAGATTATAAGCTTCCTTTAGCTGATCCTTCACTTTAATCCAAACCCTGTTATATTCAGAAGACCTTTTTACAATAAGCTAGAAATACTGAGGAAATGCAGATGAATGCTGTGGAATAGTATGCCCCTCCTTCATATAACTTGGGATATCCATAAAAGCCATTTTTATGCCAGCAAAACCCTCCAATAAAGTCATCGCTGTTCATCATGACCATTTAGCAGGTCTTACAATAAATTAGTTGACTTTGGTTGGTATTTTAAGAAAATTGAATACAATATAATATTGTACTTAATTGTTTCTTTTAATTGCTAAAGAGCATGTGCATTAGTCAGAGGGGAGAGATGGGGGAGAGGAAGCATCCCTCAGTGGACCATGGTTACACGGCAATTCCTTCTCCTCCATTTTTCCAACCTATTGGGATTTTGGGCATACACACATTTGCACCCAATATGT
>NW_006160047.1:367609-432998 GCF_000334495.1 Tupaia belangeri chinensis
TTGGGCATACACACATTTGCACCCAATATGTTTTTCAAGCCATTAGGGTTGTGATTCAAGCTGCAGTTGACCATGTGGAATCTAGTTCCTTTAACCACCAGGCTATAAGACTGGCCTACACCTCAATTTCAAGAAATCATATACCACAATAACTTTATGATATTTTGTTGTTTTTTAAGGGTAAGAATTGTTTTATAAAGCACTAATTTCAGATACATACCTGTACTTATTTGGCCCCAATATAAAATAACATTTCTTTCTCTGAGTAAAGATGCTAAAAGTTTAAAAAACATTACTAGATTGAAGTATTATATCCTTGGAATTTTCTTGTGAAAAAAAAAAAATGTTGCCGAAGTTAGACCAAGAAAATCAACTCGGATCACTTCCTAGGGAGAGAAGGTCAAGTCATGGTGCTGTATCATGATGCTTGGTCCATCAGAAAACAGTATGGGTCACATGAGAAGTGAATTCCTAACAAACAGGTAGAAGGATTGGGAAAGTCAAGCATTCCTAATGTGACAGTTTCATTATGGTCCAAATATGGAATGGAGGCACAAAGTGTGTGCTCGTACAACTTTGTTGAACTAACGAAAACTTAACTTTAAAATATTTCTTTCTGTTTCAGTTTTGGTTTAAGAACCTTTTTCCTTTCTTCAACCAAGAAATATATTGATCGATGTACAAAATTACCACAATTGTAGTTGAAATACAAATTTAAATACATATATGGAGATTTTAAGAAACCTATGCCTTAATTACTTGACCTAATTACTGAGAATAGACAATAGTAATAAAAATATAAATGACAGCATGAGGAAGAATCTGATGATAAAGCACAAGCAAGTACTAAAATAAGCTCTGCAGGAGGTCAGAGATTGAGGCATGTTGAGAAGCACTGCACAGTCTGGGCCTTGAATTACCAATGATCAAAGGGGATATGTCATAAAGACAGAGGATTTCCAAGTCAGAAAAAAACAGTGAGCAGAAGCTCTGATGTAGAAACATATTCAATGTGTTTAGGGACTAATGAATATATCTGTCTGACTGTGGCAAAGGATTTGATCTCCAGCTATAAAAAATGACTGGAAGGTGGGAAGAGAAAAGAGTTAGCCATTGCATCTAGAGTCTTCCATCCTCCTGAGGGAATCTATTCTATGTTCAGCCTTTTAAAAAAGGGGAAGGTGTTGCCCATCAATTGCACAGGAAGACCCAAACCTGACCTTCTTCCTCTGTTCCTCTCTCCTCTCATGTGATTGAATCAGGACTAGATACCTGACACAGGCCAAAAGGATCAGATTATATGATCCAGGAATTTGAAACAAGAATATTATAAAACTGAGTCACGTAGATCTGAGAAGCAAAATTGCAAGATCCTGGACCCAGAGTCAGTGCCACAGCAAACCAAAGGAACGTGCAAACTGGTTATTGCAAGAGAGCAGAACCTTTCCTGCAGAGGAAACCTGAAGAACTGAAGAAATAGAGCCAAACATACAGAGAAATGCAGGGTAGAATGTCTGATTGGACGGTCTCCAGGACAAGGCCACCAGGAATCCATCTCACCTCTTCCTCTGTTAAACACATTTGCATTAGGAAAGCTACTGAACCTCCCTGAAAAATAGAATAAAGCAGAAACAATACTTACCTTTGACATGCTGGCCTGGTGGTTATGAGAAGCAGATACCACATGACCAAATGTACAGTTTGAGTAAAGGACCTAGCAGTTTGAAAAACATCTAAGAAACCAGCAGTTGGTATAATGGCTATATCATTGGACTCCCATGTAGTCAACTATGATTCGAGTCCCAGACCCGGTGGCTTAAACTCATGCCAGGCGTGTTTGCATGCATGGCCAAGATACTGAGAGGAGAATGGAGGAAAAGGGATTGTGGCGTGGCCAACCCCCTGGCAGGAGTGTGGGGGTGATTTCTCTCTTTCTGTCTCTCTGTCTCTCTCTCTGTCTTTCTGGTGAGTGCATGCACCCTATAGCAAAAACCTCTCCAAGAAAGAAAGAAAGAAAGAAAGAAAGAAAGAAAGAAAGAAAGAGAAAAAGAAAAACATACCGATTACATATGCATGTAGGTCTAAAATTTTGACAGTATGGAGAAATGAAGGAGAAGGTATTACAACATGATCACTTCCCACTGGGGGATGCTCTTCTCTCTCTCTCTCTCTCTCTCTCTCTCTCTCTCTCTCTCTCTCTTTCTCTTTCTCTCTCTGGTGAACACATACACCTGGAAAAATAATTTTTAAAAATACGTTTGGATTGTTGTTAGAATTAAATGAGCTATTTTGGAGAAATTGTTCAGTATGCAGTACCAGACACCTGTTAAGCAACATTAGCTCTCATTATTATTAAACTCTTACCTGTCTAATTCAACCTGTATTTCACATATGAGATCTTTAGATTCTTTTTTTTTAAATTCATTTCTTCCATGTGCCAGTGAGAGAGAGAAACACTCCCAAAAGGGTTTTAATGCCAGCCACCATCAAGAGCATGTGCATGCCCATCACACTCCAAAATAGGTAGTGTTTGAACACAAACCCAGAACCTTCCCATGTTGGTCAGCCTGAGAGTGTTGTACTTTACTGCCATACCACCATCTGGCCCAAGATCCTTATGTTCTTAAAATTAATTCTCTTCTCCAAGCAAATCCTTGTTTGTTTCTGTATTTTTAAAATCTAGTTTGAACAGTATTACTTTTCTTGCAAACAAATACTCCCTGACCTGAATGATTTGAAGGGGTTTCCACATGGTCAACCCACCTGGATAATGCTTTTTCATTCTCTCTCTCTCTCTTTCTTTCTCTCTCTCTGGCATGTGAATGCTCCCTATAGCAAAGTAAATAAAAGAAAGAACAAAGAAAGCAAGTGGTATGGTGGTTAGTCTCTGGACTCCCACATAGTTGTCTGTGGTTCCAGTGATTGGGTTGCTTGCTTTCTCACTTTCCATCTGTCTCTCTCTGGAAAAATTTAAAAAATAATAATAACAAATGAAATTAAGTAAAATAATTCTTTTTTAAAATCTTATTTTCTTTCTTTCTGCTGGTCCCAAGATTTTTTAAAAAATACTTTTCCATAGGGCATGTGCAGTCACAGGAGAGAGACAGAGAGAGGAAAGTAAGAAATCACTCCCCTCACCGGGGGTGGGATGGCTATGCCCACAATGGCCATGCCCACAATCCCCTCTCCACTGGTCTCTTCTCGGGATTGTGGCATGCAGGCACATGCACCTGCATGATTTTCAAGCCACCAGGTCTGGGACTTAAGCCATGGTTGGCCATATGGGATTCCAGCACCTTAACCACCATGCCACCTGTTGGCTCTATGAAACTTTTTTAAAAGGACCTTAATCCCTTTTAAGAGGGAGGATCCCTTATGATGTACCAAACTCTTTAAAGACTCCACCTCTTAACATGATCCAATTGGCCATTAAGTTTCAACATGTGAATTTTGGAGATGCCATTCAAACCTGGCCATAATCAGAGCCTATCAATGTTAATTTATTCAAAATGTGGTAGCTTTGGAAGCTGGATTCTTTTTCAGGTTGCCTTTAATATCCTTTCAACATAGCCCCATTCTTTATATTTTTCTTATGCACTCTTTACTGTTTAGGTCTAGAATCAGTTACTTCTCTAAGACAGAATGGGCTTTTGAAACTAAAAGTCTGCGTGCTGGATGTGTTTCTTGCTTCTGGGATGGCACTGCTTCAAGTATTAGATCATTGGAAAAGTCATGATGTATGTTTCCATGTTTTTCTGTGCAAAATGCTTCATAACTTTTCTGATGACCCACTATATTGCAGTGAACAGTTAGGAAATATATGAGTAAGTACTAGCCTATGTCCATAATTATTTCTGTATCTGTCTGAATATATTTTAAATAAGCATAAGATCAATCTGATACCTCTGACTATGACAAAATTTCCAAAGGCAAACTTTTAAGTCAGCACCGATTTCATTTATATATCCAAACATTTAGATTTTGAGTTTTCAAAGTACTGAGTCATTGAATAGATTTAATCAGTTTCCTTGTTGTAGAGTATTTTAGTTTTATAATATACTGAACTTATTTGAAACATGTAAACTAATGATACATACTAAACCAGAGAACTATATAAACTATACATCAATTCCTCAAGCATTTAGTGAGCACCTATTAAACACAGAGAAAGCAGCAACAAGAAGACTTTTAAGTCCCATTTCCTCAGTTTTTATTTAGAGTATAACATGCATTATTTGTATTGTTTTAATTGTCTGTAATTTATTTACCATAAATGTACTCTCAAAAGTCTCCTTGGCTCAGAAAAATAGTGCTGTAAGTAGACAACACAAAAGTGATATAGGCCTGTGGCTTGGTGGTTAAGGGAAGCCAGATCCCATGTGGCCTATTGGAGTTCAAATCCCAGCCCTGGCAGCTTGAAAAACACACTGGGAGCTTGCATGTGCATGCTGAGGATCATGGCAGGAAGGAGAAACAGAAGAGAAGGAACTGCAGCACCTTACCCCATTGGGGAGTGCTTTCTCGGTCTCCCTTTCTCCCTCTCTCTCTCTCCTCTCTCTCTCTCTTTCTCTCTCTCTCTCTCTCTTGAGAACACATGCCCTCTGGAAAAGAAAGGGAGGGAGGAAAGAGGAAGAGAGGAAGGAAGGAAACAGTAAAAGGAAAAGAAAAAAACAGAAGTGATGTAAGTTTGCCTTCATTACATGAATATAGAGTATAGTTTCTACAAGTTTAGTTTTTCTTTTGAAATGTTCTTTTCTCAGTTTTATTTTATACTTTTGTTAATAAATTCTCAATAATCAATCAAGGGGCTGGCAAGTGGCATGGTGGTTAAAGGTGCTAGACTCCCACATGGCTGACCATGGTTCAAGTCTCAGACCTGGTGGCTTGCTTTCTCACTTCCTCTCTCTCTCTCTCTGTGTGTCTTTCTCTGATCAAACTGGAAAAGAATAATGATGATAATAGTAAATAAAGTTAAATAAAATAATTCTTTAAAAAAATCAATCAAATGAAAGTATTGAAATATTTATTAGAATAAGTACTTAATATCATTTATACCTTGGTGAATTATTAAAATTGTCACAGCAGCTTATGTGAGAGCAAGACAGACAGACTTTTCAGAATCTCAGTTGGAAATGAAGCCCTGATACCTACCTATATTTGCTGTATATACTTGGCCTCATGGCTGCCAAAGCCATGCCCATCTGTTTAGATGGCAGGTCGCCTACTCATAAGTTGGCTGTTCTTTAGTACTATGACATGAGTTCCAGCCAATGACAGCTAACAAAATGCTTCAGGAGGCAGCTCTTCTTACAGGAGGTCCTTTCTCATGCCAGAGATTGGGAAGCAGTTGGCATCTTGCATCCATTTAAACTTTGTTACACCTGTTGACACTTTTGTGCCAAAAGCAGACAATGCAACAAAGGAAACAACAAAGAATTTAATGTTACTTAAAAATAACCCTTCTCACCAGCTTACAAATAGATGCTCAGTTTCACTGCTGATGACTTGAATAGTTGATGTTTAATAGTCTGCTAAGTGACCAGAAGAGTTTCCATAAGGTATCCAATATTTCAGGATTTGGACCCTTATCACTCCATATAATATAATGCAGTGAATGTCAATAATTATACTAAGCATCGCTTTTGTCTATGTTTTTGTAAAAAGGTAGACACTTCTCAATCAGAGAAGGACCCTTTTGAGATAGCTTTCTTTTAATGGAGAATTAAATTAATTATTCCAATGATTCAGACTCCCCAAAGAACTGAATTACTTAGGTTATCTCTTTCCTAGAACAGGTGAAAGCTACTAGGTGTGAGTTAAGGGAGACATATGGTAACACCATGTTAGAACTTCATTTTAACAAACACCAGGTGACCTTGAAAGTATGAGACCAGTAGGTGGTGTAGTGCTTACAGGACTCCCGCGTGGTCCACTGTGGTTGGGATCCTGGAACCCATGGCTTGAAAATCACACTGTGCATGTGTGCATGCATGCCAAAAATCCTTAGAGGAGACTGGAGGAGAAGGGATTATGGCATGGTCATTTACCTGGCGATGGGGGGGAGGCGGGGATGAGTTCTCACTTGCCCTGTCTGTCTCTCTGTCTTTCTCTGTCTCTTTCCTGTGAGTACATGAACCTATGGCAAAAAACTATACCTAATAAATAAGTAAATAAATACAGAAATTAATAATATATATACATATGTGTGTATATATACATACATACATATAATATAAAAAATACTTATGGTTAAAAATTTGTATTCAATATAATAATAGAAAGTATTTATAATTACATGCATTTTCTCCATTGTTTTTACTGCCTGACATTTGCTTAATTTTTCTGTATGTTTTATGACCAACACAAACATACCCCTAAAATATATCTCCATAGACAAAATGAAACGTGTTTTCAGCAAGTGCTTTAGTTAAGATAGTGCACAATTTCCATCTCCCCTACTCCTCATTAAATTGACATAGACCAGCACATCAATTTTCTATTCAACAGCATGAAGGAATAAGAAGTATTGATCTGTAATAATTATGATAGAAAAATAATCAAACTAACAATACATAGTACCTCAAAGGTTGTTGGGAGGGGATGGGCTAGCTAGTTCTCCGATATACCCTTCAGGAAGCATAATCATTTCTCCCTGCCTATTCCACAACTCAAATAACAGCTACCAGAATTTATTGAAAACTAATTGTTTATCAGACCCTATGTTAAATTCCTTAAATTCTTACCTTATTTAATATTCAAAACACCAAGTGAGATACCATTATCTCCACTTCGCAGATAAATAAACTGAACACAGATTAAATAACTAGCACCAACACAATAATTGAAAAAGTGGTGCAGAAAAGGTTCAAATTTAAGCCATTATTTGAGCCCCCAATCTTTATTATATAATTCCTTCCCTTCTGCTATTACTTTTACTTTATAGTCAGTGTATGCCCAGCTTTTTAGAGTTCTTCCAATGACCATTCTCATTTGAATTCACTTCTCTCCGGACTCATGTCCATTCTCTCCCATTCATTTTTCAGAGAATACCATGTCCAGCACCCCAACCATTACGCCATCTGCTGGTTCTGGGAGCTGACAATTTTAAGGCAAATAAGGAAAGATTCACAGAGAAAGTGACATTAGAGAAAAGACTGAAGGGAATAGGGGGGAAACTATAATGACATCTGAAGGAAGAACTCTTCAAACCAAGAAGACATGAAGACAAAAATCCTAAGGCAGAAGGATAAATTTGACTCATGGATTTAGTAATATGGAGGTCATTGGAAACCTTGACAAGAGCAATTTTGATGACTTGATATCCTAATTGGAGTGGAAACACAGAGCAGCAATAGCAAAGAGTTTGTCTATAAAGAGCATCAAAGAAATGGTAGTTAAAGAAGGGGACTCATACAAAAAAAATTAATAAGAATAACAGCATGTTTGTATGATGATGGAGAATTTTTAGTGGAGAATGAAAACTTAATGACACAGAGAAGGAAGGATTGCTAGAAGTATGTGCTGGAATAGGAGGGATAGAAGGTAACTTTAGATAGAAGATCCCAACTCTCAATTACTACACAAGAATAGAATTATATTTCTCTTCCATGTAACAAAGTGAAAGCAGATTAGATTTGTGTGGTTGGAATCACAAGGTCAGAACTTTAGCCTCTCTGTTGCTTCATTTGAGTCCGTTTTTTACAAAATGGCTCATAACTGCATTCTACCAAGTGGGAAATGGAAAAATAGAGGAGGGGTGTATGTGTGAATAAGGTTGAGGCCTAGAAGTGACATATGTTACACATACAATGAACCTACAGTAGAATTTAAATACAAATCCATCTCATTTCCAAAGTAGTTGGAATAGTAATACTTAGACTGGCCTATAGGGCTACTTAAAATTTGTGATTTCTTTTCCCATAGCAGAAGGGGAGTAGGAATTTAGCAAGTGAGGTCTGGGAGTAACTCCTAGTAATTGCTTCATAAACGAAAATAATAGCTTGTATGTCCAGTAGATGGACTTTTTCATGCCATAGGGGAGGAAAATACAACATGGACAGGGTATCATCTGCGGCTGGGTCACTTCATCATTGTGGGATGAAAGCGAGTGATCCCATATCTCGGTTTATTGTACTTCAGAATGACAGCTGGTATCACTTACAGGCAGTAAGTGCCTGGTACTTGAAGGCATGCAGTGTAATGCCCTTGTGTTTCCTCTGCCATTGGGCTCTGATAACCCAGCAATTAGTCATAATCCCTAACAGTCAGCCCAGTCAATCTTTAATTTGAATGGTAATACATATCTTTTAAATTGGTAGCTAGCCTGGACAAACACTACAATTTAGTGCTAGAGAACTTTTACAGCTAAGAAGAGATGTACGAGGATGTTGATGGAAATATCTAGAGGGCTCCTTATTATGTGTGTGGCTCCAACATGCCAGCAGTATCAAAGGACAGAGCTATTCAGTGGACTACTTGCTTAATTTTTTCTTAAATGTTCCATTGGGGAATTAGAAATGAAATATCCAAACTTTACCTCAGTCAGAATATTACATTCTACTTTGTGAGACAATATTTTTACTAGTAATATTTTAAAGTGATAGGAGGTACTAATGCAATGGACTGAGAAGGCTAAAATTTTTCTTGCAAATGACAGGCAAAATTTTTTCCATTACAAATTCTCATATCTACTCCTTTTACAGTGTTATTTAAAAATTAACACTAAAGCTGGCCTCATAGCACAGTGATTAAACCCTGTTCATAAGGAGCTGTATTTTGACTGAAGAAGCCAAAACTATGGTTTGACTTCCAGACCCATCAACTTAAAAAACCTGCCAGACACGTGCAAGTGTATGCCCAACTTTTTTTTTTTTTTTTTGAGAGGTTTTCGCTATAGGGTGCATGCACTCGCCAGACAGACATAGAGAGACATAGAGACAGAAAGCGAAAAATCACCCCCCAGAGGGGATGGTCACGCCGCAATCCCTTCTCCTCCATTCTCCTCTCGGGATCTTGGGCACGCACGCACACGCGCCCGGCGTGAGTTTTAAGCCACTGGGTCCGGGACGCAAACCGCAGTCGACTACATGGAAGTCCAGCGACATAGCCATTATGCTAACTGCTGGTTCCCCCCAATGTTTGGACTGGATCTAGGGAAAAGATTGTGGTGTGACCATGCCCAATTGGGAAGTGCCTTTTCTTTCTTTTTCTGGCAAATGGACATGCCCTCTAGCAACTAAAAAAGGTAAAAAGTAAGGAAAATAAATAAATAAAAATTAACACTAATTTTTAAATGTATCATAAATAAAAATATTTTACCTCCAAAAGCAGAATACACACACACACACACACACACACACACACACACAACCTATACACAATGATTTTTTTTAATCTTATAGAAAAAAGTTACTAAAGATTTTTTTAAATATTCCCAATGGTTATAAATTACTAATACTGCATTATAGCTTTGTCTGCTTTAAACAAAAGGAGGGAACAAGAGAACTTGTTTATAAATTATGATTTATGCTTAGGTTAGGAGATGCACTATATTTTAAAAGTGTGTGCATTCCACAGTTTTCACTTTCACTAAACCCTTTACTCCCTCTATGCATCATGATAAATCGCACATTTACCCTGAAGGGAAGCTTTACATGCCACAAAAAGCAGAAACCAGCTGAAAACAAGTGTTCTCTACCACAACAAAGAAGTCTGTATGTCTTGAGGTTTTTACTTTTTTAAATGACTTTTTTTCTTTTTTTTTTTTTTTACAAAAAAGGGAAACTTACTATCTGAGTGGAGGTTTTCTAGGTAGTTTTTAGTTCATATTTGTTACACTTTTATTAGCCTCAAAAATAGTTACCATGGTAATAGCTCCATTTATATCTACTGTTAGAGCTGAATTATAGAAAATCTTCCCATGAGGTGTGCAATGCCATTTGACTGTTTCATCTAGCCTATTATTTAAAGTAGGAATTATTTTAAATACTATAAAATTGTTACATTCTATTCATGACTTTTCCTTTGTAACTCTCAAGTTAGTGAAATCCTTTGGTGTGTAATTTTAGAAGAACTCTGTAGTTTCAATAAGTATTCTTTAATAATTTTTTTATTGCCCTTCTTTTTGTGAATGCTTTATAAGCTAGATATAGATGATCGTTTGTTTTCTTTTGTAACTTAATGCTCAAAAGGATTAATCAAAAAATTATTTCAATCAATGTAAAATCTGTAGTAAGTCATAATATTAGTGACTTCAAAGGACCATTGGATATAAGGAAATCACTTTTTCTAAAAGATATTCATAACTTGTGAACAATACTTATAAATAAATGAAACATGACCATAGATTCCAGGCTTTAAAAGACCTTTGGTAAGTCATCCAATATATTCCCCCAACTCCATTCTTAACAGAAATGAAGTACCTCATATGGTAGTTTTCTGGAGAACATTCTGTAAAGATGTCACATCAACCCTCCATAATAACATACTTCAATGTTTGATAGTCATTACCCTTTTCAGTATTTCCCCTAGGCATATTCTCCTGCGACAGACATCCCCTCCAACTCGTGCCCTATTTGCTCACTGACATCTATAACATAAGATACTTCTTAACTGTGGAAAGAACTCAAGCTTACTCAGATTTACTTCAAACTGAACTCTTGTTAATCATAGCAACTTGAATATGAGGAAATGTAAAGATCATCCACTGATGATAAGAGAATACTAAGGCAATAAGGTCAAATGTGCCTACCAGATAGCCATTAAAAAGTTAAAAAGAGTATTTACAAATGTCGAAAAGTCTTACGTAAAGTTTATATATATATATATATACACCTCCCACTACAATCTTTTTCCCTTTCTCCTTCCCATTAGGATTATGGGCATGCACACACATGCTCAGCATGTTTTTAAACCACTGGGCCAGGATGCAAATCATGGTTGGCATGTCGAATCTGGTTTCCTTAGCTACTGCACTATGGGGCTGACCCTATAATCTTCTTTAATGTAGGAAAAATAAAATATATATGACACGCAGTATCCAAGGCTAACTCAATACCCATTTCCAGCCTTTCTTGTTTGCCTTCAGTTTAGGGACTGAAGAAGTCCATTAAAGCCAAGACCTTCCTCTCTCAGCCCCTTAGACAGAGGGCAATGTCCATACAATAAAATTCTAGCTAATGAGACATAAGCAGATCTCTTGTTAGGCTATAGGCAAGAAAAGCATGCTTTACTGCCAAAAGAAAGGAAAAGAAGGAGACTGGTGCAATTACTGGCAGCCTTTCATCCCATATATACAAACTTATTTTTCCAGTCTGCATTATAAACATCAAGCTGAAAGTCAAGCCTTTACTTAAGAATTATGAAAGTCTATTGCTGTTCTTGATATAATTTAACTACTCAACCAATATTAGCAACTTTGAGAGTCCTGTAATAAAAAATAAATCTCTATTTGTTTCAGCTAATACTGCCCACATGATCTGTGTTTTACAGCCAAAATAATTTTTCTTTTACTCAATAATGCACATGCAGTCTCCATCTTTGTAAATCTAGTATCTTTTAGGCTCTATGAAAACACTTTTAATAAATTTTATCTTCCCCCCAAAAAAATATTCTTGGATTACAAAGGAACTTGAAGACATTCATGTTTAAATCTATTAGGTATGGGGCCAGCAGATGGTGTAATGGTTACCACTATGGATTCCCACATGGCTGACTGCCATTTGAGTCTAGACCCTGCAGCTTGAAATTTACACCAAGGATATGCAGGTGCATGGCCACGATCCCCGGAGGAGAATGGGGGATAAGGGATTGTGATGTAGTCATTCTGAAGTCACCTGGGGATACTTTCTCGCTTTCTGTCTCTCTGTCTCTCTGGCAAGTGCATGCTCCCTATAGCAAAAATGTGTATCTAAAAAAAATAAATCTATTAGGTATATATTATATGCTGTTGGTAATTTTAAAAAACTTAAAGGAAAGTGAAGATTTTCAACTGTAAAGATTAATATTGTTATTAGACATGAATTAGCTCTTGCAAAGATTCTAATGATGAAAGAATAAATGAAGCTCAAGCCAGTGATTATGTTTCCCTTATACACAAGTTAGTTTTACATATTCAGAGAAATAGCCTTGACAAAATGCAATTGTGATTTATAAAACAAATTTACTTGCATTCGAGTTTTTCTCATTTTTAATTGATCTTTAATAAGGCTACAAGTCTGAAATAATTAGTAAGCATGCCTCCTAAAAGAAATCTGAGTAACTAGTAATCTGTTATTACTAGCATTTACACTGAAATTATTCCTTCAGATTATGTATATGTTTTATGGATTACTAGGTCATGTTACCAAGTTAGCTAATGCTAAGTTCAAGAATAAAATAATTAAGAGATTTTGTGCATTCATAGTTGGATCAAAAGCAGAAAGAGAACATAAGCCAAGGAATTGTCCTCATTTACAAAGACCCTTTGAACTATATTAAAATTTAAGTTCACTATTTTTATTTTAACAAATAAAAGGAGAGGCTGTCAAAACGAAGATAAGACTAGGGTCTTATACCAAATGAAGTATTTCTGACTCTTAGTTTCTGTTTAGTTCTTTCTGCCAGTGAACCATGGAAGATACCACCCACATTGCTGTCTTACTGTTTTCTGAAGGTCATTCAGGCAAAGGATTGCCAATGGAATTTTCTCTAATATGAACCTATCCACAACTGTATTTTTTATCTTGGTGGAATCAAGGTTGTGTTTCATCATTTTAAAATGTTTGTCTTTCCACTTTTTTGCATCAGAAAAACAACATATATCTCTGTTTTTGCATGTAGCACCCATAAAAATTTTGGAGTCCACAACTTCTGGAAGTGTTCAGAAGGTAAAGGCAAATACCTCACAATGGAAAAAAAAAAAGAATCTGAATTACAAGGCTTGTTGGTATAGGGCATATTTCCAGGAATACTTTCTGATAACTATTTTTAAAAAAAATATTCATGAGGACGTATGCATGAGAGAGAGACAGAAACACCTTTGACAGGGTTTCATCATGCCACAACCCACACTCCTCACTCCTCCAACTCATCAAGACTCTGGGCATATGTGTACCTAGCATGTTGTTAGGCTGATTGGGGATCTGAGCCTGCAGTCAGTCATGTGGCTTCCAGCATTGCAGTTCAGTTTGCTACCAATTGTGCCACAAGGCTTGGCCTAAAAACCATTTCACTATGCCTTGATCCATCTTTTTTTCTTTATGAAGAATCTATTATTCTCCTCACTACATAGATGTTCCTGGAAGGCCACTTGTCTTTCAGGTGAGAGTTCCCTATTGAAGAGTAGTTTCTTAAGATGAAAAAAGTTATCACAATGAGAAGAAAATGAGATCATTGGGTAGAATTAAAATTTATGCTTACAGCTACCTTATACAGTACTTACTTTTTTAAAAAAATATTATTTTATGTAACTTTATTTCTTTTAATTTGACCAGAGAGGGACAAAGTGAGAGAGGGTAAGTGAGAGCAAGAATGAGAGAGAAAGAGAGAAAGAGAAAGAGAGAAAGGAAAGAAGAAAAAGTGAGAAGGCAAACCACCAGTTCCAGGACTCGAACCTGGTTAGCCATGTGGGAGTCCAGTGCCCTTAACCACCATACCACTTGCTGGCCCACCTTATACAGTATTTAATTTTTTTCACTTATTAAAAATCTCTGCTCTTTCAATATTGTGTTACAATTACATATTTACAAAATTATTTTATTAAAATTAATTTCAGTTTAGCTGCCAAATCCATGAATATTATTTTTTAAGAATTATTTATCTTATTTGTTATTATTTTGTCATTTTACCAGAGAGTGACAGAGAGAGAGAGAGAAAAGTGAAAAAGAAAGCCACCAGATCTGGAAATCAAAGCGTAATCAGCTATGTTAGAGTCCAGAGCCTTAATCACCACACCACCTGCTGACCCCATCAATATCATTTTTGACACAATTACTCTTCTAAAAATTGTCTATATGAAAATAAAACAAACAAAGCGGCACTGAATAGACAAGCCAAAAAGAAAGGAAAAATAGACAAATACGATTACACCAAACTAAAACGCTTTTGCACACAAATAGAAACAATCAACACAGTGAAGAGATAATCTACGGAATAGGAGAAAATGTGTACAAACTATATATCTGATAAGGGGTGACTATCCAAAATATATAAGGAACTCAAATCAACAGTAAGAAAATGAGCTAATTTTAAAATAAGCAAATGATCCAGGTATACATTTCTCAAAAGAAGATATAAAAATAGCCAACCAGAAAATGGACTTGGTAGTGTGCACCTATGATCCTACTACTCAGCAGTCAGAAGCAGGAGGATCTCTACTTCAAAACCAAGTAGGCAACATAGCAAGACACTGTCTCTAGAAGATAAAATAAAGAAATAGTCAAAAGGTACATGTAATGTGCTCAACATCAGAAATTATTAGAGAAATGGAAATTAAAACCATAATTAAAACCATAATGGAATTAAAACCACCGCATTCTAGTTAGGCTAGCTATTATAAAAAAGAGAAAAGATAACAAATATTGATGAGAATATAGAGAAAAGGGAACACTTGCACACTGTGGGTGAGAATGTAAGTTAGTATAGCCATCACTGTATACAGTATGGAGGTTTTGCCAAAAACAAGATGATCAAATCATTCACTAATCCCACACACACACAAAGGAAATTAGATCAGTATCTTGAAGGTATTTCTACACTTCCATATTATTTACTCACAATAGCCATGATGCAGAATCGACCTATGTGACTGTAAATGAATGAATGGATAAAAAAAAAAAAAAAGTGCTATGTTTTGATAATGGAATACTATTCAGCCTTTAAAAAAGAAAAAAAATTATAATTTGTGACAACATGGATGAACCTGGAAAACATTATATTAAGTGAAATAAGTGAGGTACAGAAAGACAAATGCCACGTGATCTTATTTACATATGGATTCTAAAAAATCTGTACTTAGAACTAGAGAGTAAAATTGCAGTTACCAGGGATTGAAGTGTTCAGGAGATGTTGGTCAAAGAATCAAAACTTTCAGTTAGCAGAAATAAATTTGAGATATCTATTGTACAGCATGGCAACTATAGTAAATCACAGTCTACAAAAGGATTTCTTAAAAGTTTGTAGAATAATTGAATTAGACACAAGTTTAGGAGCCAACAGATGGCCTGGTGGTTACGTCGCTGGACTCTCATCACCAACACAGTTCAAGTCCCAAATGTAGTTGCTTGAAACTCACATCAGATGTGTATGCATGCGTGACCAAGATCCCAAGAAGAGAATGAAAGAGAAGGGACTGCAGCATGACCATCCCGCTTGGGGAGTGATTTCTCACTTTTCCTTTCACTGTCTTTGTCTCTCTCTCTCTCCAATGAGCACATGCACCCTAATGCAAAAATCTCTCAAAAGACAAAAAAAAAGGTTACTATGGTTGTGAAAACTATGCAGTTTTTTTAATTATGCATATTCTATGAACTTTTAAAGATTCCTTCTATTGTATTTTTAAAATTATATGAGGGTAGATTTTGAGTGTTCTCACCAGAGAACACGAAGTCATACATATGTTAATTAGTTCTATTGAGCCATTCCATTGTATACATATTTTAAAACATGTTTTACACAATAAATATATACACATTTTATTTGTTGATTTTAAAAAGATAACACAATCATGAAAGTATCTGAAAAGAAGATAACTCTTATGTTCTCTTACCTACTTAAGGATCAAAATGTTCCTTTCAACTACAAAAGGATTCACCAGCAACATTTTCAAAGATATTTCAGTATTAAGTAATCATACACAATTGGAAACTCTCCTCTTTCTAGCACTTGCCATGGAGAACTGCCCCAGTAACCTGCTGAAATATTTATTCCATAGTAGGTATAAAGAAGCTTGCACATGTAGAACTAACTGCCTTTCACTAGGTAAACTGATTCACATGGTAAAGAAAGTAGAAATTCTCTCTTAGACACTATTGAATAAATAAATATTTGATAAACTTGGCACAGGTAATTCCAGATTAATAAATACAAGCACATTTTAACAAGCAATATGACAATTTCTGTTAGATAATTCCTAACTTCATCCATGGAATGCAAAGACAAGCCTTCCTGTAACAGGAAGGATAAAAATGAAAGGGATAGAAATTTAGATGACTTTCAGCAAGAAAAAGAATTTAAAAACCTGTGTCATCTCTGGCCTTTTTCTTACTAAGCACGGGGATAAAAATAGGGGGTAGGTTGGGGTGGAAGGATGAACAATTCAAATTAATTCTAAATTCTAGTCATCCTGATTGAAAAGATTATAGAGTTGAAATTGGTCAAATTTAGAACTCTGAGAAAGAGCTGCCTTTCTTTTTTAATGAGAAATAAAACAGCATCAGGTAAAATAGACCTTGCTGTGTTCATGAACTTTATTAGAAATTAGCTGTTTCTAGGGAGCTGAAACATTTCAACTGGTGCCAAGAGTGCAAAAAGGAGGAGTCTTTGTGTTTTTGAAGAATAGTGAAACCAAAGAGTTGCAGCCAAATTTTGAAGAGGAATCTAATGCTGTTTGGGGAAAAGATGACTGAATGAATTACCAGTGGCTGTTTGTCACCTCTCAAAGCTCTGTTGCAGAAAGACAGTACTGAATAGCTTTTATGATCTTTTTTTCTTATCCTTTTTTTTCCCCAAAACAAGTCAAGCAGAATACAGTTAAAGGCTTAATTTTCACTGAAATCTTCTGTGTGAAATTAGACCTTCTGAATCCAACGTTTCTCAGCCGTCTTTAAAAAAAATAAAAAATAAAAATAGTAAGTAATCAGTGTTTAATTACTTGACTTTTACATGGTACAACCTTTGAGACCTCGCTGACTTACTGAGGCTTCAAGATGTATTGTTCAGAATGTTCAATGATCCTGAATGTCTTGTTAGTGCTAACAGTGCTAAGATTGGAAATAGGGAAAGTGGACTGTAACATGCTCTTGGGGTATACATTTGCATGCACTGTAAAAGCCTTAGACGTTGTGATTGGACACAAGGCAGAAATGAAAAATAGTTCTGTGCTTATGTTTTACTTATGATTGCAGTTTCATTACTGATGCCTGGAGTTTGAGGCCTTCAGATACGAGACATTGCTTTGTGACTGCAAAACAAAAAATAGAAGGAAGAGTTGGAAGAACTTTATTCTATTATGATAGACAAATACATGACTCAGAACTAAAATACATACTTGAGCAATATGTTTTTAAAGTAATCAATATGTTTAAAATGTTTTTCTTCTTTTGTTTAACATTGTGCCAATTTAGGCTGTAAGTGGAAGACTTTAAGATGCCCTAAGTTAAATCTCATTCTATTTGGCTCAATCACTTAGTCACTATAGCACATACTGTTGCACCCTGCTGCTTGGCAGGACAGGGTCACATGGGAAGCCCAGTTTTGATACACAGCCCACCCTATAAACTAAGTGCAGGGACTCATGTCTGGACTGTAGTCCCAAGCTACTTAGAAGGATGAAGAAAGAAAATCATGACAAAGCAAGACTCTGTCTAAAACAAACAACAAACTCATGATACTCTTGAAATTGTTTTACAGCCTCTACCTATGTGAAAATTACAATATTAGTGGGACCAGCAGATGGCATAATAGTTCTGTCACTGGACTCCCATGTAATCCACCATAGTTCAAGTCCTGGACCCAGTGGCTTAAAACTCACACAGGCATGTGTGCATGTGTGCCTATGATCCTGAGAAGAGAATGAAGGCGAAGGGACTGTGGCATGGCCATCTTCTTGTGGGGGGTTGGGGGGTGATTTCTTGCTTTCTGTTTCTCTGTCTCTATCTCTCTGGTGAGTGCATGTGCCCTAAAGCAAAATCTCTCTCTAAAAGAAATTACAATATTAGTGAAAAATTTAATTCTTAATATTTAATCAGATATCATGACACCAATTCAATCAACATAAAGAAAAAATTATAGAGTGCATTATCTTTATGAGTACCATTAATGAATAAAAGATTTGTAAGTAATTCATGGAAGAATGACTCAAAAGATGTTATATGCAGGCCAGGTAGTAGCACAGCATTAATGCAACTAGACCCACATGGAGAAGTAGTAGGTCTACATCTAAGAACCTCCCAGTGCATGCTGGGCACACCAGTACATACATATGATCTGGGATGACTGAGGTTGGAGGCAGATCACAGTGTAAAGACCTCACTGTGGATGCCTGTTTCCCTGTATTCCTCTCACTTGGTTTCTCTCATGGAAGAAGTTAATACACTCTAAAAAAAATAAATAAATAAAAGACCTTATGTGGTTTTAAATATATGTAATTTATAACCCCCCCCCAAATTTTAAGGTTCATTCTTAGTCTTTCTATATTGCTGTCACAAGCATCACAGTCTAGATAATTTATACAAAATATAAATTTATTTCTTATAGTTCTAGAGACTGAGAAGTTCAGAGTCAAGGCATTGCAGGTTTGGTGTCTGATGAATACCCATTTCACATAGATGGAGCCATCTGGGTATCATCACGTGATAGAAGAGTAGAAGAAAATGAATCCATCCGCTCACACAAGTGCTTTCATGAGGATCCTAATCCCATCCATGGGGGCTCTGCCCTCTTGATTTAATTACCTCATAAGGGACCTCAGCTCACCTCCTGGTACTATCCCATTGAAAATTAAGTTGCTTCATAGGAATTTGTGAGTACACATTCAGACCAAAGAACATGCATGCAAACACAAACATATATATATAATAAAAGATGAAATAGAAACATAAAATAGCATTCAGACAATGGGGCAGTGGTACACAATGTTCTTAAAGTGAACCACGTGGGAGGGTTCTGGATTTGCATCTAGAGGCCTCCTTGAACATACCCGGCACATGAGTTACATGATCCAGGGCTGGATGAAGCTAGGGCTAGGTTGCAGTGTGAGGACCCTGTTGGGATGCCTGTCCCTCTCCCTCTGTGTCTCTCTTGATTATGGAAGAAAAAAACTTAAACTATTTCTATTTTTTTAATAATAAAAAATTCTCTGAAATGATGACTTTGTCTTGGTAATGGTTTGCAAATGCAGAAACATTGGTCACTTATTTTGATCTTACATTGTTGATCATTATTTAAGAAAAATTATGATCTGTTTCTGATGTTTACTCTACAAAACATTAATTTCCACCTCTAGTGTAACATAGTAATAGCACATTTTACGATCTTCATTATCTCTAATAACTCACATACAGAAATTTAATATGCAGTGTTCTTTGAATGCTGATATTTTTCTCAATATCTTAATTTGTATATCTTAAATTAAATCTTTCTAGAACAATTCTATGAGAAAAATGTTACCTTGACATTTGTTTTATTCTGCAGTTGCAAGTACTCTGTAGTTTCTTTGAGTGGGGAAACCATCTCATTATGGTCACTTTTATCATTTCAGTGACTAAAACAGTGCCTGGTAGACGGCATTCTATAAACACCTGTTGAAGAAAACAATAAAAACCTAATGACCACACTCATAGTATGTGGGCAATACTGATGCTTTCTTTTTTGAAGATAAAATAATAATTCTTTTTTAAAGAATTAATTTAATTTAATTCATTTAGAAGGACAGAGTGAAAGCAAGAGAAAGAGAAAGAGAGAGAGAAGGAAAGTAAGAAAGTAAGCTGCCAGGTCTGGGACTCGAACGACAGTCACCTATGTAGGAGTCCAGCACCCTTAACCACTATCCCACTTTCCAGCCCTAGTAATTCTTTTCTTATCCCTCATCTATTTCTACAAAGTCAAAGATAATGAATATATATTAATTATGCCTGACTGTTATCATGATTTTATTTTGTTTTGCTTTCATTTATTTTCTGATTTTTTAAATGATTACATATTGCTTTATCATCAGAAAAAGCTGTAAGCATGATTCAAATAATTGTTAAAACTATTGAGTCATCAGAAAGTCATAACACATTTTTTTCTATGTTTTTCTATGCAAAAATGCATCATGACTTTCCCGATGATCCAATATTTAGAATGGAATAATTCAGAGAAAATGTATCTTTTTTTTTTAACTTGAAGAAGAGTAGTTCATATGAATTGATAAATTTTTTTAAAAGTGCAAATCAGACATCTCCCCCTAACTGAATATGAGGTGTGACTACCCATATTCCATTTTTTAGTGAACTTTCTGTAACAGAAAATTGTTCCAATAATAGCCATTCCATAGGGTTGCCATGAAGTTCAAGTCTGATCAAATGAATGCACCTCGTGCAGAGTTGATGAAATTAAGCACCCCTAAAAGGAGGAAGAAGCAAAGGAGGAAGGGATTGAGCTTCTGTAAGGAGAAGCTTCAGAAAGAGGGGGTGGTGGGTGGAGTTGGTGACTGAAACAGTCCAGTCCTAAACCATATCACATGTGGCTCTCCTTCCCTCTCATTGTACATTGTTTATCTGAATTATCTTTTAATTATGAGCGTTCAGTATTTTTTGTATATGCAGGGTCTTCAAAAAGTCTATGGAAAAATGTGTATTATTAAAAAAACTATGAAAGAACCTAAATTTTTTTAATATACTCATCTTTTGTATTCTAATTTATTTTTGTTAAATGTATATCAAATCCACCTTGTTGCATTTCATTAGAACAATGATTCCTATTTTCTGTATTCTCCTCTTTCTATACTCAGAACTTTTCAACTACCTAGTTTATCTACACCTGAAAGAAGCAAAAAATTTTTTTCAAATTTGATGTTTAACAAGTTCAGAAGTAAAATACCTTTTCATCAGTGAAATTTAAAAAAATTATTAGAAAACTGTTCCAAACTTTAAAAATTTGCACGGGCGAATAGATGGTGTGGTGTTTTAGGAGCTTGACTCCCACATGGCCACCTGCTGTTCAAATCCCAAACCCAGCAGCCAGAAAGTCACTCCAGGCAAATGCGTGCCTATATTCCCAAAATCCCAAGAGAACAATGAGAAGGGATAGAGGAATGGCAATCCCCCCGGAGATGGTTTCTCACGTTCCTTTTTTCTATCTCTCTCTAGCGAGCCCATGCACCCTATGGCAAAAACCTAAATATATATATATTTTTTCATTCCGTGTTATTACATTTAAGTTACTGTGAAGTATTTTCCCAATAACAACATAAAATGTGTACACTTCTATTATCTTCAGTGGTTTTTATAGATGGTATTTAGCTGATCACCAAATTTGGAAAAGCATTTTTTAAATTTTCTCCAGCAATTTTTTCAAAAAGTAAAGAATCACTAGATGGCTTTATTCTTTTTCCAAAAGTCAAATGCAACTGACTTGCATTTTCTTAGTTTGGCCTAGCTTGAAGCTTGAAATAACTTGGAAGTAAGCAATTGACCTAATTATGTACCACAGCAGAGTTAGTTAACAAACAACAGATGAAGTCCACCTTGTATGACTATAAAATGGAAGTGCTCAGCTGTGTTCTCAGGTTCATGGGGGAGATTGTGTAGCGACAGCATGTTACACTATCTGCTTAACACGAATAGATCTTTACATCAGACACAATCCAATTTGGTAATGGGCTGTGCTATGTGGAAAGGAAATTAAAGCATTGACAAGCTCCCCTTAATTTGCATTTCTTTTCTTGAGAATAGTTCAATTTTTGGCTTCCTATTGTTTTTTGTTTGTTTGCTGTTTTTTGTTCTTAAATTTTTTGCAGGATATATCAGATTTCTCCTGGGAGTAGAGAGAAACCAAAAAAAAAAAAAAAAGATATATATTTACATTAAGAACAAAAAAGGAAACAGTAATCTTTTCTTTCAAAACTACAGTGTAGTAATAGATATATATCAATGACTTGAGGTGCCCCACCTGAATGACCAGAAATAAAAGTTCCCTGTATCTTGGGCTGCCAGGCTATGATAAACTATAAAGAGTTCCTGTTCAAAGATGATTTAATACTGTTAACAGGGAAAGAAGTCAGCAGGGCATATCCTTTGGAGACTAATATTCTTCATATCTACATGCAGCTTTGGTTAAGGACTCCAAAAGAGACTTTCAGAGACTGGGAACCTGCATGTTTTTGCAATGGAATTTGACAAGCATGGCATTTCTTGCATATCAAGCATGTTAGGTAGTAGTCATCAGAGAATGACTAGTTGTTGGTAGTTGGCTAAGTTATAAGCTATTTTGAAACATACAACTGCTTTTACGTTTTATTTTGGAATATATTTTAAAATATGCTTGTGCGTGTGTTAGGGAGAGGGAGGTTGGATTACAAATTCGACATTTTGTAAACAGAAGGCAATAAAGCCTTTCTCTTCTTTCCCCCAATCAGGATTTATAAGAAAAGTAAATACTAAGTTTTTAAAGTATTTATTTATTTTATTTATTTATTTATTTTAATTTGACCAGAGAGAGACTGAGAGAGAGAAAGGGAAAGTGAGAAAGCAGGCTACCAAGTCCAGGACTCGAATCATAGTCGGCCACATGGAAGTCCAGCCTTTTACCACCACACCACCTGCCAGCTCTGGAAATAATACGGTTTTAAAAAAACAGCTTGCAGGGAACCAGCAGTTAGCGTAATGGCTATGTCTTTATTTATTTTATTTATTTATTTATTTTAATTTGACCAGAGAGAGACTGAGAGAGAGAAAGGGAAAGTGAGAAAGCAGGCTACCAAGTCCAGGACTCGAATCATAGTCGGCCACATGGAAGTCCAGCTTTTTACCACCACACCACCTGCCAGCTCTGGAAATAATACGGTTTTAAAAAAACAGCTTGCAGATCACAATCTGATATTTTAGGGATAAAAAAAAAAATCAAGCTGTGCTCTATCAAAAGATGGCTTCCTAAATAATTATTTACAAAAAGCACAAATATTACTTAATTTTAATTTAATTAGCTGCATGTAAAGAAAAAATCTATTTTTATGCAGTTAATATAAATGTAAATATGTCTACCTTCAAAATCATTGAAATAAAACAACAATTATTTCATACCTACATAATACAAGAAATCAACAGTGGAGGAAGATAATAAGGTGAATGTGAAAACTGTTTAAAAACGTAACCTTGCCCTATAAGAACTGACGATCTGCAGGGAATTATTTTTTAAGTACATATGTGAGGTGGTACTAGGAGCAATTTTTAAAAAGTATTTCCTAGACAAATGTTTTAAACCTTTGCCTTTTCAGAGGTGAACAAAAATATTGCTAGACAGGGACCAGCAGGTGGCATGGTGGTTAAGGTGCTGGACAATCCTATGTGGTCGACCACAGATCGAGTCCTGGTCCTGGTGGCTTGCTTTCTCACTTTTCTTCTCTCTGGTCAAATTAAAATAAATTAATTAATACATAAAAAATTTTAAAAATTACTAGACATACATGAGATCAAATGACTTAAATTGTCTGTATGCCAGCAAAGAAACTTCTTGTCTTAACATATCTCCTAGGGGCTAGCAGGTGGCATAGTGGTTAAGGTGATGGACCCTGCATGGTCAACTGCAAGCTGTGTCCTGGACCTGGTGGCTTGAAAATCATGCTAGACACATGTGTATGAGTCCCCAAAATCCCAGGAAGAGAATGGAGGAGAAGGGGTTGTGACTCGGCCCCAGGGGTTGGGGGGGCTGATTTCTCACTTTCCCTCTCACTGTCTCACTCTCTCGCTTTCTCTCTGGTGAACACATATACCCTATGACTAAATAAATAAATAAATAAATCTCCTAAACATGGAAAAAGCATATTTGATTCACAAATAATTTAACACATTATATTTGACTTATCATGTTCTAACTTAAGACAATGCCATTCAAACAAGGAAATTATTTTGTTATTCCATAGAGGATGAATTGCTCTTCAAGACAGCTTGTGTTGCATGACAGGTCAAAGCACAGAACCTTGGCCCTGGAGGTATCAAATGAGAATTCACACTATACTCTTCTACTTCTAAACTGAATAAACTCAGACAAAGTTCTGTGGCCTATTAGAAAGGTACTCAAACTGTCTTAATTTCCGGAATAATAGTATCATTTTATAGAGGGATTTTTATTATGAGTTAAGTAAGTTAATCCATGTAAAGACTGTTAGTTTGTCTAGGACATAGTAAATACTATATACTTACTAATGATTTTATCTGGATGCATTGGTCTCTACAAGTGATAAATACTAAGATCTAAGTCTGGTATTGTAAATTGCTACTATTTATGCTTAGTCACTGAAACATAATGCACTAAATCATTTGCCTTATTTGTTTTTGTACATAATGAAAGTAAATATGAGACCAGCAGTTGGTGTAATGGCTATGTCGCTGGACTCCCATGTTGTCGACCGTGGTTCAAGTCCTGGACCCGGTGGCTTAAACTCACACCGGGCACGTGTGTGTGCATGCCCCACATCCCAAGAGGAGAATGGAGGAGAAGGGATTGTGGCATGGTCATCTTCCCTGGAGGGTTATTTCTTACTTTCTGTCTCTCTTTCTCTGTCTTTCTGGTGTGCACATGTGCCCTATAGCAAAAAACTCTCAAAAAAAAAAATAAAAGTAAACATTTCTCAGTCATTTATGATATGCATATTAATACATTATTTAAAGAGCCTCATGGCTTAAACGTTTGGCTAATTTGGTTCCATTCCTGATTCATATTCCCTGTCCATTTTTCTCTCTTTTATAACTTTGGAAGGAGGGAGTCAATGGCTTTTTCTATCTCTCTATCTGTCCATCTATTATTTATCCATTTATATCTGGGTGCCTATTGTCATACTGATATTCTGTCTAGTGCACATGGCAAACTTCAGAGAAGCAGGCCTGAAGAGCGAACTAACAGTGTCCTTGATTTAGCAGATCCAAAGGGAAAGAATTCTCAGGCATGAGGGGCTTTGTTGTCTAGTGAGATAAGAGAACAAAGAAAACAGATATGAGCCAAGAGAGTTCTGAGAAATAAGAAGAAAATAAGATAGTTAAGTAGTGTTGTCGAATTTCTGAGAGTAGAAAGAAAATGAATGTCACCTCTACAAACAGTAGTTTCCCGAAGTTTGCCTCTAATCAAATCTTTACTGGTTTCAAATTTGTCTTTCCAAGCAATGGTTTACACTGGTAGAGGTATTTTATACTATGTGTTTGTAAAACATGTATTTTGCAAGTCTTATATTTGGGCAATTTCATAGAGAGAGCCTTTTTATTTGAACATTTTCTATAGAAAGATATAGATTCATAGGATTAATGAAAGTCTTTAAAGCAAAGATATAATTCCCATAAAATTCACTTAACACTTACTGATCAAATCACTGACAAAAATCATATTAATATGAGTTAGTTACTACTATAATGAATATTCAAATAAACCCCAGGTAACTGAAGCTCATAGAGCTTAAATAACTGGATGATTGTCACAGCTAATCTACATGCCATAGGTAAGATTCGAGTGCAGATCTGGAGAGACAGCAAAGAATGAGTTACAATGACATTACAAGCTCTGTGTGTGTGTGTGTGTGTGTGTGTGTGTGTGTGTGTGAGAGAGAGAGAGAGAGAGAGAGCGAGGGCAAGGACTGAAGGAGAGGGAGGATGGAGAGGATGGAAGAAGATTCTATCAGACATACATACAACTGGGGTAAAAAGAGGGTGGTGAACTTTTGAACCCTGCTGGTATACAAAGCATGCAGTGATAGCCACCACCCAGTTCTGCAGGTAATACAATCACAGTTCTCAAAGTAAATAACATCTAATCCCACCAATGAGTACTTCAAATAAGAACTCTGTTCCATTGGTATTAGCCCCTTATTTTTTCAGTTGTTTCTAAGTTGTTTAAATATTTGTTATCATCAGTATTGCTTTGGGCTTCTATGCCTTTAAAGATAAGGACCAATAGTTTAATTTTGCAATGAAAATCACCTACTAATATACCAAGAATATAGAGTTGCCTAATAAATGTTTTTCTAATTATAATGGCATTTTCTGCTTCTATTTCCAAAATGTAAATTAAATGTTGAATTATTTAATTTACTGTTAATTAAATGATTTTGATGTCATATAAACTTTGAATAAAATAGTTCTTTTTATAGCTAAAAAAATTACACCCATTATAAGGCATAGCAAAGAGAAAAATAAACTTCCTGCTTTGTTCTAATATTGAAATAAGCACAATTTGCATGTTCACTGCTTTTGTTTCTTTTTTGCCCATTGTGCCACCAAAATTTGACAATTGAAAAATAATCATTCAGAGAAAATGTGGGTTATAGAACACTGGTTATTTCTTTTCTTTGAAATATTACCAAGATTGGAGGAGGGGGGAATCACATATGAGGGTTCTTCAAGAAGTTCATGAAATACATAGTATTAAAAATTTATACAAAGATTTCAATTTTTGCACAAATAAATTTAAATCTTTTTAAACATTATCTATTTGTTGTGGTTTTTGGACCACCAGGTCTGGGACTCAAACTGTGGTCAGCTATGTGGGAGTCCAGTGCCTCAACCATCAAGACACCTGCTGACCCCTAAATTTAGACTTTAATTCCATTTTCATGAACTTTTGAAGTTCCCTCATATAAGACATAATGATGATTACAAACAAGTAAGCACACTGGAAAAGAATAACATCAGCTAATAATGCTAATATTTACCAAATGTTTCCTTCTTACCAGCATTTGCTATGGGTTATTTAATTTCTCTTCCCCATAACCCTTCCCATTATACAAATAAGAAGAAAGAGACAAAGAGTATTTGTCCAAAATGATACAACTAGTAATTTTCAAATACAAACACTATATAAAGCTGGAAGACCTTGCCTTCTTCTGTGGAACGTAACCCTTTGCAATTTAAACAGATGAAATTATTGTTCCCATTCAGTGTTCTTGGGTTCCTGCTTCAATTACATGAAAATCAAAAATGATAATAAAACCATCAAACTGTTATAAATTCAATTGAGGGATTTATTTATAATGCATAGCATTCATTTTGTCTTACACAATGTTAGATTTACATATATTGATAGAATTTAATTGAAATAACCGTGTATATTACAAAGCTGCAAATAGTTACTTAGAAGAGAAACTGACATACAGAAGCTATGGTAAAGGGTGCTATGCTCTATGTAGCTCAACAGCATTAATATTTAATGGATTAGTATCCCTATTTCAACTAAATTTCGTTATATTTAAGGATATTAAGAAATCATATGTGGAAAATCTTATGAAACATACGTGTGCTTCTGGAGCACTACAGAAAATTAATTATGCAGCATACACACAAATTCAAAGCAATTTGTGAAACATTTAAGTTATATTTTTAGAAAGTATAGAACTGCTTTCACACACACACAGATAAATATACACACTCCTAGTATTTCATCCTCTATAATAGCTTGTACTTATTTTTAGCACAAGGAACTGTATAAATACTTCTAACAAATATATAATATCAATGTATAGTTTTATTTATATATTTTAAATATATGAGAAATATGGATAGAAAAAGATATATCAAATATTTTGTTAAACAGTGAGTTGCTTTGTTACTTTCATATATGTGTGATACACATATTCATGTGCCATATTCAAACAATGTTACATATAATTATAATTATATTAATGCAAACATAATTTTACCTACTTTTAATTTTTTAAATTAAAATAAATATCCCAGTTCAGCATCTTTACTAGCAATATTTTATATCTACAAGAGTCTAATGAAGATTATTTTAAAATATTATAAAAGCCAATCAAAATTCCTTTAGGGTTATCTTCAGCTTGATGTAAAAGGAGAAAGATTTCTTTCATAACACACAAATTTAATCCTTACAGAATTACTTTTGGCAACCCTTTGTCACTGTGTTAGTCTGAAGAATTAACTTCAGTTTGTTCAGCTAATACCTAGCATCATAAAATGTTACAACTCTTTTTGATTTCCACTTAACTTCTTAATTTAGTGACCTGTGCTGGTGGATCCCAAAGATTGGGTTATATCCTAAGTGAAGCTTTCAATTTTGAATTCTACTAAGCATAGTACATATTTTTGCCATATTAAAATTTTTAATGAAATAAAAGCTAAATTAACAGCTTTTTATTTGGGAATTATTACAAGTGATATTAAAAAAAAAAAAATTCTCAAGCCTAACCTTTACTCTTGTATCCCAGTACCTAGTATAGACCTCACTTGTATTAAATACTTAAAAAATACATGGTGAATAATTTCTTTTATGTGGATATTAATTTTATTGAAACCTAGATACAGAGAAAAATCTAAGATAGAATGTCACTTTTACTTCTAATGTAGGCCTAAATTTAATTTGGTAAATCAAATACAAAATTTTGTAAGTCAATCAAATAAATAAACTTTCTTAATAAGTGTCTCCTTTAAAAATTTCTAAAATAATTAATAAAGCAATAACAGCATTAAGTGTTTCAAGAAGTTCAGAGCTTTTGCAGATAGATTTAGATCAAATTACTTCATGAAAGACATCAAAGAATAATTTCCAAACCAATCACACTCAGTGAAAGGTAAAATCATAATAGAGTAATACAGTCCATCGATGCATTTTTTCTAACTAAAAATCTTACTATTACTTTATAATGTTTCCTCAGAAATGCCAACAATCAATCCTGCATTTCTATAAGCTCTCTTTTTAGTCATAATAGGAATCAATATATATTTTAATCAATATAATCCTTAGAGTTAAATTTCTACAACCAACAGACATCTGTAATCTGAATGTCTGTATTTGTACATGTCCCATTGATAAATAAGACACTCCTTTTTTATTTTTTAAATTGGAGAAGACATGAAAGCCAGGAGTAATTATCTAGGTTTCATGTTAAGCCTTTGACTTAATCCAGACATTATGTACTATTGGTAAAAATCAAGAATGGTCTGATGTTTTAAGTAAGGGGAAATTAATATATTTAAATAGAATTCTATTCGTATTACAGTTTCTAATGCCCTCTTTTTATTTTTTTCCTTGTCTTTGAACAAAAATACTCCTTTAATATACCTTAAAATAGATTATATTTTCTATATAACAAAACCTTGCATTTAAATTTTGCCTATCTCATATTTTGGTACCCAGATTCCAACTATAAATTTCTTTTTTTTTTTTTTTTGAGAGGTTTTTGCTATAGGTCGCGTGCACTCGCCAGAGAGAGAGAGACAGAAAGACAGAAAGCGAGAAATAACCCCCCAGGGGGATGGCCTCGCCCCAATCCCTTCTCCTCCATTCTCCTCTCGGGATCTTGGGCACCCACGCACAGGTGCCTGGAGTGAGTTTTAAGCCACCGGGTCTGGGACTTGAACTGCTGTCAACTACATGGTAGTCCAGCGACATAGCCATTACGCTAACTGCTGGTCCCCATCTATAAATTTCTCATCATCAACTCACAAATTAGTATCGCAAATATAGACTGCTAAACAATGAATTCATTAAGTTCTCTCTATAAACAGTAGCGACTGGTTTTGCTTCAGGTCTCCTTTTTTTCTCTACTACTTATTGAAGATAATATCTTACGTTCTTTCTCAGAGCACCTTAAAAATATTATCTGTATTCAGGTGATACTTTACAGTGTTTTTAAAATTTCAATATTTAATACATCACGGAGCTTTTAGCATTTGATGAACTAGGGGTTAGACAGAGGCTCAGTGGTAAAAGTGACTCTGCGAGGCAATCCACATGGGAAGTGTCTCTCGTCACATCCAGAGACCTCCTGAGAGTGCTGGACATGAGCGTGTCTGTGGTCCAGGTTTGGCTTACGGCTAGGGGTGGATTATGGCACCACATGAGTTGTGGTCTCTCCCTCTATGTCATAGAAGAAATAAATAAATAAGCTTTTAAAAGGATAACTTAAAAAGTTTTTATAAAATAACTTTTACTTAGCACTTTTTTTGTGGCTACACAATGTATTTCTAAAGTACACAGAATGGTAACCTGCACAATGCTATGATTAGTCAACTGTAAGTTACTTCTTTCAAAAGAAGTAAAATGATGGAACTGGCAAGTTGAAATAACTCACCAGACTGTAGTAGCAACATATTGTTCTTGACATTTGATGGGTGTTTTATATTTTCAAATGAAGGAGTCAACATTAAAAAAAAGATAATTACTTTTCATTAAAAAAAAGTAAATCAAGGTGATCCTTTCAAATTCTTTTTGCAATCATCAGGTGTTTATGAACCTAAATGTTTATACTTGTGTTTTTCTCATTATTAAATGTTATTTTGATTCCATTACTAATAAGAATTTTTTATTGAATAAACATGAAAGTCAGGAAAGATTACTTAGTTTCCAAACATCAGGTTTCTATTCTTTTTCTCTTACCTTCTTAATAAATTTAAAATCAACATTACGTGTTTACCTTTTAGAAACTGTGAAGGTTACTTTCTGAAGCATTTTTATATTGATAGATAATGAAAGAATTCTTACAAAAAAATGCTGTCAAATTTACTTCTTTAGCATCTAGATTTAAAAAAAAAATACTTTTAGGAATGTGCCTACGAAGTACTAATTGTAAAATTAGTGCTTTTAAAGGATGCTCAGATAGGCTTTCATTGCCATTGTTTAGATTAAACATTTTGTTGTTTTAGTTTGTCAAATGTTAGTACAAGTCAGGGAAATGGAAAAAAATGGTAAAATGTGGCAATAACTGGTCCTAACAACTAATAATTCTGAGAAGCTGAAGAAATCCAAAACTAAGTGTTGGTCACCATCAGAAGTTCATATTCCTTTTATTTAGTCTAAGAATTATTTATTTGGGGGTACCAGCAGTTGGCGTAATGGCTATGTCACTGGACTCCCATGTGGTCAACTACAGTTCAGGTCCTGGACCTGGTGGCTTAAACTCACGCCAGGCATGTGTGCGTGCTTGCCCAAGATCCTGGGAGGAGAATGGAGAACGGATTGCAGCATGGCCATCTCCCAAGGGGGATGATTTCTCACTTTCTATCTCTCTGTCTCTCTCTGTCTTTCTGGCAAGCACGGGCACCCTATAGCAAAAACTTCTCATAAAAAGAAAAGGAAGAAAAAGAAAAAAAAAAAAAAGAATTATTTATTTGGGGAACTGGCAGGTGGTGTGGTGGTTAAGGCATTGGATTCCCACATGGCTAGCCATAGTTCAAGTCCCTGAGCTGGCAGCTTGCATTCTCACTCTCCCTCTCTCTTTTCCTCTGTCTCTCTTTGGTAAAATTAAAGAATAATAATAAATAAACAAAAAATAAATACATAATTCTAAAACTAAAATTATTCTTTTTATTTGTTATTACTTTTTTTTTTTTTGGAGAGGTTTTTCGCTATAGGGCGCGTGCGCTCGCCAGACAGACAGAGAGACATAGAGACAGAAAGCGAGAAATCACCCCCCAGGGGGGATGGTCACGCTGCAATCCCTTCTCCTCCATTCTTCTCTCGGAATCTTGGGCACGCACGCACACACGCCCGGCATGAGTTTTAAGCCACCAGGTCCGGGATGCGAACCACAGTTGACTACGTGGGAGTCCAGTGACATAACCATTACACTAACTGCTGGTTCCCTACTTTTTAATTTGCTACAGGGCTCATGTGTGCATCAGAGGGAGACAGAGAGAAAGAGAGAGAGACAGACACATGGAGAGAGAGGGAAAATGAGAAAACAAGCTGTCAGGTCCAGGACTTGAAGAGCCATCAGCCATGTGAGAGTCCAACACTCCCCCACACCGCCAGCTGGTCCCTCATACTCCTTTTATATTGTGTTTTTCACGATTGTTTTAGTTTATGTCTATTATAAACTAGACTAGTATAAACTCAAGCTCTTAAGAGCTGTTTGCCTCTGGCTACCATTGTTTGTACAGAAGGATGTTCCAGAACAGGCACCTCCACACCGTGTATGTGACCTTTCAGGTATGTGACAAACTGACCGTCTCTATCAGTACTCATGCCATCTTTGCACTTCAATAAACTTCTCTAAGATGCGACTTTGTAAGGTACTGTGACACTGTTTACTAAATTAAGTGTGAACATGTTGGCTTTGAAAGTGTGTATTTAGGAAAACCAGTTTAAATTATCCAGCTTTCTCATAACGTGTCTTCAGCTTCTGTAATATTTTCCAGAGATTCCTAAGGTTTTTTCAGTTTTTGTGTGGTTTCTTGTTTCTTGGGGGTTTTTGTAGTAATGTTTTATTACACAAAATCATTATTGCCAGGGCCATCAGGTGTCTTCGAGGTTAAGGCAGTGGATCCCACATAATGAGCTGCATGGTTTGAATGTAGAAATTGAGGATTAAAAATCATGCCAGGCGCATATGTGAGATGAGAGAGGAGATTGCAGTGTGACCATCCCCTCAGGGTGTGATTTCTCACATACAACCCCACCCCCGCCAGCACTGTCTCTCTTTCTTTGGTGAGTGGACATGCCCTATAGCAAAACTAAACAAACAAACAAAATTGTTTCCAAAATATTGACTTAATTGTTTAAAAATGCAGTTGCTTCACTCTTTTTTTTTTTTAAGAGAGTTTTGCTATAGGGTGTACACCCTTGCCAGAGAGACAGAAAGTGAGAAATCACCCCCTAGGGCGGATGGCCACATCACAATCTCTTCTCCTCTCTTCTCCTCTTGGGATTGTGGGCACCCACCCACACACGCCCAGAGTGAGTTTTAAGCCTGCCAGGTCTGGGACTCGAGCCACAGCTGACTATGTGGGAGTCCAGCAATGTAACTGTTATGCCATCTGCTGGTCCTTGCAGTTGTTTTTTAAAATTATATCATCACTTATAATATAGAGTTTTACTAACTCTGGTCTTTGACAAAACCAAGTATATTCAGAATATAGTTGAAACTTAATAATATGATTTGGGTGATTTAGATTTGTTTCAGATTCATTTCTCATAATTTCATCTGGAAATACCTTCTATTCATTGCTTAGAAGATACCATGTGCCGCCTCACTCCCATGGTTTGGAAATGCTGTCTTATCTGTTTGGGACAGTAGCAAACTATTCTCTCTCAGTCAGATCTTCACATGCACTTTCACTTGGCTCACTTCAACACACTCAGCTTAAGTTTATAAAATACTTGTCCACAAAGGGGTCGCTAACCCTAAAAATGATGGGGTTAGTTCCCTGCATACATACTCAAATAGAGTGATACAATGAACTTCCATGTAGCTGTCAACTAGATATACAGGTACCTTTCTGCTCTTTGTCATATCATGGTTTTCATTACACTATACTTGAATTGACTGTATATTTTTCATTTTACCCTGGACTCTAACTTCAATGTTGTATGAGACTGAATCAGTGTAGTTCACTGTTTATGCCTATTGCCTAGACAACACAATGTTTGACCCAAGACACAGTTAAATATTTTATGATTTCAGAGCTGTATATTTTCAGTGGGAAGAGCACATTTAATATATTATTGATATAATATTTGAGACAGGAGGTAAGCAGTTTTATATATATACATATATATATATGAATATATACATATATACACAAATATATCTATACTTGAGGCTTCTTATCTAACATATCTAAAATAACTGAAGACCACGAAGCAGGAAAGACAGCATATGCTAGGGATATAGCTAACAGATACTTCAGATGAACACCAAAACTAGCTCTGAACTTCATGATAGCCACAACAAAAAGGAGTTCTACATGATATATAATTCTAATTACCAGAAATAGAGATTCTAATTTTTCAAAAAAGACAACTTTGGAAGAGAAAGAGTCTTAAACTATAAATGTGATTTGGAATAATTGTGATATGTAAGTTTTTGAAAATATGGTTAATAATAATTCCAAATTATTATTGCCTATCAAATCAATGATATACATGACTATACCATATATACATATTTACCCATAATATGAACATTTTCTTTTTAATTATAAAGAACATATACATTTTTAAATTTTCAATAGACAGTTATTTAAATGTCTAAACTCTTCCACATGATTTCAAATCATATTAGACAATTCCATAAGCTACGTATCTTAGCTTTTGATCCCTGTGATTACCTTGTCTATAAGAGTCCCTCTAATTATCCAAGAATGATAATTGGCATTCAGAAAGGTAGCAGAATGCACCTGCCACTCTGACCATTGCCGACCTTCACCATGAATTAACTGAAAAATCCATGTCAGGCAGCTAATTGAATAAAGCCTTAGCTTTGTAAGTTGTAATGATTATGATTAGTGTGTAACATGCCATATAACCGTAATGATGTAATCTGGGTCTCGATGGACCTCAAATCTAAGTCTAAGGAGTCATATTCTAAATGAAAAGAAGAATAAATGACAATAAGAAAACTTTAAATGAACAGACAGAGCTCCCTTGCTTCTGTCTCCAAAAAAAGAGAAATATTCAATTGGATTTGAAAGGTTGGTGTGTGTTATGCTGCATCTTTGTACTTGATAGCTCGTTAAGGTAGATAGGCCTGTCAGCACTGCTTTCATTTAGGTCTGAGGAGTTATTCTTCATTTGCAGCAGGGAGTGAGGAGTCAAAATTGGAACTGCTGATGCTGCCTTTCTTAGCAGCCAGTGAACTGCGCGCATCAATGAGGTGCATGCTGAGCATGGCGTGTGTATGTGGAGTGGCTTACCAGTTACTTTTTTTGTTGATGTGCTCAGAACCATTACAGTAATGAGATTAGTGATGCACAAGCTGATCATGCTTTCTTTACACATTACACTTTGTGTACAAGTGACAAATATGAACTGAGCAGCCAGAAAATGTCATTTGGTGAGAAAGCATGATTGTGGGTGTTCTGACTAAGCACACACTGTGTGCAGCATGGAAGAGCTTTTGTGGACTGGATGAATCCTGCTGGGCTCTCAGCCCTTGTGCTCTCAGATAAAAAAAGAAAGCTTGTCCTGTGTGAAATTTGCTCCTGACTCCGGCGCCTAGCCCAGGCCTGTCGGAATATGACATCTTGTAAATATCCTCAGTGAGACATGTTGTTGAACCTCTAAATGAGAAAAATGAAGCCTTTCATAGCAAAGGTATCAGCCCAGTGACCAGCTTACTCATGAGCAGAAATTGAACATGTGTCCAGAAATGCAAAGTGAGGTCTCTGCATGTGCTGTCAGTCCAGGATATTCTAAATGTGGTTGGCTCTTCTGTGAATCAACAGTATCCTGTGGTGTGTAAATGGGTTGCACTTCTGGTATTCCTTCCCATAGATTCATATACTTGTTGTGTAAATGATACTTGAAGTTAATGGTGACTAGAAACTGCTTTAATGGAACTCAAGAGCAGATCTGAGAAATTGCATTGGTCTACCAATAGAGCTATTAGAATGGTCACAGATTTGCATCACAGATGCTACATTAACCTTGCAAGTGCATCAACTAATTCCATAAAGCCTGGTGTGTTTATACTGTATTCTGTCAGTAGGTTTGCAAGCTGTCTGCAATAAAACCGAAGTCATGGTATGGGACTATTAGGGGCACAGCATATGTCTTCTATGTGTAACCAGCATGAAAGGTAGAGGGAATGCTCTTTTTCTTAGTTAGATACAAAAGCTAGGCGAAGAAATATGTTTTCAGTTTAGGTAGAGAGATGGTAATCTCATTAACTCATAATATGGAACTTTGTTTTCAACATCTGAGGTTGAATTCAAATGAAATGTTTTTGAATTTAGTAATTGGCAGTCAATTCAAACTAAAGATTTATCCAGTATATGGAATTTGAAAAAAAGAAAAGAAAAGATCATGGTCTGAAAATCATTTTAAAATATTGCTTGAAAATAACTTCCTGCAATTTATACATAGTGTTGTAATTATTGATTCCAACTCAATGAATTGAGCAGATTTTAAAAATAAGAGTTTTTTCTATTTGTTTAAAATTAAGGTATTAGTGTGAAGTTGACATGGAAAAGTGTGTATATATACAAAATTTCTCTCCTAACACAGTGCTTTTTAAAAATACCTATTAGTCATTTGTTCAAAATAACTGAGAAATAACACTTTTTCCACTAAAAATAAAAACATATTAATTAATATTTTACTGAAATCAGAATTTACAGGAGTGTCCTTAGATATTATTTATACTTATTTACCTTTTTTTATGCTGAATTCATACAATGTAACTCCATACTTTGGCTTATGCAAATATATATCAATATACATATATAAATAATATTGGTCTTTGATATAAATTATAGGTAACCAAAATTGAATAAATATTCCAAGTTAATATATCCAAAAACAATTTGCTTTGGCATTACAGCAGTTATTTGCCACCATTTCCAAACAAAACTACAGGAGAGTCAGTTTGGTCATATTTACTCATAAGAACTTATTCAAAGCTTTAAAATGTTTGTAATATCATAGGTCAATATGAAATAAAATGACTAGATGTTGGCTAGAAAATATGTGACCTGCGGCTTTAGATGTTTCTAGTCATTTTTGAAACTCATATGTCACAAATGTAATTTTAAAATTGCCAAATTACCTACTCTTGCATTTGACATGTGGAATTTAGCTAACATCCTTAGCCAATATATACTTAAACCTGAAATTTAATTTCATTACTAAGTCTGCTTTACATTAGAATATCAGAAATCAATATATGCTTATTATGAATAACATTCACCCTCACTGAGCTGAAGTATACCCTGTACCGAATAGTGCTTTAAGAATGAAAGAATTGTCAGCTATGCATTTTAATTTGTTTCTCAGTATTTTGTTACATTCTTAACAGTTTAGAAGAAGGGGAAGAAAGCACTTAAAAAGCCCACAAGAAACCATTTTCAAGATGGGCAAGATGGCGGTAGAAAGTATTAGAAGTCCAAAAGAATTTTTTAAATAAAAGCACTAATAGGGGGTCAGCAGGTGGCATGGTGGTTAAAGTACTGGACTCTCACATGGCTGACCATGGTTCAAGTCCTAGACTTGGTGGCTTGCTTTCTATCTTTCCCTCTCTCTCTGCCTCTGTTTCTTTCTAGTGAGTGTACATGCCCTGTAGCAAATAAAGAATGATAATTATAAATGAAAATAAATAATTCTATTTTAAAAGCATGATATTATATAATGTTTTGATTACTTTAAATCACCTAAGTTAAAGGAGAAAGGAATTCAATCTTTTAAAGGTGTGGCTATAATCAGTATCAAACTTAATGGAGAATGGGAACCAGCAGTTAGCGTAATGGCTATGTCGCTGGATTCCCACGTAGTCAACTGTGATTCGCGTCCCGGACCCCGTGGCTTAAAACTCACGCCAGGCGCGTGTGCGTGCGTACCCAAGATCCTGAGAGTGGAGGAGAAGGGATTGCGGCGTGACCATCCCCTCTGGGGGGGTAATTTCTCGCTTTCTGTCTCTATGTCTCTCTCTGTTTGTCTGGCGAGCGCACGCCCCCTATAGCGAAAACCTCTCCAAAAAAAAAAAGGGAAAAAAAATACTTAATGGAGGTAAGAGCAGTATAACTAACACAAAATTTAAAATCTTCCCCGTCTAAGTTTATCTTCTTATACCCTCTACAACCCTGAGCAAATTTATTAAAATTTAATATACATCATAATATACATAAGAGATTAATACATTTCACATTAAAGTTTAAGGATGAAAAACAAAACGTTTTTCTGAAATAAAGATCACCTCAATGAAAAGATTTTGTTTCTGTAAAAACAGATAGAAACAACTGGTATAAAGTAGTATTTCCATGGGTATAAATGTCCACCAAATTAGGAATGATTTGAAAAGTCACTTTAGGAATGTTCTTCTACGTTTTGATAGAAATCTTAAAAAGAAAGAAAGAAAGAAAGAAAGAGCAAAACAACAACAACAAAAAACTTTACTATCACTTTTAAGTTTGAAAGTTTTTTAAAAGGTTGAATAGAGTACCAGCAGGTAGCATGGGGGTTAAGGCACTGGATCTCACATTGCTGACTCTGTAGTTCCAGTCCCGGACTTGGTGGCATGAAAATCACAGCAGGGGTATGCACACGTGTACCCAAAATCTCTAGAGAAGACTGGAGGAAAAGAGTGTGGCATGACCATTACCCTAGGGGAGTGATTTCTCACTTTTTCTCTCTCTCTCCTCTGTCTCCGGTGAGCACATGTACTCTATAGTAAACATTTTTTTTTTTTAAAGTTGAATGGGTTAAAAAAAAGTAGTTTTTTTTTTTTGTAATTAGCATAAGATTTGTATACTCATGGTGCTTATATTTTTCATTTAATTTTATTGGCATTTTATGCAATAATAATGAAAACAGACATTCTTCAGAAGAAATTAATGTAAAACATCAGGACACATAGGAAAGAATCCACCTATGTTACTACCTTGCACATAATTGAAAGAACAGGGAACCACAGTCACATTATGGGGCCTGGTTGATCGCAGTCCCATCTGCACGGGGGAGAGAGCAGCAGCAATGTACTTACTGACCAAATGATTAGAGGAAACAAATCTCACCTATGTCTAATTTGGCTCCATTTCACATTGTTATTGACAAAGGCTGGTAAAAGATTGCCCACTGACAGGCTCACTATCTAGCACAGCATCATTCCCTTGCTGTTACAATCAATTTAAATCAAATTGCAAGCTTCAACCTAATGTTCCACTATTGTTCATGGAAACATGCTTTTAGAAGATAAAAAGGACACACACCCCTCAAAGTAAAGTAAAATTGTAGTTTTGAAGTGGAGCGGTATTAACGTTGAAAACCATGATAGCCAAATATATGCACCTTGAATTTTTTATTTGAAACTGGAAATTTTTTAGGAAATATTATTCATTTAATATACTTTAAATTCTCAAGTATATTAAAATGTTTAGCAGTCTGTATTTACTTAAAACAAACAAAAAAAAAACCTGTTTATTTGGTGAAGAAACCGGACAAATTGATCATCTAAGTGATTAAAAGAAAAAATAGTTGTTTCATTTCACTATCTAATAATAAAAGAACAATGTAACCACACCTAATTTTTGCTTACTATAGATACAGTAGAGAAAATATTCAGGCAATAGTCCACATTTTGGAAATGACTTGCTTTCTGAATGTGGCATGACCATTACCCTAGGGGAGTGATTTCTCACTTTTTCTCTCTCTCTCCTCTGTCTCCGGTGAGCACATGTACTCTATAGTAAACATTTTTTTTTTTTAAAGTTGAATGGGTTAAAAAAAAGTAGTTTTTTTTTTTTGTAATTAGCATAAGATTTGTATACTCATGGTGCTTATATTTTTCATTTAATTTTATTGGCATTTTATGCAATAATAATGAAAACAGACATTCTTCAGAAGAAATTAATGTAAAACATCAGGACACATAGGAAAGAATCCACCTATGTTACTACCTTGCACATAATTGAAAGAACAGGGAACCACAGTCACATTATGGGGCCTGGTTGATCGCAGTCCCATCTGCACGGGGGAGAGAGCAGCAGCAATGTACTTACTGACCAAATGATTAGAGGAAACAAATCTCACCTATGTCTAATTTGGCTCCATTTCACATTGTTATTGACAAAGGCTGGTAAAAGATTGCCCACTGACAGGCTCACTATCTAGCACAGCATCATTCCCTTGCTGTTACAATCAATTTAAATCAAATTGCAAGCTTCAACCTAATGTTCCACTATTGTTCATGGAAACATGCTTTTAGAAGATAAAAAGGACACACACCCCTCAAAGTAAAGTAAAATTGTAGTTTTGAAGTGGAGCGGTATTAACGTTGAAAACCATGATAGCCAAATATATGCACCTTGAATTTTTTATTTGAAACTGGAAATTTTTTAGGAAATATTATTCATTTAATATACTTTAAATTCTCAAGTATATTAAAATGTTTAGCAGTCTGTATTTACTTAAAACAAACAAAAAAAAAAACCTGTTTATTTGGTGAAGAAACCGGACAAATTGATCATCTAAGTGATTAAAAGAAAAAATAGTTGTTTCATTTCACTATCTAATAATAAAAGAACAATGTAACCACACCTAATTTTTGCTTACTATAGATACAGTAGAGAAAATATTCAGGCAATAGTCCACATTTTGGAAATGACTTGCTTTCTGAAAAGAATAATTAATTCTTATTTCTAAATATAATGTGCTTATAAAAGGATTATACTAATGATTATGTTTTTTTCATATTTTGTTAATAGATTAAAATCTATTTAAAATTCTAAATTTTTTAAAACTCCTAAAATGACTAACCTTTTGATGGCAATTTGCTTTAAAAATTTTTTTTTCATTTCCCCTTGTACTAAAGTTTTGGATGAGATTTGCGATTCCTTAGCTAAGACTCCTTGATGATTAAGGTAATTGTAAACTGTTTTTAATGGAAGCTTATGGGCTTTATATATTTTCATTTAATTTCATTAAATACAATTTATTTTGTATTTACTTTTTTTGAGAATATACAAGTATGCTGTGGATAATAGATTCAAGAAAAATAATTTGTTAATTACAATTAAAGTGTGTATACTTAAAGTGCAATGTGAGACTATAAAAAAAGCATACTGATTTTAATTCTACTAAAGTAGAAATGTATAGAGTGGTTACATATGGCTAGTCTAATTTTTTTAAAAAAAAAACAATAATCTTCAATGTGTATACTTAAAGTGCAATGTGAGACTATAAAAAAAGCATACTGATTTTAATTCTACTAAAGTAGAAATGTATAGAGTGGTTACATATAGATAGTCTAATTTGTTGAAATAAAACACATTCATCTGAATTTGCTGTCCTGCTTTTATACTTGCTTTTGAATTTTTGAGTTCTTGTTCGTTTAGCCTGTGTAGCTATTTTCTGTTTTTTTTTTTAAAAAAATTTTCTGCAAATTTTGCTTAATTATAAGGGGTCTCTTCACTAAAACCGGCAAAGCATTTCATTTTGTACACATGCTGCCGTTCATTTCACAACTTTGGAAAACTGTATTTCACCTATTAAATCATGCTGTCTAAAACTGAAAAGGTACTTTTCACTGATTTATCCTCGTTTTTTTTGTGTGTTGGGACTATAGACTGCAAATTAATTTTTGGTGGCAAACTAGTAGGTATCCCTTCACACCTATCTTCTAATTCCCTGACTTATCTGTTCAGTCTGCCACTGAGGTAAACACAATGCGTTATTTTTAAATAGTTATGTGGATGTTAACAAAAATGAAATAGGGCATTGCTCCAAAAAAGAAGGGAGGGGAGAGAAAGGAAAAGAACCTGGATAATGCTGCGAGCAAGGCTTTATCTTTATGACACTAACGATAATCCCCTGTGTAATTAACTGTAGAGTGGTTATGCATGCAGCATGCAGCCCATGACAAGCCTCATAGAAAATACATCAGTATTAGCCACAGGTGAATTCGTTTAGAAAGATTAATGACTGCACCTGAATTTTAATGTCTGAAAAGGGATGGAACACTGAATCCTTAATTAAAAAGTTGAATGACTGGTATGGTTTGTTTAACATCACAAATTTCAGCGGGAGGGTTTTGTATTCAAATGAAGTATGCAAAAGGAAACTTTCCTTAGAAAGTGGTGAAGTAGGGGTGAAAAGCAAAAATGTTTTATGTGCTTTACTTTATGTAAATCGATACATGGATCAGTTACTTTGATATGGATCAAATGTGGCGTAATTATGGCTCTTTTCTGTTTACAGTGAATGTGAAGCAAAGAATTCTTAAAAGAATGAGCCGACAGTCCCCTCCAACCAGGAGAAAGTCAGGGAGCAGAAAAGCTTACGAGTGATCTTATTCTTTTCTTAATGGGAAACAGTTTCTTCTTCATTATTATTTTACAAAGTTTTTTAATGAACAGAGAATAACCTTGAAAAACAACTTGGCAATGCCATTCCCAGAAGAGTTTTAACTCAGCTTTGCAAACTCTTTGACTGGGTATGTTAAAGCTTGTCACAGATAGAAGATTTTTCAATGACAGTTTTAATCTCCTTTTTTTCAGACTTAGATGGGGGCAAGGAGAAGATGACTTGGGCTTGCTTCTATCTAGAAGAAGGAACCACTCAGATTGATCATTTATCCTTGGGTGTAAATAGCTAAAACCAGATGTTTTCAGCTACAATGACCTAAAATATTATTTTGGCCACTACGTTTGCAAATTTAAATTTTTTTTCTATTATTTACCTGTTAATTACAAAAACATTTTATATGTTCTGTAGCTTTAACAAAAATCTAATGGGGGAGAAAAGAAAAGAAAGCAGTATACAAGAGAAAGACGTAAGACTGATATATGCAGTGTACATATATATCCAACATCTTTTTTTCCTTCTTTAAAAAAAATAAATAAAAACAGCTTTTGTATCATAATGTTATACTTTAAAAAAATACACTTTAAAAAAAATACACCTGGTAGTTTTGTACTAACCATAGTTTCTATATTTGTCTGCATTTACTATGTGTTCCTTGCTTCGAAATGGGAATTCCACTGCAATTTCAGTTCAGAAGAAATCAAAGCACATATAAAATTCCTTTGCCTTTTTATTTTCTAGGTCAGAATGCTGCTCACATCCATGGCAAAGTAGATTTTGATGCTCCTTAACTTCACACATTGCCTGCTGTACCACTTTTTCTGCCAAGTAAAAGCATGGCTTTTAGTTCTGTCCGCTTTCCAAGGGAACACATTTTTAATGAAATGTCATTTAGGAGTATTTGTTACTTCCTGTAAAAGCTTCTTTCATGGTTTTGTGTGTGTGTGTGTGTGTGGGTGAAGAAAAAAAAAATCAGCCTCTTAAAATGTTGTCATTGTAACTGTTCCCAGTACTGAGAACACCGGAGGGGGGGGGGAAAATCCCTCTAGCTCTCACAGATGTATCAGATGTTTTTAATAATGAATTGAAAAGGCATGTGTTCCATGCATTGCTTGTGTCTGTGAGATATATTATTAAGCAAGTTTATCATGGCGATTTCCACTGGTTATAATTACCTGTGCCATAGTGTGAGACAAAGTTACTGGCACATGAAGTGTAAATATTTTTCAGAGATTTAATTTAGTTTTAAAGTAAACATTAACATCTTAGCATTAAGCCAAAACTGAAATGTAAGGGAATGCTAATACTTTGGCAGCTCTTGTCTGCTGAATTCAGCTAATCCATTAGAAGTCACTCTGTAGGATAAAGTTTGAGGGGGGCTTAAGGATTGGTATTGTTAATACCAGTTAAAAAAATTTACAAAGATGTCCATTAAACCTGTCAGCAAAGTGTTGACAGACAAAAATAGGTTGAGTCTGGATCCGCCCAGAGCTATTCACATGAAAAGTCAGCTAATATTGTCTGTTATAATTTTAGTAAATAAACGTCTGAAAGTTCAATGTAAAAGCTTTTCCCAGTTACCTACCTAAATCTTTCCCCGATCGTTTTAAACCCTCATCATGAAGAGTTAAGCATATTCTTAATGGGCTCATAAGTATTGGTTGAAGAGTCCTTACAACTTTGTGAAACTCCAGGGGGTCATGTTCATTCCCACACTGCTTAAGTCAGAGAGAATAAGAAAATTCCAAACTTAAAAAAAAAAAAAAGGATTAAAACCAAAAAAAAATGTTTAAGGAGCCTCTTAAATATTGCATTGCCATTTGTCTAAAACAGTAATTCAGAGTGATTGCAAAAGGGAAAAATACTTAAAGAAATTGTTGTTATTCACCAAAAACTGTATTTGGACCACAACGTTAAATAGGACTAAAACTTATATTCCTAAATAGGCCTCTGTGTGTGTGTGTCCATCTTAAATGCAGCAAGTCTTGAGAACCGTGTTAGGTAGAATACATGAATACATGAATCAAGTTTCATGATACATTGTTAACTCTCACATCTTTCACATCTCAAGGTATCTGTAAACCTGCTGTGTGTAGTACCTTAGATTGAATTTTAACCGCTTTCCTTGCTAAATTAATAGATAATATGTTTGCACTTGAGTTTCCTTTCTCTCTGCAAAGGACAACACTAATTTTTGACACTGCATCCTAATAAATACCCTACTTCTAAGAATAGTTTAGAGTCTTTACAATATTTATAGTTGGAAAATAGACCTTTTTTATGAAATAATATAAACATTTACTTATATGTGTAAATAGTTTTTTAATGCAATATAAACACAGCAAGTTGACACTTTATTTTAAAAAATGAGAATGATACTAGAAAGCTAGTACTAATATTTATTATTTGTTTTATGTCATTCACTATATCAAAGGCATTAAATCTATCTCATTTTAACCTGAAAATTGTCTTCTGATAGGTATTACATCAGCTCATTTTGTAGATAAGAAAACTGAGCCGTATCAGTTTTAAGGTGCTGTATTATGATAAACACAGAGTTTTTCTTTTTTTTGAGAGGTTTTTTTCGCTATAGGGCACGTGTGCTCGCCAGACAGAGAGAGACATAGAGACAGAAAGTGAGCAATCGCCACCCCTGGGGGGGATGGTCACGCTGCAATCCCTTCTCCTCCATTCTCCTCTCGGGATCTTGGGCACGCACGCACACGCGCCCACCGTGAGTTTTAAGCCACCGGGTCCGAGACGCGAACCGCAGTCAACTACGTGGGAGTCCAGCGACATAGCCATTACACTAACTGCTGGTTCCCAAGAGTTTTTGTTTTTTAATTGCCATGTTTCTGCCCACTCTACCACCTATCATTGGTTAAATTAAGAGCTGTTAAGTCTTTACTCTAGAATTTGAGAATATTTGTCCAAGAATGTGTTTGGATAATTTGTTTATGCCACTTGTAGACAAATCTATGAAAGCAAATTTATAAATAAGTAATTGTATTAAATCGTAACTTGGGGCTGGCAGGTGGCATGGTGATTAAGTGTGCTGGACTCCCACATAGCCAAGTTTGGTTTGAATTCCAGACCTGGTGACTTGCTTTCTCACTTTATCTCTCTCTCTCTGTCCCTCTCTGGTCAAATCAAAATAAATAAATAAAGTTAAATAAGTAATTTCTTTTAAAAAAAAAAAAGAAAACGGGGAACTAATTTTTATTAAAAAAGAGATATAAAATAATCAACATATTTCTGTCCCTGATTATTATAAAATTGGATGTAAAGTTTACAGCATTACAAGCTGTTCTTTCAGGGCTGCACCTAGAAAATAGGAATACATGCAGACCACATGCATGGGGCAAAATTAGATAGTGAATTAATCCCCAAACTCCTGTTTTATATACAACACATGTGCAGTTGTTTGTTGGCTTGGTTTGGTTTCAGGTTGCTTTAGATATAAGATAGAAATTGCACTTTCTGTCAAAGTTTTATTCCATTTCAGTAGTCTCTTTTCACTCTAATTCTAAAGCCCTCAAGAACCAGGAAAAGCTGTAAATTGACAGCATTATTCTTATGAAATAATTTTCTTTTCATTACATAGTTCGCATATCTGTAACATGGAAGTTATTTAAAGATTGAGGAATAAGAAACATGTGTTTTTGAACATTTAACAAGTTTAAGATACAATATCGTAAAATTCAATGATAGAATCTCAATATTGGATGTATGGGTGTTTGCTATATAATACTTTCAATGTTCATTTTTCTGTTTGAAAGTTTTCATCATAAAATATTGAATGGAGGAGTAGTCGATAGAAGTACTGTCTAGAAATCACTCACCAAACAACTAACACTAATTCTGGGGAGGGTACACATTAATAAAGGATTTCACTTATTCTGAATTACTTATATTTTATTGAGAAGTTTGTGTTAATTGACAGAAAAAGTAATTTTTTAGAAATATTTATTAGTAAAACCAAAAATGGATCATAGGATGGCTTTGAAATTCTGTCTCCCTTTGATTGAGTGCGAAGGATAATGATGCCACTCATGTTGAAGAGGTTCTTTCTTTCCCTGGCTTATGCTAGAGAAATTGCTTTTAAAATTTCATTAGGCTCCAAATAATAAAAAAGTTAAAGAAAATTGCAAACCAATTATGTCAATATTTCATTATATATAGCACATAGTTGGAAATACAAAAAGGAAAAAACTATTTAAATGTATAAATGTGTATAAAGCTTTCCCCTATCTTTGCATTGCAGATTCTAGTCAGAGACAAAACTAACATAATGAGGGGCCCTGCAAATGGTGTAGTAGTTAAGGTGCTAGCTCCCTCATGGTCAACCACGGTTTGAGTCCCGGACATGAAGACTTGCTTTCTCACTCTGTATTTTTCTCTCTCTCTCTGATCAAATTAAAAATTCTAAAAAAAAAAAAATAAAACAACAACAAAAATTAACATAATTAAATAAAAGACGATTCAAAACCTAACTCATTACATTCTCTTAAGGAAGTTCAGAAAAGGGGACTAGAGTATGGTGATCAGGAAGAAATTACATATGCATATGAGGGTACTTCAACAAGTTCATGGAAAAATACAATTAAACGTGTTTACTGTGGTGCAACAAATTTTGCCATAGGGCGGGCGCCACCACGCCCTGGTGCAACAAATTTTGAAACCCACACAGTACTGTCACGATACACCTTTTCCATGAAGTTTTTGAAGATCTCGTGTCTGTCTACATATATCAGGATCATCCTGCTTAAGTGATTTTTTAATTTTTTAATTTTTATTTTTTTGAGAGGTTTTTCACTATAGGGTGCGTGCGCTCACCAGACAGAAAGAGACAGAAACAAAAAGCGAGAAATCACCCCCCAGGGGGGATGGTCACGCCTCAATCCGTTCTCCTCCACTCTCCTCTCGGGATCTTGGGCACGCACGCACACACGCCCGGCATGAGTTTTAAGTCACTGGGTACGGAAAGCAAACCACGGTCGACCACGCGGGAGTCCAGCGACATAGCCATTACACCAACTGCTGGTTCCCCTGCATAAGTGATTTTGAATCCCTCGTATACATATAACATGAGGACTTGCACAGATCAAAAAATTGTCTTTAAGTTCTTTTACTTGGGCCTGGAATTCATCCTATGAACATATTTTATTTTCTCAATCCTTATTTTGTAGGCAATCATATTTGGTCACCCGTTATCTACTATTCTAAATAATGTTGATGATGCCCTTACATTGGATATTTTGATATTGATATATAGCCAAATACATTGTGATTTTCCTTAATTGTTGGTTTTGCTCTAGCTTTTGTCTTTGAAGTTTAGAATAACTGATGATTTTTATGTCTTAGATGAGGTATAGCAACAGGTGCTCTGATTTAAGGAAAAGTCACATATGAAAATCAATTTCTACAAGAGATAAAACTGTGAACAAATTCTTCATTTTATGCAACTGGTTTCCCACAATATCTCAGCTCTCACAGATGTGCTCTAAGTATACTTCTATTTTTAACATTCGTATCTATTTATCCACTACAGTGCATGAATTTGTGTTGATAAGCACATGCAGTTTTTTCATTATAAGTTAGGATACATTTTCTCAAGGTGAAATTAATTAACGCAAATATTGTCAACTTTTGAGCATGTTAAAAACTGATGTTATTAATAAGCTGCAATGTACATTATACTGAAAGCCATTTTATAGCATCTATAAGCCTAACTATTTGGATCTTGCGTATCAGAAATTCAGATATTAAAGTTTTATTGGAAAATAAATTATTCTTATAAATGCAGATATTGAGTAAGTATTTCCAGGATGAAAATGTTGTATTGCTGGCCTGCCCTTTCTGGTAGTATAAGTATTCCGTTTCCTTTAAAGATTTAATATTTTTTCCAACTGTAGCTAGCTATATGAAAAAGCTGAAGTACAGCACTTCCTGCGGAACCATTTGTCATTTACCTACATTTACTGTGTTTACTGTCCTCTGTGTATTGCTAAACTTCACTTTTAATAGGAGAAAATAGGCCTTAAAAGGAAAGCACTATTTTACTGCTGAGCAAGAAACTATTTGTATTCCTCTTTCAAAGCCTGCCTTAGGAGCATGTAGAATGCTTCTTGACCAAAGGAGATGGTATGAATATTCATGTGTTTTATGAATCACAGAGTTGAGGCCGTATGGTTTTCCCATTTATCAATTACTGGTTTAGGATTATCCAGCTGAAGAGTTGAACTGATTAACAACGCGCTTTTTGTTTGCTCGGTGTTGAGGTGAAACAGCCCAGTGACAACTGTATTATTTCTTGCCTCTTCAGCTGTCCACACTCGCGCAATAAGCTTAACATCCTGTCAGGTTTCATCATGTATCCTCTTTATTACAACGTTGTGAGAATGTATATAGTTGTAAATCAGAACGACTTTTTAAAGTTTAATTTCTCGTTGCAGTAAAGACCCCATGGTTACTGTGCCTAACAAGCATGGCTAATCATGCCCATCATAAGTGAGCTCAGGTATGCATGGTATCTGACTGGAAAATTAAAGTTTTAAAAGTTAATGCCACAAGCAGTTGAGAAAAGCAGCTGCAATAAGAGCCTGGCGGTTGTAGAGAAGTTGGAATAAATCAGACAAACTACCTTGATTGATTTATTTTTGGTTTTGTTTTACACTTGTTGTTGTTTTTCTTCAGGTTTTTCTCTAACTGTTTGTCTTAATTCCTATTTAAAATGTCACAAGGAGATTTCTTCTGGGATTGCTACTACTGTGATGAAAAATGTTAAAGAATGAAACAAATGGGGAATTCTTTTAGTTTCAGAACTGTGCTTTGCAGAAATTCTAAATTCTAAACTCATAGAAAAAGTAAAAAGTAGTTGATAACAGAAGATTGATCTCTCGCTCTCTTGCTCTCTCTCTTCTCCCCCTACTCCCTCCTCTGGCTCCCCCATTATCCTTCCTTCATGTTTACTTTCATTAGTATGCAATGGTAGGTTTTAATGGGATAGTGTGAAAATAGGCAAAGCCCAAGAGGTTTCTTAAGTATATTTTCACTTTAAATGCTGAAGTAGCAATTTCTTTTTCAAGAGAACAATGAACCTGCTCATCTGCTATTTAGTGGCTTAGATTTAGATCCAAACTTTTCTTTTCGCTCTGTTACATATTGATTCCCCTTTCATCCCCTTTTTCTGTTTCTCTGTGGTTTAGTGTGCTGTCTCTGACTGGGATCATCTCCTTCAGTTTGTGTGGATATAAACATCCCCTGCTTTGTTCTCTTTGTCTGGGATGGGCAGTCCGTTTCAATTCCAAAGAATGCTACATTTTAAAAATATTTTAAATTATTTCTACTTTCCTTGTTATTGTGGGTATGAAGGCAATCAAGTGGCTCCCTCAATCTACTAGATGTCTCAGTGCAAATGGAGATAGCTGTCATTTAGTTCTTTCTTCATTCTATCCAACTTTTACTACTAACCTATTTGGAAAGACGCCAGAGAGAGAGAGACTGCCTTGTACTTAGATTGTACAGAACTAACACCTCTGCCCTAGTGTGGGAGAATCTAATTTTCTCTGTGAATCGAGGCCTTCCAAGAGGCAAGTTAGCACCTTCTAACACTTAGGAATCCTTCAAACAGTTTTTGCTGACAAAGAATCTCTGAGTGATTGGATCTTTTACCCTAAGAAAAAAACTTGATACTGGAAAACACATACTCCCACACATAAACTACGTATTTTAAGTAGGTGTGAAAGAGGGTTGTATTTTGGGAAAACAAATTATACTTTTAGGAGGGAAAAATTCTACTTGCCTCATAGGACTCTATCACATCAAGACAGACTGTGTCAGTGCTGTTGAATTTCTTCTCTCAGATCCAAGCGTATCGTTCAGCACAGAGTATGAGGCTGTGGCTGTCTGGGATTCTGAAAATTCTGTTTGTGAAGCAATGAACGGTGTCAAATTCTTTGTTCAACGTTCTGAACAGCAAGTCTCACATTGTGAATTCTGTTTTTCTGGTTTCTAAACCCTGAGTGGTTGCATGCAATATACATGTGGGATGGAGATTAGAAAGATGCTGTCTGCCTAAGTTCTTACTCTTTTTAAAGCATGTGCTTTCTCAGTGAGTGCAACTCCAGTATATTCATGCTCCTGTTTTTTGATGAGTGAGTTAGATTGTTTGATTTGCATTTTATTGAATATACTTTCAACATTATACACTCTAACACTGCATCTCATTTCTGATTTAGATTTGGTGTATTCTAGGTCACTCTGTGGCCAAAAATAGAGTAAGTACTCATTACCAAAATAAAGTAAATCAAAATACAAGTAGATAAAGAAATGCATAAGAGAGAAAAGTAACCAGCAATAGTCTTTAATGTTGGGTCTGGTTCTCAATAAGGTGGATTTCTCACTTATCCTATTGTTTGCTTTTCTCATTCATTTTTCTCTCCCATTCATTTCATTTCTGTATTATAGTTCATATATACAAATACCAACATCAAGAATCCTATATTTCTACATTGCCATTTTTATAATTCAAAGTGTTGCCAATTGCAGCCACCAGTTCAGCTGTTTGGGCTGAAAAATATGTATAATGTCCTTACAATTTTCTGCATGGTGACTTGGCTACTGCAACTTCAGAGAGAGCTACATTCAGCAAGCAACAATGGGAGGGGAAAAAAAGGCTTAAGATTTTTAAATCGACTAAGTAATAAGTGCTCACCCTTAAAAGAAAAAAAAGATGGCAAAACTAAAATCAACCTGAAATATGAAATCAGACCTCTAAAGAATGCAAATGCAATGCCTTTATTTGTGTAAATGGAATATTCACTCCCCCCACATTTTAAAATAAATTATATATTTTTTTTCAGAGCAGTTTTAAGTTCATGGCAAAACTCAGTAGAAAGTTCAGAGTTCACTAATATCCCCTGACCCCTGAACCACCACCACCACCACCACCACCACCACCACCACACACAGCCTCAGCCCAGCAGCATCTTGCTCCAGAGGGGTGCCTTTGTTACAATTTACTTTTTTGTTAGTGAAATGGGATAACACTCAGATGTTGAATCCTTTGACATTCTGGGTCAAAAATCCTATTTTTAGCTCAGTTTCAAGCCTTGCTGGGATGCATTATTCCAACAGACAAATCGTTTTCTGAGTGCTGCTAAATTCGTAATAGTAAATGAGTTCCCGAGGACAAACTGTTCGGTGTCTAACACAGAGGGAAGGCAACAGGAACGACTTAGAAAAGGTGTCAACAGAAGGACTAGTTGATTGGTAGATGTAAATTGGCAAATGCCCTGCTAGAGATTAACACCAGGTCTTCCTCCTGCTATTGGCAGTAGCTTTCACCTGTGGGTGGACAAATTTCCAGATGTCATCATCCAACATTCAAGCCCTGCTTTCTCAATCTGCTTCCTAGTGAGACTATTACAACTGCTGCCCTACAGAGAAATTAAAATAGAACTTGTTATATCATCTTGGGAAGAAATGATCTAATTTTTTTTTTTTTTTGAGAGGTTTTTGCTATAGGGTGCGTGTGCTCGCCAGACAGACAGAGAAAAACAGAGAGACAGAAAGCGAGAAATCAACCCCCAGGGGGGATGGCCACGCCGCAATCCCTTCTCCTCCATTTTCCTCTTGGGATCTTGGGCATGCACGCACACGTGCCCAGCATGAACTTTAAGCCACTGGGTCTGGGACGCAAACTGTGGTCGACTACGTGGGAGTCCAGCAACGTAGCCATTATGCTAACTGCTGGTCCCAGAAATGATCTAATTTTAAGCTATGCAAACCCCAATATATTGGATCAGCAAAATAAAGAACAGAGACTTAGAGTAAACTAAACCAACTATAAGAGAAGCTTATTAGAAATAAATATGCTTGCTTCGTATGCTTTTTCAGGCTATCGTAAATGTATGAACACACTTGGTATGTAAAGTCAAATGGTGGTTCTTTCTAATAACAATACAGTATGAATACCACTTTCAAGTTTCACATCCATACAGTGTGCTGCAGGTGCTTTCTGAGTCCATGAATCAGTAAGATATCCATTCTGTTTGGACATCTAGGTCTTGAATATTAAATAGAAAAGCTTTAACAACCCGGGTTCTATAAGCTTTCATTATATTGGAGACAGATGTATTTTTTTCAATGAATCAGGACTATGAGTATTGATTCTATCAAAGAGTTCTGGGAACATTAACAGAAAAGAGATTCTCATGATATCATGTCCCTTCACATAATGTGAACGTATAACCCATGTGGGTCATGTATATTTTATAAAATTATTGATGAGAAAAGGGATCCCTTTAAGCCTTTACTCATTAAATGATGTTTCTCCACCATCCTCTTATCTTGTTGCTCTGAGGCTTTTCTAAGTGGTTGCTTGTTCCTGTATCTCCTCAGTGTTTCCACAAGCATCTTCTTTACTTTAACACTTGCCCTAAAGCCAGTGCCTCCAATGCTTTTGCCTCTGTAGTCCCTTCCATCATTTTTCAGTCTCACAAACCGTTTGTTATTTAAGGGCCCATTGTAAGTGTTCACAGAGCTCCTACATTGCAGGAATATTGGCAGTGAAATAGAAAAGCTGATGCTACCATCAAATTATTTTAACGCGTCTGAATGAAGTTTTCAATTTCAAAGCCAACAGTACACAGCCAAAATACACGGTGTTGCTTTTTGAAATTACTTTATCATTGTTACTTTATCACTTATTAGTGGTAGTAGTATTTAAATCATTTGTAGTATTTAAATCATCAGTAGTATTTAAATCACTTATTGCCATCCATTTTCATCTTAATCATTTAAAAAAAATTTGTTTCTGTTTAATTGCCAGAGGACACATGTGTTCACCTGAGAGACAAAGAGAAAGGGAGAAAGCATCCCCCCCCATGGGGCATGTTATGCCGCACTCCATTTTCCTCTATGTTTCTGCCCTGTGGGGATTTTGGACATGCACAATCCTATGTCCAGCATGTTCTTCAAGCCCCCCCAAAGCCAAGATTAGAACAATAGTTGGCCATGTGGGATCTTTTTAGCCAGTATTCTATAGAGTGGGCCCTTCGTTTAGTTTTGGTTGTAAGTTTCTTTCTTTTGGGGACCAGCAGGAGGCATGGTGGTTGAGGCGCTGGACACTCCCACATGGCTGACCACAGTTCAAGTCTCGGACCTGGCGGCTTGCTTTCTCAGTATCTCTCTCTCTCTCTCTTTTTCTCTGTTTCTCTCTGTTCAAATTAAAATAAATGAATTAATAAATTAAATAAAATTAAAAATTATTTTAAAAAGTTTCTTTCTTTTATGTTTTCATCTGCAAGAGAGAGCAGGAGAGAGTTGAGATAGCACTACCAACAGTGTCCTAATGCTACAATCTATTGTCAGCCTTCAGCCATCCCTGGATCAAGGGCAAGTGTGTTCTCAAAGAAATCTCTGGACTTGAACCGGGAACCTTACCATGTGGGATTACCTTGCAGAGTGTTGTGTTTTATTTTTGCACCACTGTATAGGCCCTTTGATCATTAAAAAAAGAAAAGAAAAAAAAAGGATAAGTAAGTTCATTTGCATATCAACCTTGACACACAAAGACCAAAAATATTGGTCATGTAAATAAGAAAAACGCTTCCATTTGGCACTTGCCACTTTCTTTTCACAAATAAAGTATTTAATGAAATAATTATGCAGCCCCATTACCAAATCCGTATGTATACATACTGCAACATACTTGAGTGTTACTATTTCTTTAAGCATTAGATGTATTATATTTTCTCCAGTGTCTACAAGTTAATAACAAAACTTTTATCTTGGCATACTGTTGTCAAAAAATTAAAGACTGTGGATAAGAAAAGGGGGCCATTTTCTGTAGCGATGCTCTGACAGAAGAAGGAATTGGTGGTTTCCATCTGTGTGCTACCCGATTGAAGGCAGACAGATACTTAGGACTCATTACATGTGGTTTGAATGGCTAAGAATAGATATGTTCAAAGCAGAGATATCAATATCTTAAAAGCCACTCATGGGATAGACAACAGCTTCTTTAAGCCACTTAATTTCTTTTTGTCTCAAAATTAATATTTCATTATCCCTCAGAGCACTTGACATGGTCTTTATGGTTGGAAGATGCACAGCGACCACCTAACACACTAATATTAAGCTTGTCCTCAAAACCCATAGAGAGAAGGTACTGGAACTAAATGCTTTAGCACATAACTGAAGTAATTAACTGTGGTAGACAGATTTAATGCTATTTTATAATGGTTTATTTTAACCAAGGACAAGGTTGGAAGGGGCAGGGCAGGGGAAGGAATGGATACAGTGGGAAAGTGAAAAAATAAATTAATAAATGTCGGTGTTGCCCATTTCAGGAATAGTGGCTTCCTACTACTTTCTGAACTATCATGTTCAAAGCTGTTGATTTAGGCTCCTGCTGGTAAACATGCTTTTTTTAACTTCAACTCATCCGTATTTCACACAAGAGACTTCATAAAAGAGACAGATTTATAATTTTCTGTCACAAAATTCAAGATTACCAATTATTTCTTTATTGAAATTTTTGCACCCTTTACTAGAATAGGTATTCATAGCTTTATAGACCTTTTCTTTTTTCTTGGTTACTCGATTTAGATTTATGAAGCCTAAGAATTTTCTCTTGCAACAACTCACAGAAACATTCTACTTCAAATATGCAGTGCCTCAATCAATATAATTATTTCCAGGAATAAGCCACAAGTTCTAGAATTTATGTACTTTAATAATAATTCTATATTCTTGGATTTTGTAATGATTTTTACATGAATGGAAAATAAGGATTTTCATGTACAGAATATATGGGAATAATTAAAGGTCACTTTGTAGATTAACTGGACATTCATATTTAAAATTTTAATTTTTCTCTGTGTAAAATCCAAGATTTCAAGCTTTCCCAGCAATAACAACACCATACATTGAGAACACTAATTATGTTGAAGTATGCAGAAAGAGTAGAGTATTTTAATCCAAATATTGTATTATATTTTAATCCAAATATTATACAGTAAAACTGCAGAAATAGGGACAGGACAGCCTATGAAAGGTGTGTGATCTCTTGATCTTGAGTACTTATAGGCAGTGTCTACAAAAGGGCCAAAGACATATCCTGTCATCTTCTTAGGCATGACTCTTTGTCTTGATATAGTTTTGTCTCTGGTATAAATCTAATATGGTAGAATTCATGGGAGGTACTAAAGAAATAGGATCAGGCAAATTCTCCTGTCTGAGAAATAAAGCCTACTGACAAACGAAAGTATGTCTTAGAGAATGGAGGATAGCCTAGAGGGCACAGAATGACCCTGTTCAGCCTGAAAGGATTAGTGGTGATCACAGAGGAAGAGACGCAGAGTTAATCCCACACTTTGGCTTTGAAGACTAGAAAAGGGACTCCTTAGCTCTGAGTAGACAGAGCACCTTCCTCATAAGGACATATGGTTGAGGAGCAGGGGCTGACTTTCATTCCCGCAGCCTCCCAAAAGGCACCTTGTGCTGTTTCCCCTTGCACGGCCTTATCTTACAGTCCCTGCTGGATCCCAGGAGGTTCAATAGCAAGGGAGGTACAGAAGTGATGCCCACACACCACATCTTTCGAGACACTCCACTTGATGCCCTATACACACCTTGATGATGTCATCACTCAGAATGGAAATAGGCAACAAAGGATTGCTGAATAAAGACACAAAATACAAGTTAAGTGTCTGTAAAGCTAAAGAGTCATAGAAATAAAGAAATATTCAAACTCCATACTAAGTGTCTACCTAAATACTACATGGCACACTATATATGCATGTTTATAGTTTATGTAACAATAGCCCTTTGCAGTTTCACTTTCAGAATTTTCATTCTGATCTTCACAACGGTCCAGGGAGATAGACAAAACCTGATAGTTTTAATTTAAATTTTAATATTAAGGAACAAAGAGGTTAAGTGGATTGCCTAAAATTACACAGTTGATCTTGTAGCACCCCAAGAAAAATTCGCACTCTGAGTGCAAAGAGGAGATCGTAAGTAATATCGTGAGTCACATGACAGGAATGAAATAGTTTGAATCTCAAGAAGATTTTATGAAATGATTACTTTCAGTGTTTCTTAAATATTGGTAAATATGGGAAATAAAGAGTGAGCTCCCACAAGTGGGTGAATAATTTGTATGTTTCTAATTTTGTTTATCTTTTGAATATTTGGGGCATTTTCTTTTTTAAAAAAAATTATTTAATTATTATCTATTATTAATTTTTAATTTGCTATAGGGCACACAAACGCACCAGAGAGAAAGAAAGAAAGAAAGCCACCAAGTCCAGGACTTAAACTGCATTTGACCCTGTGGGAGACCAACATGCTACCTGCTCACCCCAGGGCATATTCAATACACACAACAACTTATATTAATTTTGACACATTTTTCATTTTGTGCTGTTTGTGAATATATGTCTGTGTGAAAATGTATGTGATTTGATATCAAATGTAGGAATAACTATTGAACCACTGACAGAATCCAAAATACGATGCAAAGATAAAGATTTTTTTAAAGGTACTTTAGTAAAAATAGCTAAGAAAGATCATCATAAAAAAGCTTATAAATAATATTGTAGAATCATTTCAAAATATTCTCAAAGATAGTAAGTATCCATGAAACACTCTTAAAAAAAAAATAAAAAAATAAATCCTCCCACATAATGACTGATTCCATGTTAGGTCATTTATTTCTTGTCTTTGTCCAAATTTTTAAAATTACAATAAAAAAAAAAAAAGAAGAACTACTAGGTCAAGTTAGTTGGACATTAAGGCTACATATTTTATTAAGATGTTATAAAATGCGGATGTTAACTTTTTTTACATTCTACAGGTAGTAAAAGAGCTCTAATTTGCTGTTTTATGAGTGATGTAAGTGTATAATCTTGAAAAGTCACATTGCAAAAGAGTTGAAATTGTGCAATTCTGAGTTTCTATTATCCTCAAGGGTATATTGTTTTTATATTTTAAAAGCATAAATATAACAAGGTACAGTATCAGAGGCCCTTTATAGAGTCAAATTTAGTGGTGCAAACTCTGAGTTGCTGTAATGTCAAAACAGAATAACTTGATAGTAATAAAACAGAAAATACAAGCAAAAAATCCCCGAATGTATTTTATGTAAAATATTTTATCTTATAATATCCTAAAAAAGGAAAAAATGCTGGGATATAATTGTCATGTATTAATTAATGGTTAAGAAAATATTAACAGCAGGATCTGGGATTCCCACAGTCCAGCTGTATTCATTTATTTTTATCATTAGGTCTGTCCTTTGCTCAGTACTCTAAACAATATTTCTAAAAGAGGAAACACATCATCCAGCAAATTTTTCAGGATTTGTTTGCATAGAAATAAAATCAGGGCCAGTGGATGATGTAGTGATTAAGGCTTTGTATCCCACATGGCTGACTGTGAGATTCATGTCCTGGACCTGGAGACTTGAAAATTACACTGGGCACATGTGCAGGTATATCCAAAATCCTCAAAGGAGGATGGAGGAGAAGAAATTGCAGCAAGGTCATCCCCCTGGGGGATGATTTCTCACTTTCTCTTTCTCCTCTTTTTGTTTCTCCCCAGCAAGGACATGTGCCCTAAGGCAAAATGCTAAAAGGAAAGAGGAAAAGAAACAAAAGCAAATTAACTTGTTTATATTTTCTAATGGCAATACGCATTGCATTATAAACTAGCTTTTCTTGACTCATTGGTTTTGTTTCTTGTTAGTATAACATCCCTTTAAAAAAGTATGCAGCTGCTTTTAAAGGACAGAAATCTTCCATCCTAATTTCCATCTTCTGTTGTGGTTTTAAAATATGCAGCAATTTTTAAGTACTGTTAAAATGAAGCATATCGTAATATAAAATGAGCAATGAAAAAGAAATCTGAGTAGTAAGTTTGAAATGTCAATAGATTAAGCATTCCCTGGTTTCCAATGCTGTATTTTCAGATCACATTTTGAAGAGAAATCGTCTACTTTCTTTCTTTCCCATTTTTTTCATGAGATTTAAGAAATCCTCCCAAGATTTTGCAAGCTCCTTTTGGGGGCTTTCCATAATGATGGCTTCAGGCTGTTACTTCAGGTGACTGTGAAATCTTCTTCATAGAAGTCAGTTGAAATTATGCTCCTAGTAATCATACTGAATTTACCCTGAGATTACATAGAGCAAATAAATATGTAAAGGAGCAATTTTTACATTCAATTAAGTATTTGCATTTTACTCAAATCATTAACATGAGGATGAAAATTATCACGTGAAATACATTATACACATTTATATATCATGCATTACTTTACCAGCATTCGAATATTACCATTATGCCTGATAGGCATGTGTGGAAGTAAATCCTAGGAATGAAGCATTTATAGTAAACATCCATATGTTTTAGTAAACACAATTGCAGGCTTTCGAGGGTAAGCAAATGTGTGAATTCTTTAAATTATACTGAAGAATTAAAATAGTCACCCTTCTTTATATGCCTAAAAGAAAAAAATAAAATACTGAGTAGCATGCTCTGAGATTGTAACAACATAATAATGATGAAATAGTATCAAGTACCTCTATAGGTTTAATATACATTTTTTATATAGGTAGCCATCATATTAAGCCTATAATTGTGGCCTTTTTAATTCTCATGTTTTACAGAAGGCTGCCCTCCTTAGGGAGGCAATTTAGTAATTTCTGGTGACAACTTACCTGGTAGAATTTAAGGCCTAGTCTTAAAGAACTAGTTAATTATGAGGCCATCAAGTAGCATGGTGGTTGAGGCACTGGACTCCCACATGGCCAACTGTGGTTCAAATCCTAGACCTAGCAGCTTGCTTTCTCACTTTCCTTCTCTGTCTCTCTCCAGTGAGTGCATGTGCCCAATAGCAAAATTAAATAATAAGTAAATAACTCTTAAAAAAAAAAAAAAAAAAGAACCAGTCTTAAACTTTCCATGTTGAGACACTGGCAGTTTTCTAGGTATTTTCCACATATTAAATAATATAATCTATCTTATTTTGTTGATTTGATGATAGTCCTCATTTTACACACAAGGAAATGGAGACACAGGGTGATTGAATAACTTGCCAAAGGTCACACACAGTTTACAGATGGCAATAACGATTCAAATACAGAGATTTTATCTCTGAAGTCTTTATGCTTTTTAGCTTCTTTTTGTTTCAATTTATAATTTATTATTTATATTTAATTGTTGTACATCTTTGTGGGCACAAAATAGATTTTTCAAAGCATGACTGATATATGGGATAATCAAGTAAAAGGTATTTCCATATTCGTTGTAATCAACAAAAAACATTACACGATGTTGCACCCATTGATTTTCATTCACTGCTTGTATATGTATATATATATATATATATGACTCTATATGTATACATATGACTGTATAAAAATATATATGACTCTGTGTGTGTGTGTGTGTGTGTGTGTGTGTGTGTGTGTGTATGATTGGCAATGTCTTTTTTTTAAAAAAATTTTACTCTGTTGTGGTATACCATTCTATAACCTGAATGTTTTATTCATATGCATTCTCATGTCTGCTAAATATTTTTTCCTGAACTCCTCCCCATCCCCATCCATCACCCCTTTGACTCAGATGCAGATTCTTTAGTTTAAATGGCTCAAAGCTGATCTGATTCTGATAATTCTTAAAGTTTTAACTTATGAATCTTTGAACAAATTGTTGTCATGGGCTTCTTTTTTGCTTCACTACTCTCTCTGTAGTAGTATACTGGGATACTTCCCAGGTGGCAATAAGAGAGGTGGCATCCCTTCCCTCTGTCAACTGGAGACGTCCCTGTCATATGACTCTTCATATTTTCAAGACTTTGTGATATCACAACTTTAAAGGAAAAAAATTGCTCTTCATTAAAAATTGACTTTTGCCCTTGATTAAAAGTTGGCCTCTAGGTAAGGTGAATACTTTTAGGCTGTTAGGTTTCTTTTCAAGAGAGAAACTGGGAAACAAGGGGTAAATGAAAACTTTATATGAAGATCAATGACAGTATTTTCTATGAACAAGTCAGAGGAGAAGTACGTTTGAAACAAGGGAAGGGAACCATACAAATTCTGCTGTTTCATCAGTATTCCAGTGTTTCCTGGATTTTTACATCTCTAGTTAGGAATCAGGAAGATCAGAAATCAGACAGCAGTTCAGAAACATATATGCTTTTCCTATTATCAAAAGTATTAGAATGCAAGCCATTTTCTTTCCTCTTTAAAAAGATTTTTTTTGTCTTTATTCTTGATAGAAAACATTAATGTACTTGTGAGATTGAGAGACAAAGAAGTGCCCTCCAAAAAGTCTGGCCAGGCCTGGCCACTGTCCCCTTCCTCCAGTCCTCCAGCCTGTTGAATCTTGGGAACTCACAGTCTGATGTTTGTCTAGCAAAGTTCAGGCAGACCAAGCCAGAGATTCCAACCATGATCACCAAGTGGGATCCAGTGTCTTTTGAACAATGATATCATCACTACACCACAGAGCTGGCCCCTGAAAGCTGTTTCCTAACCATCAACCTAATAAAACAGGCTCCGGGAGCATCATGAAACACATCAGTTTTCGTATCGCTATAGTTTATCTTATCATAGCTGTGGGAACCCCTTATCTGAACTAAAGGCCAAAAATAAATAAATAAATAAATGAATAAATGAATGAATGAATAAATAAATAAATAAATGGCCAAATGTCTTCAAATGACCATCAAAGCCCACCTCTTTGTCCCTGGGCTATATTTCATCTGTAACTTCCAACTTAGGGTTTTTAAAATGAATTTTGTAACTAGCTTCATATCTCCCTATCTTGGTTCCTGATATAATCACTTCTTAAAACCCCAAATCTTATCTTTTTCACTAAAATTCTATAATACCTTGAATATGTTTCAGACTTAGTAAAACAAGATACTAACTGTTTAAAAATAGCCCAGTCTCACCATCAAAGAGTGATGTTTTGGGGCTAGCCCACGACCTGATGATTAAGGCAGCTGGATTCCACATGACTGACTATATAGTTCAAGTTCAGGATCTGGTAGCTTGAGAATCACACGGGGCACATATTCATGCATGCTCAAAATCCTGAAGAAAGGGAGAAGTGAAAGAGAATGGATTGCAGTTTGACCATTCCCCATGGGGAGTACTTTCTTGCCACCCTCCTCCATACTCGCAGCCCTTTCTTTTTCAGCGAGCTTTTTGTTTGTTTGGGTTTTTTTGTCTTTTGTTTTTAATTTTAAGAGTATTGTTCCACCCCTAAATATATAAAGTCCCACATAAGAATAGCAGAAACTGGTATGTCAAATCTTACACAACTATCAACACAAGATCATTTACTTATGTGCAAAGCTAAGTTAATATTGTGTGTCCTATGTAAAACCTGACCCGTATCTCTGGGTTTTCTGTTTAGTGAAACCACTGCTTTGATATAAAGATTGGGATTTCCTATCGTTAGTTCATTACTGATCCACCTACTGATCCTAACAACCAAGCTGGTAGGAGCTGGGGCTGGCCAATGGGAAAGGAAATGGCATTGCTGTACTTGACAATCCAGGGTACAAAAATGAGAAGAAATAATGTGAGGACTATGTCCAGGTTCGATTTCCTTTCCAAGGAGATTTAGCAGAGCTATGGGAGTTGGACAAAAGTTGGACCTGGCAATAGTGAGAGTCAAGGCAATCTGGAATGCTCTTTGCCTAGTTGGACTTCTTCCCTCATCTCCTCTCTCTTGATTCCACTTTGAAATTCGTTGTTATGTTGTAAGTGCCTCATAAAATGTGAAAGTATTGTGTAAATGTTAATAATGTTTTTATATGCTAGGACTTAAGGGGAAACAATTTCTGTTCCCATTTCTTTGTTTTCTTTTTCTTCCTCTATGCACTTTATAAGACCACCCTATAACTAGCCTGGGATTTTTTTTTCACCTTGGCCCTGCATTTCCTTGATGGCCTCTTTTCCTAGTCCTTATATTAGTGTGCAAAGTTTGATTCCATGATTATAATCATTGTCTCAGCGTGGGTGGGTGGCTTTTTTTCAGACAAGATTTTCGAGCCTCAAAGTTTCTTGCTATTTGGTAGTTTTGAACAAAATAAGCTTTCAATTCTAACATAATTTCTGAATCTGTCGACATTAATTTTAACCTCTTCCACTTAAATAGAAAGAAAATAGCCATTTGAGTCAGTGTCTGAGTTAGGTATACTAACATATTCATTTCACCTTAACCATTTATGTCTCTAGGAATGAATGGATTTTACTCTACTTAAAAAGATATATAATTGATGCAAAGTTTCATCTTTGGCCATTTATACATTCACTCATATGAAAAGAGTCTCTGTAATTAGTCTTATCCCACATAATGGAAGGATACTCTACGATATGTTTTTCTACCACAGATCAATTTTTCATTCATTTTTCACATCCAAAGTGATGCTTTTGATAACAAGGTCTAATCTGTCAGTCTCACTAAAATTATTCTATTAGCATTGAACAAACTGATCCTTTAAAATCATTTATTATTCCATAAATCAATCACTGTACCTTAAGAATTGGCTGATAGTGGTATTATTATCTCCTCATCAAGTTTATAAACCACTTCAAATTTTCCTGAGCTTTAACAAAGTTCATATGTTCTATCATTATTATTATCATCTCATTGAATCGTGACAATAGCCTAATAAAACAGAAAATATTATGATCCCAACTTACAGGTGAAAAAATTGAGGCTATGAAATTAAATAACTTGTCCATGATAAAATGTAAAGTAATTCATGCAATTAAAAACTTAATTGTAGGGGCCGGCAGGTGGCATGGTGGTTAAGGCACTGGACTACCACATGGTTGACCAAGGTTTGAGTCCTGATGGCTTGCTTTGTCATTTTTCCCCTCTCTCTCTCTCTCTCTCCCTGTCTCTCTGGTCAAATTAAAAAATACTAGTAACAAATAAAATAAAATAATTTTTAAAAAAACTTAATTGTGGACACAACTGACCCAGCATATAGAAGATTCCCAATATTTTGAATGACTTTTTCTATTCATCTGTTTTTGTTCACCTGGTAAATTACGGGAGGAAAGAAATATAAAACTCATTATATAAACTCAGTATAAAACATGTCTCTAACAAAGAGCAAAAATTAGAATAAATGAAGGTTTATGTACAGATAAGCAACTTTTCAACTAAAACTATTTGATCTTAATGAAGATGATCTAATCTACCTACATTCTCTGACCCTTTCTAGTGGAAAATGAACGCGATGATAACAATAAAGTATCATTGCTTATAGCAAGTTGAGGTATAAAGGGAGGGATATTATGTAGACATCTGTTTTAGCAATGGGGGGGAATAGATGACTTATATATAAATTGCAGTACAACAAGACTCAATGTTTTGGGGATATTACAGTCTAAAAGTGCTATTGGATCAAGGATATGTGACTATACACTGAAAGCTCAGTGATACATACATAAAAATACAATGATAATGGTAAAAACTAAACTAAAAATTAAGGTATAATTAAAAAGTAAAAATAATATCAATTAAAAATCTGATCAATTCAACACAACATTTCTGGTTCACTAATAACTAATTACCCTTCCTTAAAAGTGAGAGAATATTGTCAAGCATAGTCAATACTTCTGAGTATAAAACTGAATTAGTCCTCAGTAAGCTCTAGAAACTTGATATTTTTGCTATATAAATAACAAACGCTAGTATCCTAGGTTACTAGTAAAACAAAACAAAAACCTCTGAGTTATAGATTAAGAGAAAATAAGTCTATGGAATAAAGCCTCATTTTTCCTTAATGATAAATAGAAAGACCTCTATATTTCAATCAGCTTGAGGCTTCAGGAGGTTGCCTAAAGCCCATTAATGGTCATAGGACATTCTTTGAGAATCACTGCTAAAAAAAAATTATGATTATCTCAAAGAGGAAAGTTAAATGGTCTACCTCAATTTTATCTGAAGTTATACTATTTAAAGAATTCTAGTTGTTTTTAATGTCACAGAATGATTGTGAGCATTATGGGGAACACATGCAGATCATATTATCTTCCTAAGTTTGAAAACATTTTCCTTGCACCCCAACTTCTGTCTCCCAACTCTGTATTCCTCAGTTGGTAAAATGGTGTCACCATTCACACAACTATTTATGCGAAAATCTTTGCTTCTTTTGTTTTGTTTTGGTACAGGACATGTATGTGCTCACGCATGCTTGTGCAAGACAGAAAGAGAGAGAGAGAAAAATCACTCCCCAAGGGGGATGGCCTCAAGGCTTTCCCTTCTCCTCCATTCTTCTTTTGGGATTTCAGGCATGAACACACACTCATTCAGCGTGATTTTCAAGCTGCCTGTACCTATACTTGAATGGTTAATTCAACTCAGCTGTCTTAACCTCCACACCCTCTCCTGGCCCACTTTTGTTTTTTTAATCTTACATCATATATCCAATCCATGAACAAATCCTGTCGACATACAAATTATATCTCAAACTTAGTCACGACCAAGTTAGTTCAAGCCCTAATCTCTCTTGGCTTCTTGCAATAGCTGCCTGATTAGACCCTCTATTTCCTCTTGTGCTTCCCTACTTTCTCTGCTCTGTAGCATGGTCATTTAAAAAGGAAAATCAGATCATAATACTCTGATGGTCACAACTACCATGGTTTTCCATTACATGGAATCACAAACTCCTTCCTTATCTGTCCACTAAGCACCTCTCCAGCTCATCTTCTTCCCAGCCTCTTCTCATTCTCTTGGGCTGGTCTCATGAACTTCCTCCTGTTTCTTAAAATTATTTATTATATTTTGTTTATTATTACTATTTTATTTTTAATTTGCTGTAGGGCACATGCATTCATACACTCATGAGAGAGAGAGAGACAGAGAGATAGAGAGACAGAGAAAGTGAAGAAGCAAGCTGCCAGGTCTGGGACTCAATCTCAGGTTGGCCATGTGAGAGTCGAGTCTCAACCACCATGCCATCTGCTGGCCCCTCCTGATGTTTCTAGAGCAAATCAGCTGTTGGAATCTCAGGGTCTTTACACCTAGAATTTTCTCTCTCTAGAATACTTTGCCCAGGAATACACACATGGCTTATATTTCGCTTCATTTGTGTCTTGTTCCATCAATTTCTCAGGTATCTTGTCTCTAAACACCCTATCTAAAATGCATATGCTGTCACTCTTCATTCCTTTGCCCTGCTTCATATTTTTTGCCTAGCCCTTATCACAATGTAACAGTATGTACTCATTGTTAAACACCTATTGGCTGACTCTCTTTTTACAAGTAAGTTCTATAAAGCAGGGGCTTTGTTTTACTTCTCTCTGTATTCTCAGTTCCTATGAGTCTCTAGTATATAGAGCATGTTCAGCAAATATTTCTACATTTATAATAGTTACAGCTACACTTCGGTCATTGTTGGGACCAATTTTAATAATGCCACAATCAGATGACCAATTACTGGAGAACTTTTCTAGAATTCTTATTCATTTAAAGTATACATGGCATTTCTTTAGGATTCCAGAGACCCAGCGACACTATTCCAATCTAGGCATATCCAGAGGACTAAGAGGGTTGATTTCATTTTCTCCCACTCATAGCAAGCTGGACATTTAATATTCCATATTTCACATTTCATTCTAAAAAAGAGTTATCTTCTCATAATCTTCCCATCCCAGTTCTACTTTCATAGTTCTAAACCTCCAACCACAGTGTTCCTTATTCATAATTTTGAATGATG
>NW_006160047.1:433009-448687 GCF_000334495.1 Tupaia belangeri chinensis
TCTTTCCCCTAATTTTGCTGCTCCCTAGGAAGAAATAAAAGTTTGGGAACCAGCAGTTAGTGTAATGGCTATGTCACTGGACTCCCACGTAGTCGACCATGGTTCGCATCCCGGACCCGGTGGCTTAAAACTCACGCCAGGCGTGTGTGCGTGCATGCCCAAGATCCTGAGAGGAGAATGGAGGAGAAGGGATTGCAGCGTGACCATCCCCCTGGGGGGTGATTTCTTGCTTTCTGTCTCTATGTCTCTCTCTATCTGTCTATGCGCCCTATAGTGAAAAAAACCTCTCCATAAATAAATAAATAAATAAATAAATAGGAAAAAAATAGTAATTATAATACTATGTAAAAAGCAATGAGAATTTTGCTATAGAGCATGTACACTCACTGGAAAGACAAGAGACACAGAAAGACAGAAAGTGAGAAATCACCCTGCAGGGATGGGGATGGCCATGCTACAATCCCTTCTTTTCCATTCACTTTCTGTTTCTGTCTCTATGGCAAGAGCATATGCCCTATATCAAAAATCTCTCAAAAAAAAAAAAAAGAAAGAAAGAAAGAAAGAAAGAAAGAAAGAAAGAAAGAAAAGAAAAGAAAAGAAAAATCTAGGTCCTATCAAGTCTTCAGGTCCTATGTAAAGTAGATTCATAACCTTCCTGATAACATCTATTTACTCAGGTTGGCTTCCCTGGTGTTCTTTAATCTTCCAGGTACAATCCTTTCTCTTCGAACTGGGAATTCCCTCTGCCTGTTATACTTTCAGAGGTTTGTATAGCTGCTATCTTTTCTCTCCAGTCTTTGCTCAATTATTGCCTTCTTAGCGAATCTTCACTAATCACACAACTTGAAACTGTAGCTCCAACTCCATTGGTCTTTTTTTTTAATTATTTTTGGTTAAGATTTTTGTCTTAGAGCGCATATACTCTCTGGATAGAGAGAGAGAGAGACAGAGAAGGTGAGAGGGAGAGTGAGAAATCACCCCCCAGAAAAGATAACTATGCTGCAATCCCTACTCCATTCTCCTCCTCAGGATCTTAAGCATGCACACACAAGCACCCAGCATGAATTTCAAAGCCACTGGGTCCAGAGCTTCAACTGCTGCTGACCCCACTCCAAATCTTATCCTCCATTTTCTTCCATTATTCCATTAATCACCACCTGATGTATTACATACAGTTACACTATTTTGTTTGTTTGCAGTGTCTACTCCACTGGAATATAAAATCCATGGAAAAAATTAGCTAATAAGCCATAAAAAGAAATGGAGTAAACTCAAATAAATATTGTGAAGTGAAAGAAGTAGGTCTGCAAGGGCAGCCTACTCTATCATTCCAACTGTAGGATATTCTAGAAAAGGAAAAACTGGAAGCAGTAAGATCGGTGATTGTCAGGAGTCTGCAGGGAGAGAGACAGCAATAAATTGATGGAGCACATGGGATTTTCAGAGAAGTGGACTTATTCTGTATATTATTGTACTCCTGAATATAAGACATTATGCACTTTTCAAAGCCCATAGAACAACAGAAATGTTGAACCTTAATATAAACGATGGATTTTATCAATATTAACAAATGTATCATAGTAACATAAGATGTTAATAATAGGAGAAACTATCTTGATGGGTGGCGGATAATATAGGAACTCTGTACTTGCTGAGCAATTTCTCTGTAAACTTAAAATTGTAAAAAAAAAAGTATATTAATTTAAATAAATAGCTTATTTAACTACTAATTTGGTACTAGATAAGTAGATACACATATTAACTTTTTTTTATTTTTTTGTCATAGGGAGTATGCACTTGCCAGAGACAGACAGACAGAGAGACAGTGAGAGGGAAAGTGAGACATCACCCCCGCCCCCTTGGAGGGGATGGCTAAGCCTTAATCCCTTCTCCTCCATTCTCCTCATGGGATTTTGGACACATGTGCACATGAATTCATGTCCAACATGAATTCCAAGCCACCAGGTCCAAGACTTGAACCACGATCGGCGATGAAGGATTCCAGTGCTTTAATTGCCACACTATACCTGCTGGCCCCATATATTAACTTTTTTAATCCTCACAGAAACACTAATGTAATGTGTAGTGTTTACTCCATTCTAAAGAAGGGGAAACTGACTCACCAAAGTTATATGCTTTTCCCAAGCTCATACAGCTACTGTTGAGAACTGCAGCTGTACAAGCCAGCATGGATCATGTCTAGAAGCAGCCCTCTCGATTGCTCTGCTGTGTTAAACATTACATGGAAGACATTAAGTATAATGGAAAGACAATGATAAAAGAATTACAAAACAAACAAGCTTCAGTATAGTCCCCACCACACGTACAGATGTGGCCTGTGCCTTGTGGTCCAGGGAGTGGGCACATCTGCCCATTGTAGATATACTGAAAAGAAAATAACCAGTCAAGAAGGAAAACTGAGAGTTCAAGGGTTTTGTTTGTTGACATTGTTTATTACTTTTAGTCTTGCCTTTGAAAACACCTTAAACCATTGGTATACATAAAACATAGTCTTTTGGTGCTAAACATGAACATTTTCACCATTGCTGCATAGATCTCAATACAGACAGATTCAGAGGAACAATTTTTTCCTGTTTTGTTTTTGATCTATTTGTGAGGCTAATATATACATGCTGTAGGGAGAAGGATGGGTCCTCTAATTTTTGTAAAGGAATTAAAAATATATCTATGGTGTCATTTAGATAAAATGAGAGATATGGCAGAACAAGTTATTGAGTAGGAAACAGTTCCAGTCAACTGATGAGCCCCCAGGCACATTATAGAGGGCTTTATAGTTTTCTTCTTTAAAGTAGTTTTGAGAATTCTGTTATCATGACAATCCTTCTTAAAGTCTGTGTCTTCAAAGTGACCTTTTCCTTACACTGCCCAAAATAGAAATTTCACTTCATCTCTGTCTGTGGTAAGAATAAAACAACTCTAATATGCAACCTCTTCCCAGATTATATAGTCCATAATAGAATATCATCATAACTTCGTTCCTAAGCAAAATATCCATCCAATTAACCTTGAATATTTTCTAAGAAAGCTCACAATAGGAAAGATAATTGCATGGTTGTCAAAAATTATGACTAACCAGGTACAACAGAGTCCCATAAAAGAATTCTTATCAAAAGATTAACATTTGCCGTGTAGCACTAATGAAACATAATTGTAAGAGATTTCAAAATAAATAGCTGGAAGAATAGTAAACATTTTTTGCATGCAAAGTATATAAACAGAATAAACTAGAAAAAAAGGTAGAATAATACATTAAACATAGTAAGTATATTTTAAATATATTTTCTGCATTTAACATAGAACTATATCCCACCATACAAAAATTAAGAAAACAGATAAATGAAGGAAATGTTTTTCTTGCCCCTGTGTGTTGTCTTGAGGTTTTCCTATGAGTTTTCTACTGTATCCCCTTCCTAGAAGTCACAGCCTTTCAGGTACAGTACTTGTTATTAAAAAAATTATATATATATATATCATGAAAACCTTTCACACAGAGAAATAGAGAAAATTGCTAAAGAAAAGGGAAAAAAGCCCCCTTGACAGATAAGCAATAGCTCTGCTTACACAGTAATTTATGGTAATATCAGAAAGCTTTTGATAAAATTTCACACATATTGCAGGGTAGGACATTGGAGAAGATAAAGGATGCAAAGAGATAGGGGAAATTAAACCATTTAGAAAAGGGGGAAGTATTTTGTAAAAAAAAAAAAAGTTTGGCAATTGGATTTGATAGTCATAACAATTTATGTAATTTCTATGTGCATTGGGGACTTGCTGTCTGAAAAAGTGGCAGCCTAACATTTCCTCCATTGCTACAGAAAGTCATTTTGGAGAAAAATAAATATGGGAAGGTTTAAAATAAACGTGTGTGTCTGTGTGTAGAGAGAGAAAGAGAAACACATTCAGTACTGTTTGTAAACTAAATTTCCATCATTTGGTTTAGATCTTTTAAGTTATAATCTTTATTTTATTTGATAGCAAATCAATTTTCCAATAAAATAATTTCGTTTTGGGTATTATAATGAAAAAGCAATTTAAAATATATTTCTATAAATATGAAAAGTACCTTCATACTAGATATTCAGTAGATAAATGAAGAAATATTCACACAAGTTGCTACTTTCATTCTTGTTATCTGAAAAATAATGAGCCTTAATTTACATATTTCTCCACCAACCCCTGAAGCCTTCATTAAGGTCAAAGCCTGAATATAATATATTTGTTATTCTACAGAATTTTATATTTTGAATTTTAAAGTACCATCTTATCCTCTCAATTCACTTTCTACATTAAATAACATAAATGTCATCAGTGAAAACTTTTTAAATCATTTTTTTAATATTGTTCAAGGACCATTTTTAATAAAGTAGTTCTGTTTTCTCTAGACTTCAATGTATCTTTGGCTTGTCATTGTCATTCTTAATTATTGAGTTCTCAACTCAGTTTCTGACAATAGCAACCACTTCTTATTTTAGGAAACAAAAATTCTTGTTATTCAAAAGAGCATGTTAAGAATACTCTGTTACTTGTTTTTAAAGAATACTGACAGCAAAATTTGGATAAAGAAATGCAAGTCTCTCTGTTCTCCCTTACAAATATCTCCTGAGGCAGAGCTTTAATGAGTAGTTCTGGAAACTTCTTAAACAATATGTATTACTGACCTGGATGACTGACCCTTTCAAGCTGGCTGATGCTATTCAATAAAGATAATATCAGAATATGAAGTAACTGGCTTGAGTTTCTAAAGTATTTTGAGGAAATATTTTGTGAGAGTGGGAAGCATATTTTAATGCCATTCATATGTTTCCCTGAGAATGAAAGCTGATCTGCAAGGGCGTTGAAAGCATTACAGGCCAATTTCATTGCAATTTCAGGGGCTGGGAGGAAGGTTAGGAGAACCAATAGTTGGGAGGGTTTTCAAGAGCGTTGAGGTGAACACTGTTGACCCATTGGAAAATCACTAAGTGCTGGAACCTGCTCTAGAAGGTTCAAATTTTGAGGTTTTCCAGCAACTGTGCAGCTCTCTTGAAAATTTACACTGTCATTTTATTTATAGCAGATGTCTCTTAAAGCAAACATTTTTACTTTATGCTATACAAATCTTAGTAAAAAAAAAAGTATATTAATTTAAATAAATAGTTTATTTAACTACTAATTTGGTACTAGATAAGTAGATACACATATTAACTTTTTTTTATTTTTTTGTCATAGGGAGTATGCACTTGCCAGAGACAGACAGACAGAGAGACAGTGAGAGGGAAAGTGAGACATCACCCCCGCCCCCTTGGAGGGGATGGCTAAGCCTTAATCCCTTCTCCTCCATTCTCCTCATGGGATTTTGGACACATGTGCACATGAATTCATGTCCAACATGAATTCCAAGCCACCAGGTCCAAGACTTGAACCACGATCAGCGATGAAGGATTCCAGTGCTTTAACTGCCACACTACCTGCTGGCCCCATATATTAACTTTTTTAATCCTCACAGAAACACTAATGTAATGTGTAGTGTTTACTCCATTCTAAAGAAGGGGAAACTGACTCACCAAAGTTATATGCTTTTCCCAAGCTCATACAGCTACTGTTGAGAACTGCAGCTGTACAAGCCAGCATGGATCATGTCTAGAAGCAGCCCTCTCGATTGCTCTGCTGTGTTAAACATTACATGGAAGACATTAAGTATAATGGAAAGACAATGATAAAAGAATTACAAAACAAACAAGCTTCAGTATAGTCCCCACCACACGTACAGATGTGGCCTGTGCCTTGTGGTCCAGGGAGTGGGCACATCTGCCCATTGTAGATATACTGAAAAGAAAATAACCAGTCAAGAAGGAAAACTGAGAGTTCAAGGGTTTTGTTTGTTGACATTGTTTATTACTTTTAGTCTTGCCTTTGAAAACACCTTAAACCATTGGTATACATAAAACATAGTCTTTTGGTGCTAAACATGAACATTTTCACCATTGCTGCATAGATCTCAATACAGACAGATTCAGAGGAACAATTTTTTCCTGTTTTGTTTTTGATCTATTTGTGAGGCTAATATATACATGCTGTAGGGAGAAGGATGGGTCCTCTAATTTTTGTAAAGGAATTAAAAATATATCTATGGTGTCATTTAGATAAAATGAGAGATATGGCAGAACAAGTTATTGAGTAGGAAACAGTTCCAGTCAACTGATGAGCCCCCAGGCACATTATAGAGGGCTTTATAGTTTTCTTCTTTAAAGTAGTTTTGAGAATTCTGTTATCATGACAATCCTTCTTAAAGTCTGTGTCTTCAAAGTGACCTTTTCCTTACACTGCCCAAAATAGAAATTTCACTTCATCTCTGTCTGTGGTAAGAATAAAACAACTCTAATATGCAACCTCTTCCCAGATTATATAGTCCATAATAGAATATCATCATAACTTCGTTCCTAAGCAAAATATCCATCCAATTAACCTTGAATATTTTCTAAGAAAGCTCACAATAGGAAAGATAATTGCATGGTTGTCAAAAATTATGACTAACCAGGTACAACAGAGTCCCATAAAAGAATTCTTATCAAAAGATTAACATTTGCCGTGTAGCACTAATGAAACATAATTGTAAGAGATTTCAAAATAAATAGCTGGAAGAATAGTAAACATTTTTTGCATGCAAAGTATATAAACAGAATAAACTAGAAAAAAAGGTAGAATAATACATTAAACATAGTAAGTATATTTTAAATATATTTTCTGCATTTAACATAGAACTATATCCCACCATACAAAAATTAAGAAAACAGATAAATGAAGGAAATGTTTTTCTTGCCCCTGTGTGTTGTCTTGAGGTTTTCCTATGAGTTTTCTACTGTATCCCCTTCCTAGAAGTCACAGCCTTTCAGGTACAGTACTTGTTATTAAAAAAATTATATATATATATATCATGAAAACCTTTCACACAGAGAAATAGAGAAAATTGCTAAAGAAAAGGGAAAAAAGCCCCCTTGACAGATAAGCAATAGCTCTGCTTACACAGTAATTTATGGTAATATCAGAAAGCTTTTGATAAAATTTCACACATATTGCAGGGTAGGACATTGGAGAAGATAAAGGATGCAAAGAGATAGGGGAAATTAAACCATTTAGAAAAGGGGGAAGTATTTTGTAAAAAAAAAAAAAGTTTGGCAATTGGATTTGATAGTCATAACAATTTATGTAATTTCTATGTGCATTGGGGACTTGCTGTCTGAAAAAGTGGCAGCCTAACATTTCCTCCATTGCTACAGAAAGTCATTTTGGAGAAAAATAAATATGGGAAGGTTTAAAATAAACGTGTGTGTCTGTGTGTAGAGAGAGAAAGAGAAACACATTCAGTACTGTTTGTAAACTAAATTTCCATCATTTGGTTTAGATCTTTTAAGTTATAATCTTTATTTTATTTGATAGCAAATCAATTTTCCAATAAAATAATTTCGTTTTGGGTATTATAATGAAAAAGCAATTTAAAATATATTTCTATAAATATGAAAAGTACCTTCATACTAGATATTCAGTAGATAAATGAAGAAATATTCACACAAGTTGCTACTTTCATTCTTGTTATCTGAAAAATAATGAGCCTTAATTTACATATTTCTCCACCAACCCCTGAAGCCTTCATTAAGGTCAAAGCCTGAATATAATATATTTGTTATTCTACAGAATTTTATATTTTGAATTTTAAAGTACCATCTTATCCTCTCAATTCACTTTCTACATTAAATAACATAAATGTCATCAGTGAAAACTTTTTAAATCATTTTTTTTAATATTGTTCAAGGACCATTTTTAATAAAGTAGTTCTGTTTTCTCTAGACTTCAATGTATCTTTGGCTTGTCATTGTCATTCTTAATTATTGAGTTCTCAACTCAGTTTCTGACAATAGCAACCACTTCTTATTTTAGGAAACAAAAATTCTTGTTATTCAAAAGAGCATGTTAAGAATACTCTGTTACTTGTTTTTAAAGAATACTGACAGCAAAATTTGGATAAAGAAATGCAAGTCTCTCTGTTCTCCCTTACAAATATCTCCTGAGGCAGAACTTTAATGAGTAGTTCTGGAAACTTCTTAAACAATATGTATTACTGACCTGGATGACTGACCCTTTCAAGCTGGCTGATGCTATTCAATAAAGATAATATCAGAATATGAAGTAACTGGCTTGAGTTTCTAAAGTATTTTGAGGAAATATTTTGTGAGAGTGGGAAGCATATTTTAATGCCATTCATATGTTTCCCTGAGAATGAAAGCTGATCTGCAAGGGCGTTGAAAGCATTACAGGCCAATTTCATTGCAATTTCAGGGGCTGGGAGGAAGGTTAGGAGAACCAATAGTTGGGAGGGTTTTCAAGAGCGTTGAGGTGAACACTGTTGACCCATTGGAAAATCACTAAGTGCTGGAACCTGCTCTAGAAGGTTCAAATTTTGAGGTTTTCCAGCAACTGTGCAGCTCTCTTGAAAATTTACACTGTCATTTTATTTATAGCAGATGTCTCTTAAAGCAAACATTTTTACTTTATGCTATACAAATCTTATGGAAAATTGCAAACATAATGTGGAGTTTTGGTCATGCTAGAGAAATCTACAGTATTCTCTTTAATGGATTATGAGCAAGGGGAAAAAAAACTGATACTGATCTAAGGCTGAGGGGTAAAGGGTAATCAAAACAAGGCTTCTGCAGATACTTATACGAAACTTGTTTTAAAAGAAAAGGCAAAAGTTGAAACTGTGGATTAAACTGGCTAAATTAAATCATCTTGCATTCAAAATACATTTCACAAATCAGAATGTAATGACCAGAAGCCAGTATAAGTCAGTTTTACCATTTGAGCTATAAAAAATAAAATAAAATTTTATTTGGGTTTTCTTAAACAAAATGTATATTTGTTTCTTGTGTTCATCCAATGAAAAAGAAATCTAAATGTGAATGTGCATTTCCTTTTTCTAGCTAGTATTGAATTCTCGTGTTTGTTTCTGTAATTCAGTTTTGAGTGCAGTTTTAAGTATATGTCCTATGGATACTTAGCAATGGCTGAGCTACCTGAACAGGAAGTTTTAGTATCTGAAATTCAGCTCTTAATATAAAGATACACTGTACAATTAATGAAGACAGTGAATTTTGTCTGAAAATGTATGCTGGGAAATATAAATAGGAAAAACAAAAGAGATATTACAGTTGACATTAGGGAATGTCAGTAAATTTAATTTTCCAATGAGGCATCTGTGAGCTACAAATATTTATTCCTATATTCCTGATTAGCAGAATTCAAAATCAAAGAATTAGATAACTTTTGAAAATTGAAATCCAGATAAGTAAAACCTTTATTTCTGAGAATTTGCTATTCATTATGCATGATTCGTAACAACACACATTTCAAAAAGGAAGTCATTAAAGTAATGTGGCTGTTATGTTTTCACAGGCCTTTGTGAGAGTTTAACTAATACAACAGCATAATCTCTCTCGGGACTCTGAAAACATAAATCCATGACAAGGACATGAGATCGATGGAATTCGTAATCATATATTTTTATTTATGTAATAAATTTGTAATTTCAAGGACACTATTCAAAATGACCCCACTGCATTACAATGTGTGGATTCCTATGCTGTTTTGCATTAATGTCTTGGATTTTTTTACACTCTTAACAATCTGCCTTTGGTGCTTCAGTGGGTTGCTTACCATTATAATTCTGGTCACAGATAAGGGTCAAAATATCTGTAACCTTTACAAATGGCACCACTAACATAGCTTTTATTGCAGATAAAAATCTATGACAAATTTTCTGTCTGACAGAAGAAGAACATGATTTCATATTAAAATCTGATGATAGAGACATATTTCTCTGCTTGTACTTCTGAAATGTTTTGGATATAGTAACAATGGGCAATACTCCCTCTTCCATTACATCAATAAAATTTCAAAATCCACTTCATTTTTATGGGTCCAGAGCTTCGGTAAATATTTCTTAAGCAGAACTGAAAAACAGTGTGAAAAACGTTCAGAATTCAGCTCACTTCTAACCTTGCTGATCAAAACAGACAAAACATTCAGCTGGTTAGACATAATGAGAAGCAGAAAGAGGAAGCCAACAAAAGAGCCTGGAAATTGAGTGTTGCCATGAAGGTGTATAAGAGCTTGAGCAAAAGTTTCTCAAATATAAGTGTCAAGATAATGGTAGGTCCCTCTGACAGTCATTTAAAAGAAAGAATAAAGCCTATTATAGTAACTTTATGGAGTTATACAATCACTTGAGTTTTCAGGGAGCCATAGACTTGTAAAATGTTTTTGACATTCCATCAAAAAAATTGGTGTTATGACATTGTCCTAATACATAATCATACAGTCAAGGAATGATTGGAAGTAAATCCATAATAGCATATTTTTTTTAAACAAATTTCACATTGCATTCCAGACATCTTCCTTCTCCCTTCTTCCTTCAGATTAAAGGATCAAGAGAAAGGAAGACAAAGCATATTGTTTCTCCTGATCTCTTTTCCTGACAATTTCTTCAAAAAGACAAGAATTCTAGTTGGTCTATATTTTTGTCAGGTTTTGTGATTACGAGGAATCCCTCAAAAATCTAAGTCTAATGATCCAAAATGTTTAATAGTATATTGAACACCACTTCAAAGTTACTCTCTCAGGAGAAAGTATCCCTTTAAATTGTCAAGATACTTTACAAATACATAGAAGCTACATGGATTGTATTTAAGATTCTTGGGAATCTGGTGAATTGAGTCTCCATACATTGCCTTTTCCACATGTCACTGGAGATTTCCCTAGACTATTTAAGGTGTAAGCCTTTAATCATAAGATTACCTGAAACCAGACCCAAGCTTAACATAGGGAGTAACCAAAGGTCAAAATGCACCCCCCCACACACAAAAAAAGAAACATGTGGCTTTCATTTTATTTATTTATTCTTTAAATTTATTTTAAAAAAATCTTTGCCCATTGCCTAAGCCTTGGGCACATGTGCATAATAAAAAACATTGCTGAGCATAAATAATGCATGTTAACTGTGTCTATTAAGAGTCTCTTAAAAAGTCCATCACAATGACTTATTTTATAGTCAGGAATCTCAATTGAAAATCTATTAGCAAAATAATTCTATTAAATTGTATGATATTTCTAACATCAATTAATTACATTTATATCCAGCACTATAGCCTAATGACTTTGTAATATTAATTGTGGTTTTAATTTAGAAAGAGTTTGCCTAAATTTGCCTCAAGTTTTAATGTTTAATGGTTTTTTCACATTTGGTCTGTATCCACAAATTGAGACCATACATATTTCTAGTCAAACAATTGGTCATTGCAAACCTTATTTTTTTCTTCACTGAGATGAACAATTTAATTTGCTTCAGGCAGTAAAGAAACTAAGTAAAATAACAGATGAATAATGTTTCACCTTGGCTATACTGATCATATTTGAATGTGTGACCAGAACTCTATTTCACAACTATTAGAGTTAGAGATTCCTATGGCTGAAGGCAGAGAAGTCAGATAATCTGCTTTGAAAACAGTGTTGTCATACCTGCCATTAGTTCTTCAAACCAACTAAGTTGTCTATTCTATGTCAGCACTAAGTTGATTCTGTCCCACAAGCAACAAGTTTTACATCTGGTCATTTCACCCAAGAAAGTAAACTGGCTCTGCGATGACCTGGGGATGGATCTCAGTTCTTTCTTAGCCAAGTCAATACTCTTTGTTCTGAGTATTGTCGGACCTGACATTCATTAATCAAACCAAGTAAGATGTCTATTCCAGGTCAGCACTAAGCTGATTCTGCCCCACAATCAGGGAGTCTTACAAATCGTCATTTCACCTGAGAAAGTAAACTGGCTCTGAAATGACCTGGGCATGGATCTCAGCTCTTAGACAAGTCGATACTTCTTTGTGATTCTGTTCCCTCATTTATAAGACAAAGATTGATGACAAAAAGAGGTAGTAGACATTAAGTGCTTAGAATCTTGTAGAATCTTAAATCAATAAATGTTAGTATTATCATGCAACTTAATATTGTTATTCAAGTTTTTCACTTTAACATGTTATAACCCTTGCCTCAAAAAACCTCCTCTTTTTGTCTTGTCTTTATAACATCAATACTTTCTTCTCAGTTGAGCACCAACCCAAGGTGATCTCTGTTTTCTCTGAACTCATATTGGACTTTTATCCCAAATCACAGCTTAAAGCATATGTTGTACTGTGAACATTTTTACTTCCACATAAAAAAGCACAAGTTGACCTAAGAAGGGGATGGCATGCTATACTGCTTGTGCCGAGACTGGTGTGTAATTCCTGCTCTGCCATCATGTCACAATTAATATTGTACAGAATCCAAAGAATTAACTGACCACTGCTTATTGCTTCATTCATTTGTTTCTGGTCAAGTTAGAGAACCTACTGTTTTAATGGAGGCCTAGTTTGGTTTTTGTTGTTAATTACGTGTTGCTTTGGCTTTGAAATAGTCATTTATGTTTTCCTAATGGTAACTCCATATAATTCTGCTTTGGGAGTACAAAACATATTCTTAAACACTAAAATTCTTTGGATTGAATCCAAAAAGGTTTAAGATTATATAGCATTATATTATTATATTATATAATAATATTATATAATATTATATAATGCAGATTTCCAAAACAGGTTGCCTATCTTAATGTTATATAACAGAATATAAATATAGATTTCAAAATATATCAGGCTCCTTCAATTTCCTGAAGCCAAAATGGATATATCTATTACCGACACAGTTAAGAACTAAAATTAGGGACCAGCAGATGGCTTAATGGTTGAATCGCTGGACTCCCATGTAATCACCTGTGGTTCAAGTCTCCTACCTGTCAGCTTAAAACTCACACCAGGAACATGTGCGTGCATGCCCAAAATCCCAAGAGGAAAATGGAGAAGGGATTGTGATGTGGCTGTTCCTCCTGGGGGGATGTGGGGGTGATACCTCACTTTCTGTATCTCTGTCTCTCTCTCTCTGTTTCTCCGGTGAACACATGTGCCCTATAGTAAAAATCTTTCCTCTCCACCCCCTCCAAATTAAAATTATTGGGCATAGTGTTTATATACATGCAGTTCTCATTATGAACAATGAGAATTTCAAACATTGAAAATTTATATATGGATTTCATTTGAGATTATTCAGCAAGAGGCTTGAATAAAGGGAAGGTAGTTGGCTGAGTGATTAGTTACCTGGAAGATTATTTTAAAATTTTTAAATTGCTTCATATTAGTACTGCATATTAAAATGAAACTCCAAAGAATCTGATTTTACTGTTTATTTTGTTTTGTTATTTTGCTAAAAAAAAAAAAAAGCTCTCATCTAGTTACCATTCTTTCCTTCTCATCATAAACTGAAGTCCTTTAATTCTTGCACTGTGTCATAAAAGATTCAATAAATTCTGATTTGCATTTCAAATTCAGCTCTTTTTTCAGAAGGACATCAGATTCAATGACAATTACATCACTAATCTCTTTAGTACTGACAGTGGGAAGCCCAGCTCAAGCTCTTTCTGACTAAAGTCCTAAAGACAGAAGGTCATGTAATGTTCTTCTTTCGCAGTAACAATGAATTTTATTTTGATGAAATGGTCATTTTAATTTTATAAACTCAATATGTGCTCATTTTAAGTTACTTGGCCATCCTAGGCATTTCTTACTACTTCCCTTCTTAGATTTTTACTGTAAAATGAGTATCTTACTAATTTTGTTACATAAAGTGGCCAATTTCTAATGTTGACTGGTCACAGTAATTTTTTTTTATAATTAATGTTATTTTAGAAATATTATTCGAGGTCATTATTTCCACATAATTTAGGAGAAGAAGTTTTCTCCATTTTGTTGTTTAATTAATTTTTTAAAAGTTTCACTATTTCAATGGCCAAAACTTACATACTTATATATGCATATATATATAGATATGTGTATATATGTGTGCATATGAGTGTATAAATAATATGTACAAATATGCTGACAGCTAGTGCCAAGGAAAAAGATAACTTTAACTCTTTAATAAATGCTTTGTGAATTAATCATTGCTATTCTAAAGTTGACATAAGATTTTCCTTACTTCCAAACACTTGTCATAATTGTAGTCAACACTATGGTGTGAATCATACACAATTGCAGAAGTTATATTCTTAGTCATAAATAAAATACATAAATATACACTTTTCTTTTGCTGCCTCTGTAAATAAATAAATAAATAAAATAGAATAAATATTTTTAAAGAACTATTTAATGTTATTTATCATTATTATTATTTTTAAATTTGCTGTGGGGTACATGTGCTCACCAGAGAAAGAGAGAGAGAAAGTGAGAATAGCAAGCAACTCTGGTTGGCCATGTGGGAGCCAGTGCCTCAACCACCAAGCCACCTGCTAGTCTGAATAAAGAAGTTTTAAAGTCATTGTAAAATTTTGATATAAATTAGTAAAAGTATCATATATTCTGTTATGCACATGACATGAGCAATGAATAGAAACTAAAGAGAAGTTTTGAAACCAAGTAATTTATCAATTTCTTAAACTAGTTATGTTATATAAAGTAAAACAATTTTGTTTAACTTGTAGAGTGGAGATTTTAATGTATGAATTTAACTCCTTTTTAGTTTATCAAATTATTTGATATCTTTATTTTATTTGCATAATAGGTTTTAAATGTATGCGTTATCTAGTTATTTTGAACAAATAAGAAATTTTGCATGAAAACTTTATCTTAGAAAGTATAGATTTGGTGAAGTCCAACAAGATCTCAGAAACAAGAAACATAGATGTCATTTTGGTATCTTTAAATTCATAGATGCATTTGACTATACTGAAACTTCTAGCTCAGCCCAACAACTATTAGAGACACACATTATTTTAAGCATAAAATAAGTACCTAACAGGCGCCAGCCAGGTTGTGTGGTGGTTAAGGCTTCTGAGTTCCACGTAGCTGACTGCATGGTTTGAGTCTCTTACATGGCAGCTTAAAAAAGCACGTCGATGTGTATCCAAAATCCCAAGAGGGGAATGGAGAAGGGACTGCAGCATGATCAACACCCCCAGGGTGCTCTTTCACCCTTCTGCACCTGTTTCTCTCCAGCAAACGTATGGATCCTATAGCAAATTAGAAAAAAAAAAAAAAAGTATTTAAAAATACTAAGTTAGACTAAGTGGAAAAAATTGGTAAGCTACTTAACTTGTTGAAACTAATAAATTCTTTTTATAACAGAATAAATTGGTCAATTAACCAAATAAACTGATATTTTTAATAAGTTTATTTTTTTTCTTCAATTCATAAGACAGAGAAAAAGAAAGAAACAGCACCTCCACAGGGTCTTAACACTACAGCCCACTCCCAGCTTCATCCAGCCCCAGACCATGGTATACTCAGGAAGATCTCCAGGCACGAACCCAGAACCTTCCCATGTAGGTCAGCCTCAGTGTCCCATTTGGCTGCTACACCACCATTCTGCTCCTTGAATTTTTTGACCAAATTTTTTTTTTTATTCAAACATAATGACGTATGTAGCTGTTCAGAAAATTGTAAGTGGAGTATGAAAAGTAGTTTTAAATATAAAGAAATTTCACAATGCAACATGAAAATATTTCCATGTTTATTTAATGCAAAATATGCCTAGTCAAGCTAA
>NW_006160047.1:448712-463405 GCF_000334495.1 Tupaia belangeri chinensis
GAAAGAGGTAAGAAAGGGAGGAATGAAGGAGGGAAGGAAAGAACAAAGAAAGGAAGGAAAAAAGTTCAAAAATTGATTTAATAAATACATAAATATTTGTCAAAAATAGTGTGTGATACCAATAATGTATTAAATAATATTTTTCATAATCAAGAGTTCTTAAATTTACACTGATGGAAAATTAGGTAAATGTTTCTTTTGTAACTTCTTCCTGTCTAACATTTTTATTTTGCACATTTTTTGAGAAAATAAAACTTGAATTCATTAGATACTATTTTGGTATCTCACTGCATGATATACCAAATTTTTGTTAGTTATAAATTAAATTATATGGAGGCCAGCAGGTGGCATGGTGGTTAAGGGAGCTGGACTGTCACACGGTTCACTATGGTTTGAGTCCTGGACCTGGCGGCCTGCTTTCTTGCTTTTCCTCGCTCTCTCTCTCTCTCTCACTCTGTCCCTCTCTGGTCAAATAAAATAAATAAAGTTAAATAAAATAATTATTTAAAAAATTGAATTGTATGAATTTTCTGTCTCACATTATATATATATATATATAAATACAGACACATACATACACACACACACACACACATATATATATGAACCATATTGATTCCATGAGATCTAAAATATAAACAAACTTGTGTGATGAACTGAAACCAACCTTTTTCTTCCTTAGAATCTGATTATAGAAAAAAAAAAACATCAATGAGCTTACAGTGTATAAACTACTCTAGGTGTTAATAGCACTCACAAAACTATGAATATTGAAACCAGAAAGCTAAGTGAAAAAAGAAGAAGACATCTATTCTTATCTAAACAATACTCATTCTTTTAGATATTAAGAAACAGTTGTTTGACATCTTCTGATTAAACATATCTAAATGTTTGGTGTCTTGTCAACCAAAAAAAGTAAATGATTGACTCTGTTTTCCAACAGGATATTTGTGCATTTTGTAGACACAACCAGTGAATTATTATACTTTTCAAAGGCCCGGGTAAGCTCCTGGAAGTTATTTTTATGCATAAAGATAATGCAGTTGTACATGGCCTTGTTACTAGAGATGAAAAATTTAAGTCTAGGAAAGATGAACGTTTTTTCTAAATTTCAGGAAGTACATGTATAAATGGATTTTAGTTCAAAATCCTCTCCTTTTTTTCAATGTATGTAGTCACTGAAAGAGACCAGAAATGTCTCATAGTGGAAAAAAAGACCAACTGGAGGACACAGTTGGCAAGCAAGAGAAGAAATGGTTGACAAGGCATGAACAGAAAAGATCCCAGAGGCAAGAAGTGAGTGGGAACAGCTAGACGTGTTTGAAGGGAAATGTGGGGCATGTACAGACTTGTCGAAGACAGCACTGCACTGAAGCCAGACATCTAGCTCCCAGATCTAAAATCCACACCTTCACCTCTCCTGGCACCCTGGAATTTCAATATTGGAGACGTAGCTGTTACCATGCTGCCTTTGAAAAAGAGCAGAAAGGTAAAGCAGAATGTGTTCCTTCCAGTGAGTTCATCTGAAAGCTTTTGTCTAAATAACTACCAGTAAGAGTTTAAAAAACAAACATCATTTCAGATGCATATCTTAGGTGGAAGTTAAAAGGAAAAGGCAAAGTTTTGGTTACCATACTGCAAAATTGAAAAACTATTTTAATGCAGCCTCAACGATTCACTTTGTAACTTTCATACACACATGTATTGAGATAGAAGAGCAAGTAATTAGAGAAAGAGAAACTCAGTTTTCTCAAAAGAACGTGAGAAATTAGATTCAGAAATAGATTTATATGAACAGATTATCTTGATAATACCTGATTTTTCGATGGAGAGTGTTGCCAATACCTATGTCATTATCCATGTTGTTTGTTCCACTCTATAGAAAGGCCTGAGCACTGAAAGCCATTTTTTAAAATCTAGAGCTGTAGGGCCAACAGGTAGTGTGATAGTTATGGCACTGGACTCCCACATGGCTGACTGCAGTTCGAGTCCTGGCAACATAGGCTTAACTATCACTCCAGGCACAGGTGCATGCATGCCCCAAATCCCAGGAGGAGAATGCAGAAGGGATTGCAGCATGGCTATCCTTCCTGGGGCGGGGGATTGATGTCTTACCTTCCCTCTCACTGTCTCTCTCTCTCTGCTTTCTCTAGTGCGTGCACGTGCCCTATGGCAAAACAAACAAACAGAGCTGCTACAAATCCTGCCACTGCTAACCATTAAGCTTCTTTCCAAATGGCAAAACAAACAAACAGAGCTGCTACAAAATCCTGCCACAGCTAACCATTAAGTTGTACTGTTGACTTGTAGTTACCAAAGTCTATTATATATCTCCAGCACAAGACCTTAATTGTATGTAAATTATCAAGATACACATTGAAAATATGAAATAATCTCTGATGTGAAAAAATAAATGGGGGGGGAGCTGGCAGGTGGCGTGGTGGTTAAGGGCTCTGACTGTGGTTCAAATCCTGGACCTGGTAGCTTGCTTTCTCACTTTCCTTCTCTTTCTCTCTCTCACTGTCCCTCCCTGGTCAAATTAAAATAAATAAATAGATAAATAAAGTTAAATAAAACAATTCTTTAAATAAATAAATCAATAAATGGATGAACTTAAGAAAAAAAATGTAAAATAAGATATACTATGATGGCATTCTATTAGGTGGCCATAACGCTCAGCAGCTTTCTTTTAATAGAAAAAAAGTAAGTTTTTTTCTTATTATCTTAAAATTGTATTTTTGTACCTGTATGCTTATATAACTTAGTAGACAATCGAATGCCTGAAATAGCATAGAGAGCAGAAAACATGTAGTACCATATCCTTGAAAGGTGCCAGAAAAAATTCTGAGAAGTGTAGTTTATTATCGTGTTCAATAGTATTAAAATAAATAACTCAAGTTATAAAAATAATAGTAATACTGAACATATTGAACTGATTTTGATATAACAGCTTCAAATGTTTGCAGCCAGGGACTTCTCTGACATTTAACTAAATTTGAAAGACTTTGCTTTTTGTTTCATTTGCCTTTTGTACCCCAAGGCCAATGCTTAGAATAACTCCAGACTCAGGTTCCCTATATCATCCTCATCTGTGTTCCCCAAGACATTTCTTCTGTACCCTATTCTACCAACATACCTCATCCATCAAAATAGCTCTCCATCTCGTTTTCATTTGCACTACATTCTCACCATGCTATCCTTGAAATCCATTCTACGGGACCGTGTTCTATGTGAAAGTGTTATAATTAGATCCTTCTGGGTCATTTGGTAATAAACCCATCTGGATTTGATCCAACATGTACTAGTTTTATACCAAATCTGACCTATTATGGCTAGAATTACACTAAGGTTCCATTCTGTGTTCTTTCTTATTTAAATTGTGAGCTGTCATCCAAGGACTTTGGGCAGCAACGATCAAAACTAAGTTTACATTAAGATAATTTAGTTAAAAAGCATATTATTAAGTGTAGCTTTCCTAGGAGAAAGACAGGGACAAATTCAAATAACTGAATGTTGAGGTCTCCTGCTCATTAGAATAGTATTTCTCCAACTATTTTGACCAGTGCCCATTTAAACATGACAAAAAACTTTGAAACTATGTCATTTGTCCTGTTCCTAGTCTCCTTTGTAAATATTCCTCCATGTTAGCAATGAATGTCAAATCACTTTACAAATAAATTTGGGGGAGGAGGTTAGAGTTAGGTGATACAAATAATTCTTTTATGATTCACCTTTGAGAGTCTAATTATTGTACGATAAGAGGACAGATAATTAGTAGTATAATTAAGCATTGCTCCCCACCAGAAACAACACACACAAAGTGGAAAATCATGAGACTAAGCCAGGCAGAACTCATAAATAAAAGTAATGTAACAATTGAAAATCATTATCAACACAAGAAAATACTTCACAGCATCCATACCAACAACCTTCTTGGGGGTGGTAGAAGTGCCACTCATGTCCCCAAGCTTCCCAGGATTGGCAAGCACTGTGTGGCAGCCAGCCTAGTTAGTAAAGAAAGAAAGAAAATCCAGCAAATCTGGGATTATACAAATGTTGGCTTATAAATACTAAGCCAACATGGTAGCTCTGAATAAATTACGTAGTATTTTACTGGTAACTAGGCTTTAATTGGACATTAAGATGAAATCCTGTTGAACTAATTGTCAAAAAGAACCAAAGAAAGAACATTACATCTTTCCAGTAGTCCATAGTCCATCAATAGACCAAGGAACTTAATTTTTAAAAATAAATTAAATTGTTATAAATTTTAATTTCTCAGTATTATTAATAATATTATTATTATTTAAATTTGCTATAGTACACATGTACTCACCAGAGAAAGAGAAAGAGAAAGAAAGAAAACCACCACGTCCAGGACTTGAACTGCAATTGGCCATTTGGGAGTCGAGCACCTCAACCACCATGCCACCTGTTTGCCCCAGGAACTTAAATTTTAAAAACCTGCTTAAGCCCAGAGCCTTTAAAAATTCATATATATTTTCCATGATATCCTAAACATTTGTCAATAATTGTATCATGGATCATCTGGATGGCAACTCAATAATCTAAGTACTGTAACTCTTTTTTGGTTCCTAATTCTACATTTGTATTCAGGACATCACTTAATCAAGATGTACTTCTCTAATTGTCTAAGGCTAATAAAAAGTGTATTTCATAGATAGATGAAAGGTATATGCTAAATACAAACCACCAGTGTCATTTGAAACCTGAAGATTTCTCTATAGTTTGAATATAGAAAATTCTGAAAGAATTAAGTCATAGCAAGTGACAAGACAGCTTTGCCATGCCAGACCCAAAAGAGCCTGATTGTCATTTATGTTGTAAGCTGCAATTTAATTTCCACAAAAGAACTTCATCTGTTCATTAAATTAATGATCTTAATTTAAATTTCATTAGTTTTGTAGTTTTTATTGACTTGAACTTGTAAAATGGTTTTTTTAATACATAATTATATAAAGCTGAAAAGCACACAAGGTTTATACCTATTTTTATGTTTAAACGTGTTTAAGTAATACTATAATAAGAATAATTAAGTCGAAGTCTAGGGTCATTAAGAAACTTTGCTCTTAGAAGGAGCCTATACAACAGTGCCTCAGTTTGTGGAATAGAGAAGCAGCTATTTGGCCTAGTCACAGTTTGTCACAGCTAATCCCCAAGAGAACAAAGCCATAAAATGAATGAAACAGGCTGAACTCAAAGAGAAAATGGGCACACAGTGATTGAGGGAGAGATTAGGAGATATTTCTGTATTCAACTGGGAAGATTGTAGTAGGAAACTGCTTTAGCAAAAAGCTTCCCCATGCCCTTTGAAGATTTCTAGAATAATACCTCCTGGGAAACTCAGGCAACTAGCACTTCCTGGTTCTTGTAAAGAATTCTATAAAGGCCACAAAACATCTTTCTCAAAGTTCCAGAAATACTCCATTTGCCAGTTTTCCCTTGTTCCTCACATCAAATCAAATACCAAGTAAGGAGAAATCAAGCTTCACATACTTTACCTTTGGAGGACCAAGCACCTTAGTATGGTCATTTATTTCATGTGAATATTGCATTCCATGGGATAGTACCAATGTACTCAGCAAACTGGCATCTCAGTTGTATATCTAAGAGACTATTCAATGAACAAGCAAAAAGTGGTATCATATGTGATAGAATCATTGTATCCCATGATCCTGTGCCAGCTGCCATACCTCCATTGCTACAAAGTAGATTCTTTAATCCAAGAAAATGATAGGTAGGATTCTTTGTTGGTGGATCAGATACTCTTAAGTAGTGGTTCAGGTTGACACTCTGCAACTAGAAGTGGAAACTCATATTTGTAATATATTATGATTTAAGTAACAATTGATTATTGTTCTTTCCGGAGTAGAAGGAACCCAGTAAAACTGCTTGCTACAAAATTGGTGTTTGATCTCCTCAAGAGCAAGTGACATATCAGGGCTTGTGATTAGTTTAATGCTGACATATTGGACTTTAAGGAGCAACATTAACTAGATCAGTCATAGCAAGAAGTACTCATATGTTGGAGCTCCACCTTTTCCTCCATGGCTACTTTGTTCATGAGCTCATTTTGTCAGCATTCAAGTGGATAATGACAAAGGTCTGACTGATGTCAGCTGGCTAAGTGATGCGGTCCACTTGGTTATATAGGAACTTTTCCATAGTGGATGTTCTCTGGTGAAAGTTATGCAATACAAAGCTCCTCACATGTTGTACCTACTCCCGTAGGTCTATTCTTAATATATTGCCTCTTCTTTAGACCTGCTTATTTTGAATCTTCCTCTCTTTCTCCATTCAAGCCACTCAGTCTAGAAGCTCAATTGACCTATCCATTGGCCTATACATACTCTTAGCTAAGACTACACTTTTTCCACACAAAATGCTTGACTAAGTGCACTAACAAAAGCTGTGATTAACAAGAGAATCTTCCTTTACCATGTTCTGTTGGGACGATCTGTGTAGGGTGCTGACCAACTTGCATAAGTCCGGTACTGGTAAGCTGTGGCACTATACATCCCCCATCCCAGATGGACCACTTTCATCATATGAGGGTTTTTGGCTGGGCCTACCTAATATTATTACTCTGGATCTGCCAGAACCCAGCTCACAGTGGGCATTTCTGGCCCTATGAACATTTGATCTTTTATGGTCAGATTCTCCATGTCTACCCCAACTTGGTAGCATACGAGGAGTGCTTTATTTGAATGGTATATAATTCTACACCACAGATGGCAATGACTGCCTCCACATCTCTACAGATCTATGTTGCAAATTCTCTTTTTGAGATTTTGCACACAACAGGTATCTATGATATTGTCGCCTATATTGTGCAAGAGCATATTTCTTTTTTTTTTTTAAGAGAGGTTTTTGCTATAGGGCATGTGCACTCACCAGAAGGACAGAGAAAGACAGAGAGACAGAAAGTGAGAAATCACCCCCCAGAGGGGATGACCACGCCACAATCCCTTCTCCTCCATTCTCCTCTCAGGATCTTGGGCACGCATGCACATGCGCCCGACGTGGTTTTTAAGCCACCGGGTCCAGGACGCGAACCACGGTTGACTACGTGGGAGTCCAGCGACATAGCCATTACACTAACTGCTGGTTCCCAACATATTCCAGGACTCGAACCGCGGTCATTTGCCATGTGGGATCCAGCCACCTTAACCTTCACGCCAACTGCAGGCGCTTGGCTTGGGTTTTGAGGGGGCAGTTTCAGAGGCTTCTGCTTAGATTTCCTTGTGACAGTTCTTACCCAAAGGAACCAATATGAGGGTTCCACTAACCAACAGTACATCTTTTCTTGGAGTTCATAAACTCCCACTCCATAAGGTGTCCTGGATATCAATATCAACTGAGATCTTTCATCCAACAGTCCTCAAAAAATGTCTGGCAAGTCCTATTTTCCCAGTGTACAATAGCCATTAGGCATCTTCAAGGGGAAGAACTAAAGTATTGCTTATTGTATTTGCCTGCTGTAGTGTTGTAAGGCTGTACATTCTGGAACCTGTTCTTCTATCAACGATGATTTCAAACCCAAAAAAGATTCAGAGAAATAGTGCAAAAGCTATGATTTATTTATGGCATCTTCCCTCAGCCTCCTCTTCTTTTTCTTTCATTGTGTAGATTCATAATATCCTTATTGGTCCCCATTTACCTAGAAATAACAGTCTGCTAATCATCTCCATTGCTCTTAGTGGATCAACATCTGCAAACATCCTGGTTGCCACTCCAACTTTGCCTTGCATCACATTTTACCTTGCTTCTGAAGTGCCTATTATTTTAGAGTCCTATGTCCCCCCACTGCTATTAGGACACAAGTCAACACTTATCTGCCTGATTCATTTTTGTGATTTGACCCTCTTTATTGGACTGGTGGTCAGGAGAGTAAGTAGAATTAGATAAAGTAGATACAGATCTGCTCTCTTGAAAAACTGAAATCTCTGCATTATCTTTAAAAAAATATATATTTGCTAGAGGGCACTTGCTCTTGCCAGAGCAAGAGAGAGAGATAAAGAGAGAGGGAAAGTGAGAAAGCACAACCCCCCACAGGAGGATAGCCACACTGTAGTCTCTAAGTCTCCTGTAGCATCTTTGCATAATAGCATTTAACTAGAAGGGATAGGCTGCTTCTGCAAACTAGAGTTCAGAGAACCTAACTATTGAAGAATTTAAACATATAAATTTAGATGTCCTCAATCCATTTCTCACCTTAACATAAAAGTTTACAAAGAAAGAGAATTCCACTTCCTCTGGAGATTTGTTATTCTTATAATTCAGCTCTGGACAGACCTCAGTTTTTACTGCTTTCCAATCATAGGAAACAAGAGTCCATTTTTGTTGCCCAGGAGCCCCTCTGCCCTTCACACTTAGCTTGTAATTTGTGCTTACTCTCAGCCTTCCGTGGGCTTTCTCTAGTGTATAGGTTCACCCCCTAAAACAGCCATCTGATGCCATATCACAGTTACAGTTTTCCTCAAAGTTCTCAAACAACTGAGACATTTTACCCACCAGCACATTCCTTTTCATCCATCAGTAACATATTCCAAATCCAACTAACCTCTGGTGAACACTGGGAGATTTTTGTATTTTCTTTTTAGTTTTTTTGTTTGTTTGCTTTTGTCAGACATAGTGTGCATGCACATGCCAGAGAAAGATGGAGAGACAGTGAGAGAGAAGGTGAGAAATCGCCCTTCAGGAAGGATGTCCACGCCACTATCCCTTCTCCTCCATTCTCCTCTTGGGATTTTGGGCACACACACATGCACACAGATACACACACACACACACGCGCACACACACACACACACACACACACACACAGATACACAGATACACACACACATATACACACACACACACACACACACACACACAAGCTGCCAGATCTAGAACTCTAGTCACCATATGACAGTCTAGTTCCCCAACCTCCATGCCATGTGCTGTTCCTGTCACTGGTGAATGTTTCAACAAATGCTTTGTTACAGCTTAAGACCTATCTATTTTCCAGCTACCACCAATGATGCAATTTTCATGGTCATCTGGTTGGTCTAGCTCCAGAATTCCATTTTTCGGTCTGCTACTTAGTATCAATGCCAGTACCAGGTGATTCAGGTTGAGTTCCCCCAGGAAATAGACACTGAGATTCTGAGATTTATGTGCAGAGGTTTCTTGGGTAGTGTTGTTGGAAATAACTAAGAAGGAGCAAAAGGAGCAACAGTAGACAGAAGGGGAAATTGAGTAATATAATTCTAAGTCCCTGTTCCTACTCAGAGTTCTGAAACTGAGATGACCCTTAGGAGGTAACTTAAATAAAGGCAAGAGGGCTGGAAATTTGTAATCTTTGGATTGTCACATTAATTAGTTCCTGGATGAGGACTACCCTAGAAGGAGAAATAAACCTGTGCATGGCATGTCCCTTTCAGCCAAAAGCAGTCCCTAATGTTCACAGGATCTTGGTAAAGGAATATATCAAATGTATACAGGGAGTATATATATTTTTTGAAGACTTATCTTAAACAATTTTTCCATGAGTGAGAGAGACATAGAGAGACAGAGTGAGAAAGATACAGGACCCATAACAGGGTCCTGGTAGCACAGTTCATCCACTCCCCTCTTGTACCCTGTATCCCGCATCCTGCATCAACCAGCCCAGATGATGGGCACATGATCAGGAAGGTCTCCAGATTTGAACCTGCAACCTTCTAGATGGGTTTGCCTCACAGAGCATTTTACCTCTGCACCACCATCCAACCTTCCTCAGGAAGTTACCTGAAAGGAAATCTGGATGGCATATACCCAGAAACGACAGTAACTATACTATTTCTTAACATTTACAACATATCGATCCTTATTCTTCTGAGCTGGAAATATCCTCATTTCCCTCTGAACTCCTATAGAACTTTGCTATATTTTTCTCATAACACTCTTTACCTTCTACTATATTTATAGATAAATCTAATCTTTCCTTTTATAGTTAAAATTCCTTGGGTGCAGAATTTGTGTCTGATTTATCTCTGAGTTTCTTGCTAAGTCTCTTTCTGTACTTTCTCATTGTATAATCAATATTTGTTTTATCTTGCAAGCATCTATTCATCTTCAGACCTAAGCTTACAAATCATTTCTTCAATGATATTCCCCTAGACTCAGGAAGGTTATAGATGATCATAACACCTGTAGTTGTGGATCACTGAATTAATTACCATTATACTTAATTTGCATACTCAAGATGTAATTATTTAATAGACCACTACTGCTAGAATAAAGCTTCATGACGACAAGATCTATGTCTCCTTTGTTCACCTTGTTATTTACAGAAATTAGCACAATGCCTGGTGCCTAATGAGTTCTAAATAAATAGTTATTGAGTTAAAGGATAGATGAATAAATGAAGAAACGAATCCCTTTTAGGATGAAAGTCACTTGGTAAAGAATGGAAATTAACAGTAATTCCCTGAATTTCCATTTTTAATAGCCTGAATTGGTTCATGAAGTTATTTTCTCCAAGATCTTGCTAGGATCAACAAGGGGCTGCTTTGATGAAGTGAATTAATGTTATTTTGGTTGCAGAGCAGAACCTAATGAAAGACTCTGGAAGCACTGATCATCTAGAAGACCACATGAGCACCTTGAGCCCCTGAGACTAAAATAGGATAAAGAAGTATTTCTATACAAATCAGAGAGGTGGAGAGTGAAATTTCAGTGTTGATTCCAAGCATTGTCTTCTTTGCTATTTGACTCAATTCCTCACTGGTGACCAAAGGACTGCATTTGAACCATCTTAAGACCCTTATATCTAAGCCACCTCACTGCTTTTGAAAAACACCATGAATAGAAATAATAACTCCATGGGCTTGCTTCTTTTTGGTCAGGTTTTTGTGACTAGATAGCACATAAGGCAGTGAAGATCCTAAGTACTCTCTCTTTTCTAGCCTCCTCGTGTGTTTTCTACCAGTCACTCTCTCTCTCTTATATATGTATATGTATGTGTATACACATACACAGACACACACACATATGTATGTATATATTGGTTTATGGGTGAATGTTTGTATTCCATGTGTCAATGTGCCAATATTTGTTTTTACGTTTCAGTAATTTTTTTAAACTTCTTGTCACACCATAGGTTGTGCTTTGGCATCAGATTACACAGGTCCAGATCCTGTCTAAATCATTTGTGAAATAAGCTATCTCAGTTCCATCATCTTTAAAACAAAAGATAACAGGTAAAGCTACTTCAGAATTATAAGAAATAAGTAAGAAACTGATACCAAACCATATTGTGTGTGGTAAATCACCACCCACAAGATTAACTATGATAGTGATGGAATGTGCTCAATAAAAACTTGGTCAGTTATTTACTGTACTTTTTATTTTATTATTTTAAAAAATTATGCTGGGGGAGTGGCATGTACCTCTCTGACAAAGAGAGAGAGAGAGAGAGAGAGAGAGAAGAGAGAGAGAGAGAGGAAGCCAGAAAGTACCCACAATGGGACACAGTCATGTTGCAATCTCTTCTCATTTCTCCCTCTTGGAATTTTGGGCAGATACACATATGCACCCACCATATTTCTCAAGCCACCAGATCCAAGACTAGAAGGATGAAAACAGTCATGTGGCCATGTGGGAACCACCTTCCTTAATCATTAGACCATGGACTAGCCCCATCAGACATTTATTGATATGATTATGACTTTAGTCTTATTGAAATTGCATGTGAAGAGAGTAAAAAAAATAACATCATAATCTAAATGATAACTTTAAGTAATAAAAAACGCTTGAGAAGGAAGTACCTACTACTAGAAAGGTACTAGCACTAGCATAGTCCCTCAAAAATTGCCAGTGAATGTTCATGGAGATAAGGTCAGAAATTTAGGAGAAATCTTCAGTCATTGCAAAGCCAGATTATTATCAAACATCACTTACTATACCTCCTTTTTACATTGTTTATTCAGATTTAGAAAAATAGTAGGTTAAATTCTCTGGGTCAAATTATATATTCAGACCTAGTTTTAATTTTCAAATAGACAGATAAAATATTTATTTATTTTTATTGCCACAAGCTTATGTAATCACCAGAGAAGGAGAGAGAAAGGATCTCCAATGGCATATGGTCATGCCTCAATCCCGTCTCCATTTCTCCATTTAGTTAAGTTTTTAGGATGTACACACACACATAAGCACACACAGTATGTTTTCCAAGTCACCAGGGCTGAGATTCAAATTGTGGGATCCAGATCACTATGCATAGTGCATATCCATTTTGCTATAGTGCCAGTTGGTTCATAATGTTTATTTATTTTTATTTAGTTAGTTTTTGCTATAGGGTGCATGCCCTCACCAGAGACAGACAGAGAGAGAGGGAAAGCAAAATCTCATTCCCCAGGGGGATGGTCATGTTGCATCCTTTCTCCTCCAGACTCTCTTGGGATTTTGGGCTTGCATGTTCATGCACCCGGTGAGATTTTTCAAGCCCCCCAGTTCTGGGACTTGAACTGTGTGCTTGGCCATGTAGGATCCAGCACCTTAACCTCCATGCTACCTGCTGACTCCATAATCTTTATTGTTTTAATGTCCCTTATTTATGAAGAAATTCTTAGGGCCCATAGGTCTGCTAAAGTTTCTACTATATGAACCTTCTGAGTGACGAGGTGACAACAGGGAGCCCTTTGCCCTCCTGGCAGGATGACTGAGTGTAAAAGCATCAGCAAAGCTCTCTTCTAGCCCTGTCTCTTCTTACTGGCTCTATGAGTCTGGACCTGCTACATAACTTGTGCCCCCATTCTTGTTTATAGAATTACAAAATACAACTAGCATTTATTGAGCACCTACTGTAATCAGGAATTATGCCAGAGGACAATGATTTCGGGACGGCTTTTGGTCATGGCATAACACTTGATATACGTTTTTCATGCTTAGAATCCTAGGGATGCTTCTTTCTACGCACAGTACTTTTCTTCCTTTCTCCTCCTTGCACTCTCTCCCTGTAATGTATGTGTACCTGTCTTGTCTCCTATGCAAATAAGAGTGTCCAGCACACGGACTATATCAGAATCTTTTTGTTTCTTATTACTTCCCGTTTTCACTTAGCACTCAACAAAGCAGTTACCCATAGTAGGCACTAGCTGGAAATTTAATGTACCATGTGTAAAAATATTAGCAGCTATTATTTAAAAAAAAAAAATCAGGTAAATGTCATAACAGTTTAAATAATTTTCTCTGAGTAACTACTATTTATTTGGTTTCTAATGTGTTCTCTCAAAAGACAACTTCATAAGCCAGTTAAATAAATAGCCCCATTTCACATATAAAGAACTTATTACCTAACAATTTCTAAATGAAGCCTAGATGCAAACTAGCCTGTCCACTTCCAAAGCCTATCATATTTTCTAGTAGTCTATTTCCTTGTGTATCCCACACATGAAAGAGCATATTCTAGACAGGACTAGACAAGGTTTCCTGAAGGTAGGAACATTTGAGGTAGATCTTGAGATTGGATGGGATTCGGAGAAAGAGAAATGAAGGAGATGTGACGTACGGAGGGAAAGTTAATCCAGGCCAGAGACTGGGCAGTTTGGTGCATGACTGAGAACAAAATAATCTAGATCAGCTCTAGGTTGTTGGCATATAACTGGTAATCAAAAAATTATTCTTATACTAATATGATGTAAAATTATTTATATAATTGCTATTTTAAAAACATAAATGTTGAGTTATGTTAATCTCCTGCTCAAAACACTCCATGGTCTTTCTATCTCATTCAGAATACAATCCAAGGCCTTTCCACATGAGCCCTGGGGCTACCACTCTTTTTTTCTCTCACTCACCTCCATCCGTGCTAGTGTTCTTGCTACCTGTGAAACCAACTAGGATCTTAATGCAGGGCTCTCCCTTAGCTTCCTGTGGGCCTAGAAATTTCTTTCCATGATAATTCTATGGCATGATCTCTCCATACATTCCAGTTTCAGTTCAAATGTTCTATTAAAAAATAACTTACTTAGCTATCCTATCTGAAATGACCACTGCTTTATTTTCTTTTAATCCAGACTTGTTTTCCTTTATTCTATTTGTTGCTATCCAACATTAAAATAACTATCAAGTTCATCAAAAACAAGAAATAGTTGAGAAACTGTCACAGCCAAGAGTTGCCTAAGGTGGGACCAGCAGTTGGTGTAATGGCTATATCGCTGGACTCCCATGTAGTCAACCACAGTTCGAGTCCCAGACCTGATGGCTTAAACTCATGCCGGGCACGTGTGTGTGTGTGTGTGTGTGTGTGTGTGTGTGTGCCCAAGATCCCAAGAGGAGAATGGAGGAGAAGGGATTGTGGCATGGCTATCCCCCCAGTGGGAGGGGGCTGATTTCTGGCTTTCTGTCTCTGTCTCTCTGGCAAGTGCATGCACCCTATAGCAAAAACCTCTCAAAAAAAAAAAAAAGTTGCCTAAGGAGTAAATGTAAATGTGGTATCCTGAGACAAAAAAAAAATTAATAATAATAAGTAAAAAAAAAATTCCAATGGCGATTGGAATCCCACCCCTGGTAGCTTGAAATATAGGCCCCAAATCCTGGCAAGATGCAGAAATGGAAGAAAGGAATTGCAGCATGACCACACACCCCACTGGAGGGAGAGGTGCCTTTTCTCTCTCCTTTCTCTCTCTGTTTCTTTCCCT
>NW_006160047.1:463418-481833 GCF_000334495.1 Tupaia belangeri chinensis
GAATGCATATGTCTTCTGGCAATTAAAAAAATATATTAAAAAACTTTGAAAAAGTTACTATTAAAATGAATTTTATCTGTAAGATTTATAAGTGAAAAGCTAGAACTGGAAAGTTTATTCTATCTTAGTTAATCCTTAGCTTTAACTGACAGAGGATTTTGAAAGGTTTTCTTTTGTTCATATCTCAAGTACAAAACTTTGCTGATTAAAAAAAAAAAAATACCAGTATAAAAAGTATACTGAGACCTCTGCTCTTCGCATTAGTCTTGAGGTTATTAAATGATAATTATTACTATTACTTAATATCTTTCTGAGACTAATACACAAACAACCTACAGAACAAATGAAAGGTGTTACCAGGGAGCCAAGTAGTTTTTTATGATCAATAGTCTACCATTAGCATAATGTTTATTTTATGCATTTGCAGACTTTTTATCACCTGAATTGTGGTTTATAAATATTAACCTATTGATCTTTACTGTTCTTCCGTCCGCTACAAGAGTTTCTGATGAACATCACCACTTCCTTTTTTCAGTAGTTGAAGGACAAACAATAAAGCAAATTTCTAGTTTTTTGATGACTGGACATGATTGTAGAAAGATATAGAATCCAAAGTTTCCTAACTACATAAATTCTGAAAGCTTTCCTTGAGGTTCACATTCCAGCTTATCCATAAAATCCAAACTAATAGCTTTCTTTTACATTACAATGTAGAATGAATACAATAACATACATATTTTACCTAGCATTACGACTCGTGACTTACATATGCTTTATAAATTATCAAATAACATGCTGAAATGAACTTGGCTTGTTTAAAAATATAATCTACTGCCATTTATTTTATTTTCTGTTTTCTTTTTCAAGTTTTAACATCTGAAATTTATTAAGCAAGATTTCCTAAACTCTTCCTTGGAAACGTGTCTTTTCACTCTTTAGGGAATTCTTACATTGAATACCAATCTGATTTCATTTTGGAAGTAAGGATGAACTTTTTAATGACTAACAGAAGAAAAAATTAAAAACCCTTAAAAAATAAAAATACATTTAGAGGACTCTAAGAAATCTATTACTTTTTTTTTTTTTTTAACTCAGTTTGTGTGGATTTCCTGATAGAAAGTTTCATTTGGTCCATTATTTCTTTAATACATTTGCTAAAGTAAACTCAGTATAAGACCAAAGGCTAGAACAAGCATTAGAGTTACATTTAATGGAAATTTGGAACACAAAAGCACTTCAATTATTCATGTTCTCTGATTTGTACCAAAAAATGGGTGCACATATGTGTGTTCCTTCGATAGGGTTCAAATTAGCAGTGAGCTTTTGAAAATACGGTCTTTAGTAACTTCAACAAATGTCTTTTTACCAGCTTATCTTAGGCTAAACAGAGACTTTTAAATCAAACTTCTATTTCATCTATTTCTTTCTTTATTACTGAAATGAATGAAGTAATTTTGCATAGAAACTTAAATGCTTATCAAAATTGGGAAGTAATAAGTGCAACAATAAAACCATTTGTTAGAAGCTTCATACATTATTATATTATGTTACTATGATTGGGTAATACATTTGTCTTTTCATAGGGAGTTACATGGACTTCTTAAGCTATGGACCCAGGCATAAGTCATGTGAGCAAGGCAGAGGACCAAAAATTATGCCCAGTGGACCTCACTGAAATTTGTTTATGCAAAGGAGCTTTAGAACTGAGGTCCAGCAGCTCCAATTTCTCTGCTCGCAACCTAGAAAAGATTTTCACTAACAGGTTTGACTAATCCACAGTCAGTTCCATATGGTTATTTATTCTCCCTGTGTCTTTGAAAGTAAAATACTGTGAAGGCAGCATTTGAGTTTTTGGTGACAAATTACTTTTCTCAATGGAATCAAAGGCAATGGCCATCTGCAATGAAATAGATGAGCCACAGCTGGCTTTCATAATAATCAATCCTGATTGCAGAAGGACTGTGGCACTTCTGGATTGATTGTAAGGACCTGCTGTGATAAACAATACTGACCAATTCAGTCATGTTGACAACCAGGTATTTTTCATGTTTTGATACAGACTCTACCTCATGTCAGCAGAGGTAAGGGAAGAGCTGGAAATCATTCAATATATCTGGTCAATAGTGGAAAACCAAAAATTCAGAAAACCCTTAAACTGGATTTAGAGAGCAAAATTACCTACATGCTGTGTCTATACTGAAATTACATCTCTAGTCATATTAGTAAAATGGGAGTATTTACATCATTGCCTCCTCTACCCGCACATACGTCCTAAGGGCAATTGCCTTTCCATAGCTACTGTGATGGGAAATTTTTTCCTCTGTCACCAAGGAATAGTTAATTCTACAAGGGATAAATATGTGATGAAAAAGCAGATAATCTATAAGGCATGATAATAGCTAAGGACTTATAAATTAAACCAACCAAATTCCTCTTCGATTAATTAAGAATTGAGCATCTGTGACGACCAGGTGATGTGATGGTTAAGGCATTGGACTCTCACATGGTCAGCCATGGTTTGAGTCCCAAACCTAGCAGCTTGCTTTCTCACTCTCTTTCTTTATCTCTTGTTGTCTCTCTCTGGTGAATGCATGTCGCCTTTAGCAAATTAAATAATAATAATAATAATGATAAATTAAAAAATTTTTAAAAGAAATTGAGCATATAAGAGACTGAGTTAGTAAACTATGGAGAACAGGTCCTAAAAAATGTATAATCTCCATGGCTAGGTAAAACAATATAGGCCTGGGACCAGCAGATGGCAAAATTGTTATCTCTTCTCAACTTCCGTGTAGTCGACTGCAGTTCGAGTCTCAGATTCTGTGGCTTGAAACTCGTGCTGTATGCATGTGTATGCGTGCCCAAAATCCCAAGAGGAGAATGGAGGGGGGATTGTGGCATGAACATTCCCCCTGAGAGGTGATTCCTTGCTGTCTGTTTGTCTCTCTCTGTCTCTCCAGTGAGCACACATGCCCTATGGCAAAAATGTCTAAAAAAAAAAAAAAATCCCAAAACAGTATAGGCCAAGCGTGAGTGGCAGAAATGGAAAAGTAGCGATGGATAACACATAAGATGAATACTTACTCTATACCAGATACTATTCACTGTCTACTTTAACCTCATATCACACTATTAACTCTGTTAATAGATGCTATTATTGGGACCAGCCTATGGCGTAATAGTTACATTGCTGGACTTCCACATGGTTGACCATGATTCGAGTACTGGATGCAGCTGCTTCAAACTCACCCCAGACACATGTGCGTACATGCCCAAAGTCCCAAGCAGAGACTGAAAAAGGGATAGTAGCGTGGCCATCCCCTTGGCGAGGGGGCGATCTCTCATTTTCTATCTCTCTATCTCCCTCTGGTGAGCACACACATCCTATAGCAAAAATGTCTCTCTCTAAAAAAAAAAGCTATTATTTACAAAAAGTCTAAAATTTAAAGAGGAAAATTAAATTCTGCCCATCTGGGCCATCATGTGGCATAGTGATTAAGGCAGTTAGACCCAACTTGGCTGACCGTGTGCATGGCTACCGGCTTGTGCATGCATGCCTGATGTCCCACGAGGAGAATCAAGGAGAAAGGATGGTGGCATGACTGCCCTACCCTATGGGCAGTAGTGGGGCAGGCTGCTTTCTTACTTTCTCCCTCTCTCTCTCCCTGGCAAGCGCATATACCCTCTTGTAAATTAAAATACATATATATCATCATGTAAGTGAGAACTAAAGACAAAACTGAAGCCCAATTTTACTGGTTTCCTCTTGACTCCTCAGCTGTAGTACTGGAAGTCTATGAGAGAAGGGGCGAGAGAAAAAGAGAGAGAGAGAAGCAGCTAGAAAAAGAAATGATCTCACCATGCAGCTCTGAGAAAGTGGCCCTCCCTCCATCTAGCTTTTGAGCTGCATTTTTTTTTTTTCTGTAGGTCTAAACATTCAATGTTCTGTGTCCTCTCATTCTTATGAACTCCCACCATGTCTCTAGGATGGTGTAGAGCACACAGTACTTTGGATAGAGCTAATGAGATAACTCAAGCAAAGGTAGGATTTTCTTTAGACATCTCTTTTGATGGTTCACTTTGGTTTTGAACATAATATCGTGGTTTTTTTTTTTTGGATATGCAGAATGTAAATATTTAGTGACTATGAGTAAATGTGAAATTGGACTTTTCTTTCCAGCAATTTCCTACTTTTCAAAAAAATTTTTTTAGAGAGAGATTTTTGCTACAGGGTATGTGTGCATACCAGAGACAGACAGACAGAAAGCAAAAAATAACCCCCCCACCACCACTACCAGGTATTATGGTTACACTACAATCCCTTCTCCTCCATTGTCTTTTTGAGATTTTTAGGCATGCAAGCACATGTATCCAGCATGAATTTCAAACCTCCAGATCCGGGACTCAAACTGCAGTGACCATGTGGTTGTTCAACGACATGTGGTCCCCCTACTTTTCAAGAATTTATAAGAAATACCCAAGACAAACCAGGGAAGATTTATTTATTACTAATAGTAGCCATGCTATTTGAATATATACTTGCTTCTTCTTCTGTCTATAATCACTTTCATATCATAATATTTTAAATCTGCTTTAAATAAAGAGGTCATTAATAATCACTAATGGCTTCAGCACATTATAATGCATCAACCCATAAATGCAAGCCCTATTTATCAAGAACAGAGCTGGTTTCTTTCCCCATTCTTCAGCAATAGTTAGGGATGAGATTTTGAGAGACTTGTACTCAACTTTCTCTTCTCAAAGTCTTGAATAAAACTAGAAACATGAAGAAGGCCTGAATGACTCAGATAGTCCCAAATTTCTGAAGAATACTGCTTTCTTATGTCAAAGTGACATTCAAAATGTTATGTTATTTTTTATTTTTTAATTTTTTTGAGAGATTTTTGCTATAGGACATATGTGCTCATCAGAAAGACAGAGAGAGAGACAGAGAAACAGAAAGTGAGAAATCATCCCCGGGAGGATGGCTACGCCACAATCACTTCTACTCCATTCTCATCTCAGGATTTGGGGCCCTCACACACACGCGGCTGGTGCGAGTTTCAAGCTACAAGGTCTGGAATTCAAATCGCAGTCCGCCGTATGGGAATCCAGCTCTTTAGTCACTATGTCACCTGCTGGCCCCCAAATGCTATGTTATTTTACCACTTACTTCATTTGTTCGTTTTAGTGCCCTAGATTTACGTCTTAGACTTTGTTTGAAGGTGGGAGTTGAACTGCCTGGCCTAGTTTGGCAAATTCCAATTTCAACTGAACATTAGCCTGATTCTCAGATGGCTCCATCGCTAGTTCTGTGGCTCAGTCTGGACAGGCTTCCATGTTGCTTGGGCACCCATCAGCACTTGCTTGTTCTGTGTTCCATAAGCAGACAGTACATTCAGTGTTTCTTTTCCAAAGAGTCGACTACTGCTATGTTTGGCAGTAGTTAACTGTTTAAGCAAATCTAGAATCCTGGAACAGCAATTTAACATGTATAATGAGGCACAGAAATAGTTCCTTCGCATTTTCCATTACTTTCATAATGCTTTACCGTCATTCTCCCTAAAATTGTTTCTCTTTGTTTTTAAGGGAGGGTAGAAAGAAAAGGTTATTTATTGCGAAAATATAAAGCCTCCTTTATTCTCTTTGATATTGTTCACAAATTCTGTGTCATTATAGACAAATTGTTGAAAAGATTTGCAGATAATCTTGTCTAAATTGCCTTAAACTCATTCCACTGTATTTTTCCCTTACAATAATGCCCTCACTATAATGGAATTTCAAATATATTAGCAGATATTGCCATTGATCTTTCATCATGTTAAACAACTATTAGATTTATATGTTGCATTCTTATGAATAAAATATATAAACATCATTTAAATATGCACATTTATATTTTATATGATTTTACTTATATCTATAGCATATTTTTAAGAAGGTTTAAATTTAATGATCCATTTTGCATTGAGCCATAGAGCTTTTCCTATGCCAAAAAGGGGGTGGGGAACCTACCTTTTTAGTGTGATCCAAATATATGAATTATTCATTAAATATGTGTACAGTGAAATGTGAAGTATGATATTCTCCTTTTTCTTAGAGTTCTGTCCAAGATCCCAGAGGCTTACAAATGCTAGAACATCAGTCTATGCAGGACATGTGAAAAGATTGTGACACTGGCCTAGTGATTATACCTTGAAGGTATATATAAGTCCAGAAGCTCTTAGATAAGATATTTTTATATCCTTTTGAAGAATTTCTGAAAGAAAGTTGCAGTGGTCAATGGGGACAAATGAATGAACTTCTTCATGGCTATCCGAAATGCTTGACGTGTGTCTTTTGGAGACTAAGGACAGATATGTGGAGAGACTAAGCAGAGAAGGAAAGAAAGAAAGGTAGTGGTTTATTAGGAAAAGGATGGCTTCTTTCCTACCAAAGGCAGTGGAGAAGGGGAAGGAAAACACAAGGATAAAGGAATTTTCCTTTGGGCCAAGCAGGCCCACTAGGGGTAGCTGGCCTTAAGTCAATGTTTTGTTGTTGTTGTTTTTAATTCGTGCCAGAGGTGCATGTTCTAACCAGAGAGAGACAGAGACAGAGAGAGAGAGAGAGAAAGTGAGATATTACCCTCCTCATAGGTGCTGCAATCCATTCTCCTCCATTCATGTCTGGGGATTTTGGGAACACACGTACATACACCTTGCATGATTTTTCAAGCCACCAGATCTGGGACTGGAACCTCGGAATCACCCGTGTGGGCTCCAGCTGCCTTAACCTCCATATGGCCTGCTGGCTCTCGAGTCAATTTAAGAAGGGAAATCCAGGGGGGAAGTGGAATTATACCTCTATATGCATGATCTGATAGGGAATTTTAGGCATTCAGTTAGAGCTAAGGAACTGTCCAGATGGCAATCCCCAGATGCTGGAATTCTGAAAAATCTACACAACTTCCCATAAAAGAAATAGTTAGCTAGAAGTATCTGCCACGTCTAAAAGGCACTCTCTGCAGTATTCAGGGGCACCTGAAGAGCCAGGGCAAAGTGCAGTTTACTCAGCTGTCAGGCTCAAACTGGTGGTTCAGGAGAAGGTTTAAATTAGAGAAGAAAATGAAACTTTGGTGACAAATTAAACTAGATTTTTAAATCTGTAATGAGATTATGTTATTTAAAGAAGTGACCTGGAACAAAAGGAGATATGCCTCAGGGTTCATATTGGGGCAGTGAAAAGCAATTCAACAGAGTATATTTAAAAAGAAATTGGAGAAAAGAATAAAATTGTTTGGTACTTAAAACACTACAACATTCAGCAGCTTCTTTAGTATATATATGTTGAAATGTTGGACTAGCTCTGTGGCCTGGTGGCTAAGGCAAACAGATCCCACATGCCTAAGTGGTGGTTCGAGTCCTGGACTGGGTGGCATGATAAACACACTGGATGTGTGTGTGTGTGTGTGTGTGTGTGTGTGTGAGAGAGAGAGAGAGAGAGAGAGAGAGCCCAAAATCCTGAAAGAGGGAGAGGTGGAGAGGGTGGGATTGTGGTGTGACTATTCCCCATGAAGTTTGCTTCTCCTTCTCTGTCTCTGTCTTTTTCTGGTGAGTGTACATGCCCTCTAGGAAAAAAAATTAAAAGCCCAGTGAGGATTAAACAAGGTATGCTGATAAAACACACTCACACATACATAAATATGAGGGTTCTTCAAAACGTTTGTGGAGACAGAGAGCACCAAGTGGTGGCACAGTGGTAGTGCAGCACTCTGCAAGGGTGACCCATATGACAGCATTCCAGGTTCAGGTCTGGAGACATTCCTGGAAACCTGGGTGCATAAATGCCTGTAATCCAGACCTCGCTGAGTCTGAATGGATTGTAGCATGGATGTACCTGCCTCTCTGTCTCTGTCTCTCTGTCTCTCTGTCTCACTCACTCATAAAGAATGGATAAAGTTAAAGGAAAGAGAAAAATATAGAAACAAATTTTTAAGACTCATGGGAAAATGGCATTAAGTATGAGCTTATTTTGGTGCAAAAACTTTGGAAATCTGTGCATAATTTTTGATAATCCATATTTTCCATGAACTTTCAGAAGACTTCTTATGTATTGTATTTAAGAAATAAGTCTACTGAAGTAATAGTGCACATTGCTTCAAATGATTTCTGAAGTAGTAAAACATTTAGATGTGATTTTAAAAAATTATACAGATAAGACAAAATAAGGGAGTTAAAGAGTAATGAAGGCAGAGTGCATCGATAACAAAACACCATTTCAGTATGCACCTGCTAGAACTGAAAGTACCTTTTTGGTTTGGAGGCAGATTATTTCAGGCAAAGCATTCAAAAAGTACAAAGGTCTAACACCAGAACACGCTGGTTGTGTTCAAGGACCAGCATAGAGGCCAAAGGGCTAGAATGGCTAGAATCAGAAGATGGTAAGAGATATAGCCAGAGAAGAACAGGTCATGCAGGGGCTCACAGGTAATGAAATCTCTTTGCTTCTACTATTGAAAGAACAGAGGGCACTGGAGGGTTCTAAGTGGAAGAGTAGCATGATCTGATGCACGTTTCTAAAGGGTTGCTTTCTCATTTTTAAAAACAATTGGCTGTTGCATTTTTTGGCTGGGTTGGGCATCCATACACTCTCTAGTTGGCCATAGTTCACTAAGTTTGCACCATTGTCTCATACCAGGCCAGCGTCATTCATTCACTTTACCTTAGCTCCTGACAACACTTAAATTTAGAACCTTTATCCCATGCTCTTACAATTTCTGCCTTTTACTGCAAAGTAGGAAAACACTCTTAAAACATAATCTCGAGCAGCTCCCCTTCATGTTTCATGATTTCTTTTCATGCACCAAGTCTCCCCAGACATTGCTCTGTTCACCTCCTGAATTACAAAGCTGCTCTAAAACTTCCAAGTCTTCTGGGACCTGCTGTGTCATTCGTAAGAGCTTAGACCTATGAGACTAGATGCTCCAGAGGTCTTGAGCTAGTTTGCAATTAGAGAGCATATTGGTTCTAGAGAACGTTTTAATTTCTCTTCAAGAAGAGTCAGGCAGTACTGAAATAGGACTTGTGCCTAGGAAAGGTCATCCCCAGAGAGTGAGGAGCTCAGTCAGAATACATCATAAAGTACAGTCCCTGAGTCCAAAACATATTGTTATAGAAAAAAAAAAAAGTCAGTTGAAAATTTACTTCCAAGACAGACTGGAAGAAAGAAATAAATCTCTAAAAAGTCACCAAAATACACTTACAAGTGGAAAGAAAACAGTAACTATTTGTTCTAGTAATGGCATAGCAAGGACCAAGGGGTCAGGGCAGGGAGCAGAAGACCTCAGGGTTCTTTTCTTGTAACATCCTCTCCCTTCAGCAGCCTTCTTGAGTACCAAGTATGGCAGAAAAGTTCAGAATTATCCATACCAAACACAGAACTATTAGACATTCCAATTTAAAATTGCATAGAAGATCAAATATGTCAGACTTGAGCATTTAGTTTATTCTCTTATGGAATTCCCAGCCCCCACTCAACAACACTGCGGAGTTGAGCTCACAGAGTCTATAAAATTCCCCGAGCAGATTTAATTCTTATTTGCTCTGTTTAATATGCATTACCAGTTAGATTTATTAAGCATGTACTATGTGTCAAGCACTCTGGGCCTGAGGTTTTGGGCCTTAGGTATAAAGAGATTAATAAGAAGTATTCTGCCCTTGATGAATGCATGTTCTAGGACAGTAGTCAGAACCATAAAGAAATAAATGGTGATGTAGTCTATTAAGTGTTATTGCTGAGGTAAAAATAAAGTGACTATACAGAGGATGCTATCATGCTGAAAGGAGAGGATCATATGTAGAATCGAGCATCTCACTTTTTACTTACTACATTTTAATTCATATTAGAGTACAATAAAAATTTCATATATTATCAATCTTGTGCATTTGTAAAGGTAAAATGGTAGAAGGACTTCAATGACAGCTCAAAGACCCCAAACTGTAGCAATGGGAATCCATCGAAGGTGTTTAAGCAGAGGTGTTATGATTATATTTAAGATTGTGTTTAAGATTGTATTTCCTCATTCACATCGTTAGGCTAGGGTTCTCCTCTGAGCATCTGATTTGTGTATCCAACAGCTCATTTTTTCAGTATCTCCACTTGCAAGTATCATGGGTCTCACAATCATGACCTGTTCAAAATTCATTACCTTCCAATCTAAGTGCTTTACCTGATCTTCATCTCTGAAAGCAATATAACAATTTGCCTACTGCTAAAGTCAGAAATGTAGATGTTATTCTTGAGTCTTTTTCCTCATCCCCATCACCAAGCCCTTTTCTTTTTCTACCTCCAGTTACATTTTGAATCTGCCCATCCCTACGCATTTTCATCACTGCCTGCCTAGTCCACGCCACTGTCATGCTCTGTCTTTATGACAGTGGTGACCTCCTCCTTGCTTCCTCCACTCTCACTCATGCCTTGCTCCAGGCCATCCTCCACAGCAGCCAAGAACAATCTCAAAATTAATAAATAAATGCAGTTGCTCCACCTACCCCTGCCCCACCCTGAAGCAATATGGACACCCCACGAAGGTCCTCATTTGAGATACAGGATAAACTTCATGATCCTCACCATGACTCTGCAACCCAGATACTCTGGAGTTCTTACCTCTCCAATCTTGCCTCTCCAATTACACCTCCTGCTAGTCTCCAGTTTTTTCTTTTTATTTATTTATTTTAGTATTTTGCTATTGGGCACATGGATATGCCAGAGAGAGACAGAGAAAGAGATGTTATTCTTGAGTCTTTTTCCTCATCCCCATCACCAAGCCCTTTTCTTTTTCTACCTCCAGTTACATTTTGAATCTGCCCATCCCTACGCATTTTCATCACTGCCTGCCTAGTCCACGCCACTGTCATGCTCTGTCTTTATGACAGTGGTGACCTCCTCTTTGCTTCCTCCACTCTCACTCATGCCTTGCTCCAGGCCATCCTCCACAGCAGCCAAGAACAATCTCAAAATTAATAAATAAATGCAGTTGCTCCACCTACCCCTGCCCCACCCTGAAGCAATATGGACACCCCACGAAGGTCCTCATTTGAGATACAGGATAAACTTCATGATCCTCACCATGACTCTGCAACCCAGATACTCTGGAGTTCTTACCTCTCCAATCTTGCCTCTCCAATTACACCTCCTGCTAGTCTCCAGTTTTTTCTTTTTATTTATTTATTTTAGTATTTTGCTATTGGGCACATGGATATGCCAGAGAGAGACAGAGAAAGAGAGAGAGAGACAGTGAGAAATCATTCCTCCTCCCCCCAGGAAACGATCACACTTCAATCCCTTTTTATCCATTCTTGTCTCATGATTTGGGGCATGCACACATACCAGTCTGGTGTGCTTTTCAAGTTACTGGGTCTAGGACTTGAACTAGTCAGTTTGCCATGTGGAATCCAACTACCTTCACCATGCCAGCAACTAGCCCACCAGTGTCCTTCCTACTCTCTAAGTACCAGCTCAAATTATCTTTTGGCCAAACATTTTTTTTTCATACCATGGTTTCACAAATGACACTTGCCTGTCTTGCAATATTCTTTCCCTCATAAATTGACTTATTAACATTTTTTTGTTTTCCTTTTTTTAAAAAAATTTTTCCTTTGACTGTACTCTCTGTTACTCTTTAGCCTCACATTCATATATAACTTAGTACCTAATTTGTATCCTTCAGGACACACACTGCAGTCTTTACTTAAACAGATGATTATGGTGCATAGATAAACAGAGAGATAGCAGACAGACATACAGACGAATAGCTGTTATTAGACCATTTCACTGCAGTCTTCACGGGTCTGTTTGGTGCGCTATATCCTCAACATCAAAATGTTCAATACATTTTTGTTAAATAGATAAAGTACACCTTCCTCTTTTTTTTTTTTTTAGCCACTTTTCTTTGAAATGATGTAACTAATCTGATTATACTTCCCAGTTATTTTACTAAGGTGTCTAAACATTCCCTGCTCTGACCATTTTCACCTAGGTGTGCTAAGTATGGAAGAGATAACATCCCATTCACCCTCTTTTCACTGCAAAGCACTAAGATAACACTGCAGGATATTTTTAAATGATACCATGTGTTCTTTAACTCCCACTGACCACTGAATATCTTGTATTCCATATACAATCAATTTTCAGATTTACTGGAATTTTTATCTAAATACATGTCTACTTATTGGCTTTTGTCATCAAAATGAAGCATATTGTTAAGTCTACTTGTCTATAGCTTGTGTTTTAGAAAAACAAAAAAATAATAATTTCATTGAACCTTGTTTTAATAAATAAACCATCCAGTGTAGGTGACTGTTCATTGTAAGTACACATAAACATTTTTCTTTTGTTGTTTCACCCCCAGCTTCTAGCAAAAATAGGAAGAAAAAAAAAGTCTATTCTTGCTATCTTTGCAGAATTTCAAGCCTTAGTCAAAGAAGAAAGTCCCAGGAATCTTTTCAGAAATCCTGTTTGGGCGCTATTCCCAGCCTAATTTTGCAGACCAAGATGTTTGGGCAGTCCTGGTATGCCGGGGATCAGCAATTGAGGATTTTTGTCTGAATCAAACCCAAACTCCAGCCCTAATTAAAATACCACAACATTGTGAACTCCTTGACTATGTTAGACATTGGTTTAGTTGAACTAATTCCACTTTTGGAATACAGCCTCTCATTTATGCTCCTGCTGATTGCTTATATTTTCATTTCAGCTCTCCTCTTGCTTTTCAAAGGATAGAAGTATTTTCCCACTTTTTGTTGCTATGCAGACATCTCTGGAATTGCATAAAGAAAGCAAAATTACTAAAGCCAAATACTACAGATACGGTGACAGGAGCTTCTGAAGCTTTCTGTTTTATCAATTTTCCCCTTGATGACTAAGGGTGGTATAAAATATATTTTATTATGCTTTATTTATATTGTCTTATACATTGTAAAGAAAAGGATACTAATATGTTTTTACATTGTAATGGGAAAATACATTTGATATTGGCATTTGAATTCATAGTCCCCTATATAGGAAGCATGGACTGGCAAGACTACTGCAAACACTGTGTGTTTATACCACATAGCATATATGTAATGAATGCTTAGAAGCTACCTATCTGTAAGAATTTGCCCCAAATTCTTTGAAATCCCATCAAAGAAAATCAGCAAAGGACACATGTTCTCTGTCCCTCATCCCAAGACCGCTTTACATGTGTATTCACCTTTTGATCTTGTTGCCTTAAAACCTTCTAAAAGGCTCCTAAATTTCAACTGGCATTACCTGTTGCTAGTGCTGCTGCTAGTCCCTCATTACTATTTCACTCAGAGTTCTGGAGCCTAGTATGAAGTCAAATATAAAGTGACAAGTGAAAACCAAGGGGCTTCAAAGTACAAATTGTATATGATCTTCTTACCATAACAGAACAGTGTCATTGTCCTGTAAAATTAGAGCATCTATGCTCTTCTACTCCAGAGAATTAGCAGCATGAATTCTATTCAGTAGCTAGTGGGAATTCCAAAGAGATGTGGGAATGCTTCCCAGAAGAAGTAGGAGAAATAGAGAATTTGCAGTCTGCATATAAATACTTTCCTAAAACTGCATACCTTCTATTAAATTGAATGATTATTTACTGGAGACGTATCCTAAATACTGGGGAAAAGAAAAAAAAAAACAGTGAAAAAACATAAAAAATCCCCTTCTCACGAAGCTCACATTCTAGTTGAGAAGACAGTTAACAAACAGGTGAATAAATAGGTACTATATTAGGTCAGAGGTGAGAAGTGTAGAGAGAAGAAAGGAAGGGGAGGCAGACAGACCTGGGCAAGGGATGAAGAGTGTTGGTCAGTGGGTGGATTTTTAAAATTTTTTTAGAAACAGGATCCCATTATGTTGCAAAGGTTAGCGTTGAACTCACAGTCTACCTGACTTTTCTCCTGAGTAGATGGAACTACAGGCACGTACCACTGCACACAGTTTGGATGAAATTTTAACATAGTGATCAGGGAAATATCACTACATGAAAGATATTTTGAAAAAATCCTGTCAGAATCATGCAGGTAGGATATCTATGGGAAGGATGTGCTAGGCAGAAGGAACAGTAACTACAATAGTTCTGTAAAGGGAGTGTGCCTTATGGTTTGAAGGAATAGTGAGAAGTCCAGAAAAATGTCCAGAGAGGTTCAAATGGAAAAAGTAAAGCAAGTTCTAGATATGAAGTCATAGAGGTCAGGGTAAGGGCAGAACGCCCATTCCAGAAGGCCAATGGTAAGGACTTGGGCAGTTAGGTTTTATTCTGAATGAGATAAGACACCACTGAGGGTGTCTTACGTTTCCCAGGACTGCCATACAAATTGCCACAAACTAGGTAGCTTTGAGGCCAGCAGATGACATAGCAGTTATGTTGCTGAACTCCCACATGGCCAACCTTGTTCGAATCCTGGACCTGGTGGCTTGAAAATCATGCCAGGAGAGTGTGCATGCATGCCCAAGATCCTGGGAGGAGAATGGAGAAGAAAGGATTGCAAAGTGGCCATCCACCCAGGGGGTGATTTCTCACTTTCCTTTTCAGTTTCTCTTTCTCTCTCTCTCTCTCCCCAGCAAGCACACGTGCCCTAAGGTAAAACCTCTTTAAATAAATAAATAAATAAATAAAAACTAAGTAGCTTAAAACAACAGAAATTTGGGACCAGAAGATGGCATAATAGTTGCATCACTGGACTCCCATGTAGTCAACTGCAGTTCTAGTCCTGGAACTGGCAGTTTAAAACTCACACCAGGCACATGTGTGTGCATCCCCAAAATCCTTAGAGAAGAATGGAGAAGAAGGGATTGGATTGAGGTGTGACCATCCTCCCCCCCCTCCTAGGGGTGCTGATTTCTTACTTTGTCTCTCTGTCTCTCCTGTGAGCTCATGCACCTTATCGCAAAAATCTCTCTCTCTTTCTGAAAAAGAAAAATAAATAAATAAACAGCAACAACAACAAAAACCAGAAATTTATTCTTTCACAGTTTTGGAGAACAAAAGTCCAAAATCAAGGTGTTATCTGGGCTATGTTCTTTCCAAAGGATCTAAGAGATAGGCTCTTTCTTGCCTTTTCTGGCTTTCTTGACCTCCAGACATTTCTTGGCTTGAGATAGTATCATTCCAGTCTCTTCCTATGTACTCAAGTGGCCCTCTCCTTGATGCCAATGTGTCTTCTCTTGTGTCTCTCACAGTGACACTTGTCCATTAATTTGGAGACCATCCAGATAATACAGGATGAACTCATTGCAAAATCCTTAACCACATTACATCTTCAAAGACTGTTTCATTTTGTTTATTTGTTTGTTTGTTTTTCCTAAATAAGGTAACAGTCACAGGTTCTGAGGGCTAGGGAATGGACTTACCTCTGGAGCATATCATTCAGCCACTACAGAGGGTTTTAAATAGAGGAGTGGCAAAATATAACTTGTATTTTGGCAGGTTCATTCTCATTCCTGTGGTGAAGATAGGCTTTAGGAAAGCAAGAAGACCACACAGCAGAATCCCAAGGAATATAGGACACAAGGTAATTATCAGGGGATTGTGTGGTCTGCACCTGAACAGTAGTATTAGAAGCAGTAAGAAATGGCTGGATTCTAGGTATATTCTGAAGGTAAAGAAAACAGAATTTTCAGAGAATTTTATATGTGATGTATGGGTTAGACTTAAGGGTGATTACAAGGTTTTTGACTTGAATACCTGTAGTTATTTCTGTTGTGTATGGTAGGACTGCCTTCTTTCTTATAAAGCTTTTACTTCACCGAGGTCAAGGGCATTAGCTAGCTGCCACTCATCTCCCATCCATTTAGGCTGGATGTCATTTCCTTCTGGCAGCCTTCCCTGGCAGCGATAGAATGGATTAACATATCTCTGAGCTCTGTGTCTTAAGTTCATTTGTATCATAGCTCTTTTTGTCATTTGAGTTAGTTTGCCTTTGCAAAACACCACAAAGGTTAGTCGCAATGCAAAACAAACAAACAAAAATCATGTATTTAGTTCATGAATTTTTAGACTGACAATTGACTTAGGTTGGCCATTCTTCTGGTCTGGGCCAGTGTCTGCTAGACTTGGCCAGACTTGCTTATGCATGTGCAATTAACTCATTGGTCAGCAGGATTTGCATGATTCATGATGACTCCAACTGACATTTCTGATATGGCTGAAGTCTCCCTCCTTGTGGTCTTTCATCGTCCATAGGTTGACCTGGGATTGTTTACATAGTTGCCAAAAGGTTCCAAGGGTGTGAGCACAGAAGCTCCCAGACCCCTAAGACTAGTTTCAGACTTGGTAAAATTTAACTTTGGCTACATTCTTTTGGTCAAAGCAAGTCAAAAACCAGTGCAGAATCAAGGAATGAGGAAATATACTTCATCTACCTATGGAAGTTACCAAGTAGTGTTGCACTTTTGTAAACTATCCCACCATTTAGTATAGTTGCTATCTAATAAACTCTACCAAAAAAAGAACCAATTTTGTCTTTACTCACCAGTGTACCACCAGAAATAGACATTGAATATATATTTGCTAAGGAAATGAATGAAGGAAAAAATCAGTTGGACGGTAAACTAAAATGCAATTCATTTTGCAAAATCATGATCAGTTGGTCTGTTTCCATTCTCTTAAATGCATCAAAACCTTTATGCATTTAATACCTAGATCCTGTATTTTCAGGGGAAGCAAATTATTACTTCAAATCAAAGACCAGGATTAAGAAAAACATACACAAGAAGTGGTCAAAATAAAAATTTTAATAGAAAATTAAAATTTTCAAAACTATGGAACAATTAAGTTTTAGACTTATTTATTAATTTTACTTATTATTATTTTCAATTTGCTATAGGGCATGTATGCTCACGAGGGAGACATGGGGGCGGGGTAGTGAGAAAGCAAGCCAGTAGGCACCAGGTCCAGGATTCCAACTGTGGTCAGCCATGAAGGAGTTCAGTACCTTCATCACCACATCGCCTGCTGGGCCTGGAATAACTATTTTTTAAGATAATTTATTTTCTCTGTGAGTGAGGGGGACAGTATGAGAGAGAGAGAGCAAGACAATACCCCCAGCAGGGTGCCGAAGTCACAATCCACTTCCAGACTTCAGACAAACCCAGATCCTGGGGAAATGTGTGGCAGCTTACTCAAGGAGTTCTCTGGACATAAACTAGAAACCTAGTCATGTAGAATTGCCTTGCAGAGTGTCAGATTTTACTACTACGCCACCTTCAAGGCCTTGGGATAACTTTTAAGGGCTTCAATACAAATTTTAACCTGGAACAATGAATTCTTCTAGTTTTCTTTGGAATAATTCTCTGCATGTGTGTGTGTGTTTAAGAATACACTTACTTCTAGGGCCATCAGGTGGCATGGTGGTTAAGGGCTCTGGACTCCCACACAGCCAACCACAGTTCAAGTCCTGGATCTGGCGGCTCGCTTTCATGCTTTGTCTCTCTCTCTCTCTCTCTCACTCTTTTCCTCTCTGGTAAAATTAAAATAAATAAATAAATACACTGATTAAGTTAAATAATAAAATAATTATTTAAAAAAAAGAATATACTTATTTCTTGAATTATAGTTGGTGTTATATAGACCCATTTTTTTCTTGATGGTTCAGAGGTCAGATAAATATCTTCTTTACCTAAGTGACTTGGATCTCTTTAGGAACACCTTGAAGAAAATAAATTTTTTTCAAAAAGATTCTCTTCTTTCTTACTGATATTCATCAAAGAAACTAAAATGCAAAGGATTCCTTAATGGTGATACACCTTGATTGCTAAATCATGCAATTGTCTGGGAAACTCATAGTGCTTTACAAACAGAATGCAGTGGCAAGTTATTCTTTTTGCAGTGAAAAGATATAAGTGCCTTCGAGGTAGAGATAAGAATTGAATCCCAAATCCCAGTGCCCAATCATTTGCACTAATGACTTCATTCCTGAAGCGCCATCCATTGTTGTCTATTACTCCAGATACCACAAAGAATTTACACAACTTCCCAGTGAGCTTCTTTTAGACTCTCTCACATCTTTCAGCTCACCCTTAATGTGAACTTCTTTCGGCACTGAACCTGAACGTCTTCCAGAGCCTTATTGATCTCAATACATCAGCGTGCTGTTTGTGCTACTTGTCTGTCTGTTGCAGTTAGCCTAATAAGTCTATTGGATTATTCAATTCTGTGTTTGGTAGTGTGCCTGCATTTTGTACTCAGTACATCAGAGGTGTAGAAACAGAGTAGTAATCTGAGAAGCAATTCAGTAAGAGCGTCTCTTAGAGAACCTGTTGCTCTTCAAAGAATATTGTTTCAAACATAAGAACATCTGGGAAGTAGAAATGCAATGAGGAGCTGTCTAGGAGTCCTACGGATATATGAGAGCAGGAGCCTAATTCTCTG